>NC_046314.1:109798310-110116654 GCF_009819535.1 Lacerta agilis | reverse complement strand
TATGAAAGGGAGAAGGTAGAAGTTGGTGGTAAACAGGGTAGAAGGTGGAAGACCATTTATCTTGAGCAATTTACAACAGGTGCTAAACATTACGAAAAGCAGAGCTATTAAGCAATCAAATTAGGCTATAATTAACAGAAGAAAACCATACAAGAATTCTAATTAACTCATATCGAAACATGTCCGTGGTCGCCTCCAATAGCCCCACTTAAAGCTAAAACTGGGGAAGGGAAAAAAACACAAATCAGGGAAAAATATAACCCTAGAATAATGCTTTTTAAGTGGGTAAGAAATTGCAGCTATTGATGGCTTGGGTTTAATTTCTGATGTTGATTAAACTTTGTATTCTGCGGGATAGAATCTTTTATTTGCAAAGGCACTGGCTTGTATGGGTTGTTGATTGCTGAGATCCATAAATCACTTAAGCAGGCTTAATAAATTCAACGTATAACCCTATAGTATTCCATAAACGCAGGATGCGTTTAAAGACTACCTTCCCCACAACTCTAATTCAGAAGTCCGTGTACTGGGTCAGATGTTTACCAGAGACACACAGCATGCTTTTTAAAGCACATGCGACACACATCTGAAGTGCTTGGTTTCTCCCAAAGAATCTTGGGGGCTGCGGTTTGTTAAAGGTGTTGGAACCTGTACCTGTGTGAGAGTGAAACTTCCATTTTAGTGTGGTGTAGTGGTTAAGAGCGGTAGTCTTGTAATCTGGTGAACCGGGTTCGCACCTCTGCTCTTCCACATGCAGCTGCTGGGTAACCCTTGGGCTAGTCACACTTCACTGAAGTCTCTCGGCCTCACTCAGCTCACAGAGTGTTTGTTGTGGAGGAGGAAGGGAAAGGAGATTGTTAGCCGCTTTGAGACTCCTTAAGGGGAGTGAAAGTTGGGATATCAAGTCCAAACTCCTCTTCTCCTTCTCCTTCTCCTTCTCCTTCTCCTTCTCCTTCTCCTTCTCCTTCTCCTTCTCCTCCTCCTTCTTCTCCAACCCTCTGCAATGCAGGAATCTCAACTAAAGCACAACTTTTAGAAGACATCTGAAGGCAGCCCTGTATCGGGAAGTTTTTAACGTTTGACATTTTATTATGTTTTTGTATTCTGCTTATTTTATAAGCTGCCCAGAGTGGCTGGGGAAACCTAGCTAGATGGGCAAGGTGTAAATATTTATTATTATTATTATTATTATTATTATTATTATTATTATTATTATTATTTTCTGCCCTGTGCCTCCCTTCTACTATGGAGTCTCCTAGAGAGGTTCCCTCTTCAGGCACCCCTGCAAAGGTTTATTCGGGAGGCTGAGAAATGTTGCCCCTCACAGAGCAACAATTGCTCGAGCGGTTTAACAACCAGCCTTTATTCCCAGGGAACATCTTGCGACAGTAGCAGTGGGAGGGGACTGGGGTGCTCCTCAAAGCCCTCAGCACCCTTAACAGAGTACAGCTCCCAGAATTCTCTGGGGGAAGAAGCAATAGCTATTTAGAGTGGTATGATGCCGCTTTAGATGTATAATGCAGATGTGGCTTTAATATTCCGTGGTGGAATGGAAGAAGAAGAAGAAGAAGAAGAAGAAGAAGAAGAAGAAGAAGAAGAAGAAGAGGAGGAGGAGGAGGAGGAGGAGGAGTTTGATATCCCGCTTTATCACCCTAAGAGGTTTTACGGATTAATCTAATGAGTTGGGTCAGGGTATGCATTCCAATGATGGGGCTGAGTTTGGCAGAGAGGTTGAGACTTTCATCAGCCGCCACTGTCTTAAAACAGCAGCAGCAGCATATTAATCTTACCTTTATTGTGTGCTACTCGTTCCCTTCTTTCCGTTAGCCTCATTGGAGGCATATTGTCAGGAGGAAAAGTGGGCTACAGTATACAAAAGTATGTGAAGTCAATCATAAAATTAATACTCCCACAACACACAGTGGGAGCGACTGTTAAGCGCTGTTTTAGACTCACAATGCGGTGTGGTGGCTGGTCAAACACAAACTTCCAAAAAACATCTGGTAGCTTTCTCTCTTTTCTTTTAAAGGGAGGGGTTGAGTAGAAATCAAATAGGATCCATCTGGAGCCCAGTCATTGCATAGTTCATGGGAAGGAAGAAAAAAAAACAGACTAGGAAGTAAGACTAGCTAATTGGCTTTGTCAAAACTTTGCTGTTCTCCAGAGCTTTTGGGGTAGGTTGGTGGGAGCAGTTTCGCCGATTTCCACTACATGTGGGTGACAACCATAGAGATCTCTTCTCAGCAGCTTAGGCCCCATTTTCTTTCCCCAGGAATGCCTTAAATGCAGCACATTCTACTTCCACTGTCGGAGGCAGTATGCTGGGGATCACAAGTTGCTGGGAATTACAAATGGGAGAGCAGCAAGATCTGCTGGGAGGCTTCCCATGGGCCTCTGGTTGGCCGCTGTCAGAACAAAGCCTTGATCTAGAATAGATCATGGAGGTCCAACTTCTCAGACCAAGTGGGCTGCAATTGTCCTTCGACTCAGAACCCGGGGGAGCGCACACTGAATTTAATTTCCATATTGTCCCATTAAAGAGTTCGCAATATGGGTCTTTCAGGGGTTGAGGGAGACACGGCAAGTGCCTTTGCTGTTTGTTTTCGCACTCACCTCACAGCAGCAGCAACATCAAAAAAAAAGCCAGCTAGTTGAGAAGTCCTGAATGTTGCCGAGGGCCACCTAAAACAGCCTCTTGAGGGTCGAATGTGGCCCCCGGGCCACGTGTTGGACCACCCTGGTCTAGATGGACCTTTGGCCACTCCAGCAGGGCTCTTCTTGTGTGTGTGATTGTGTGTTTTGTGTGTAAGACACTACAAAGCTCTCAGGCAGTGCAAACATTGAAGGGCCCAACTGTGGCAATGTTTTGCTTGTGGTGGGTGCCATTTTTCTCCCACAATGCCCTGGAAGGCTACTGGAAAGCAGATCTGAAAGACGTGCATCCAGGTTTTCCACTGGGCTATTTTTGGAGGGTATGGGTTGGTGGTAGGGACCCAGGTTTCCCCCAAATCAGAGCAGCAGTGAATCCTATCGCCAGACTTCTTTCCTGTCCCAGCACCTGCAACTGGGGACCAGTTAGGAATCCTGGGGTGTGTGCGGGACGACGACAACACAGAGATTGGGTCCTGGCCTTCACCCAATTCCTTATCCCCCTTCCTACATCCCAAAACAGCTTCTGCTCTTCCGTAGGGTTTTATTTTTTTAAACTAAGAAGGCCATGCAAGCTAATTAGTTAACAATTGTTCCGAACTTTCAAGAGCTGAGCATTTAATAATACTACCATACCCTCAATCCGAGAGGATTTATTGTTTCTACAAGATTAATTGTAAATCCAATGGAAAATAATACCATATCTGAGGTTCCAGCGAGATAATTATTGCAAAGATGGTATTAGCAGAGGGCCATTCTGACAACTCACCATTTTAATTGGTGGTTTCTAATTCTTTATAAATATCCCTTTACCAAAAAGAAGAAGAGCAACGCACACACAACCTATCCTTCATTTCATTGCCTTGTTAAACATTTCCCAAGCAAATCTGCAGATCTTTGGAGCTGAATGCATTACTGCTGCTATCATCCTTTGGCTTCCCCTACCCATGGTGGTATACTGGCTGGGTTAAAAAACAACAATCACATAAGCCCAACTTCTTTGCAACTTCTTTGGCCAAACTGCGGGAGGCAGTGAAAGATAGGCGTGCCTGGCGTGCTCTGGTCCATGGGGTCACGAAGAGTCGGACACGACTGAACGACTGAACAACAGCAACAACAACTGCCTGACTTCTGCCTGACAGTTAAACCAATTACTATAACCTGGAAAAAGTATGTACTCTCTAAGCAAATGTGTTAGGTAAAGGTAAAGGGACCCCTGACCGTTAGGTCCACTCGCAGATGACTCTGGGGTTGCGGCGCTCATCTCGCTCTATAGGCCAAGGAGCTGGTGTTTGTCCGCAGACAGCTTCCGGGTCATGTGGCCAGCATGACTAAGCTGCTTCTGGCGAACCAGAGCAGCACACAGAAAACGCAGTTTACCTTCCCGCTGGAGCGATACCTATTTATCTACTGGCAGTTGACGTGCTTTCAAACTGCTAGGTTGGCAGGAGCAGGGACAGAGCAACGGGAGCTCACCCTGTTTCAGGGATTTGAACTGCCAACCTTCTGAGCGGCAAGCCCTAGGCTCTGTGGTTTAGACCACATCGCCACCCGTGTCCCATATGGGTAAAGGTAAAGGTATAGGGACCCCTGACCATTAGGTCCAGTCGTGTCCGACTCTGGGGTTGCAGTGCTCATCTCGCATTACTGGCTGAGGGAGCCGGCGTACAGCTTCCGGGTCATGTGGCCAGCATAACAAAGCTGCTTCTGGCGAACCAGAGCAGTGCACGGAAACGCAGTTTACCTTCCCGCCGGAATGGTACCTTGCACTTTTAACGTGCTTTCAAACTGCTAGGTGGGCAGGAGCTGGGACCGAGCAACGGGAGCTCACCCTGTCACGGGGATTCAAACTGCCGACCTTCTGATCAGCAAGCCCTAGGCTCCGTGGTTTAACCCACAGTGCCGCCCGCGTCCCATCCCCAGAGGTGTAGCAAGCCCAGATGGTACCCGGCGTGGAATTCTTTTGTCACCCCCCACGCCGCCGGCAAATCCCGCGAGCAAGCCGCAAAGCGAGGGGGTGACACTCCGGCCGCCTCTGGGTGCCTCCCCCCCCCGCCGGCTTCACAAACCTGCTCGTCGCTCTTCCTCTCGCCCACACGCCGCCGCTGAAGCCACCGCCAGCGCGCTCTGCTTTTGCAAGCGGAGAGCACTGGCAGTGGTGGTGGCAGCAGCAGCGGGGGGGGGG
The DNA here is from genome assembly GCF_009819535.1 of Lacerta agilis. Classification (NCBI taxonomy): domain Eukaryota; kingdom Metazoa; phylum Chordata; class Lepidosauria; order Squamata; family Lacertidae; genus Lacerta; species Lacerta agilis. The sequence goes on along the minus strand of NC_046314.1, from coordinate 110,111,820 downwards.
CAGCAGCAGCGGCGGGGGAGAGACGGGGGGGGTTGCGAAGCCGGCGGCTGGGGAGGGGGAGGCACCCAGAGTCTCACCCCCTCACTTCGCGGCTTGCTCACGGGGGTTGCTGGCGAGCGGAGTGCGCTGGTGGCGGCTTTGGCGGTGGTGGTGGGGGGGGGAGAGGCACCCAGAGTGTCATGCCCTCCAGGGTGGCACTGGGGGCGGCAAGCACCCGTCACCCCCACCTTGCTACGCCACTGCCCGTCCCATATATGTACCGTGTCCCAAATGTGTACCTGTGCTGATTCTCTTCTCATAGTGTTGCACAAGCAAGTAAGCATTGCTGCGATTACAAAATCCTCCAACTCTTGGTCAGCCATCCCCAGGTTTCAGAAATTTTGCACAAAGTCATGAGCACCAGAAAACTTCGTTTTCAAGCTGGAGTCCTCTACTAAATGCCGAAACAGATACCACATTCCACACCTATGTGGTGTATTTGTTGATCTGGGAAAAATAAGTCCCTGTCTTAGTAACTGTACTGTGTGTGTGCTTTTTTGATGGCTAAAGTATTTCATAGAATCACCAAACTGCAGAGTTGGAAGATCCCCTGAGGGTCATCTAGTCCAACCCCCTGCAATGCAGGAATCTCCGCTAAAGCACCCATGAAAAATCGCCATCCACCCTCTCCTTAAAAACCTCCGAAATAGACTGAACCAGATGATAAATCAAGTAAGAGTTAATAAAGAGATAAAAAGGAACAAAAATTAAAGCTTATAACTGTGCGATAAACATAGACAATGAATAGCAGAAGCAGCGAGTTTAATTGGAAGTCATTTTTATTTAACATCAGAATGTTTTAATTTATGGAAATTATGTTAGAATTTTGTTGTTGATGTTTGTATTGGATTATTCTTTTTAGTAATAATGTAAATATTTTCAATTTTCTTTTTTATTATTTTTTCTTCCTTTTTTCCTTTACATTTTTTCTTCTTTCTTTTTTCTTTTCTTTTCTTTTCTTTCTTTTCTTTTTTTCTTTTTCTTCTCTTTCTTCTTCTCTTATGTTATGTTTTGCTGTATTTGGTCCTCAATGCTGTGATGTTCGTTGTATGTTTGAGTGTTTTTTAAAATAATAAAGTTTATTAAAAAAAAAAAAAAAAACCTCCGAAGATGGAAAGTCTACCTCTCGTGGGAGACCGTTCCACTGTCGAAAGCTCTTACTGTCAGAAAGTTCTTCCTGATGTTTAGTCAGAATCTCCCTTCTTGTAGTTTTGTGACATTGGTTTGATTCCTACCCCCCGGAGCAGGAGAAACCAAGCTTTTTCCTCCATTTTCCACGTGACAGCCCTTGAGATATCTCCTCCCAGACTCCTCTTATTCAGGCTAAAACACACCGCTTGATATCAGGAGGGCTGAGAAAGAATTTCAGGGTCCAAGGTTTGGGAATGGGTCTTCTGCATCGGAGCAGAACCGATTATTCAAAGCCAAACGAGCCTACAAACATTTGTACCATTTGCTGAACTCAACACTCTGTTCGAGGCTAAGGATATGTCAGGTCATGGCTGCTGAATCCTGTGTAGTGGGCCGCTTGTCTTAGCCCTTGGTCCACGCAAGGTACAAGGCAGGAGAGCGAAAAAGGTCTTTTGTTACCAGGCAGTAATGCACCCACTCATAAGGTTGAGGTTTAATTGCATTCCGAATCATTTTTCAAGACTCGCCTCTGTCTGCCGTTGGCGTGCTGCCAAACTCATGCATAAGCAGCCTTGAACACATGAGCTCCCAAGGTTGGGTTTTTTTTCCCTCCCCACCATTCACCTACCAGACCTGCTCTCTCCTATGAATCTGCCCACATTTCCCCCTAATGATTCTCTCCGGGCAAGGGGAGAGGCTTAGAGCATTGAAGGCAGCCCAGCGGATATTCAGAGGAGAGACCTGAGCCAATTTCACACCAGACATTCAAAACATTGTGATGCTACCTTAAACAGTCATGGCTTCCCCTCAAAGCATTCTGGGAGTTGTAGTTTGTTCAGAGTGCAGAGAGTTGTTGTTGTTGTTTAGTCATTTAGTCGTGTCCGACTCTTCGTGACCCTATGAACCAGAGCACGCCAGGCACTCCTGTCTTCCACTGCCTCCCGCAGTTTGGTCAGACTCATGTTGGTAGCTTTGAGAACACTGTCCAACCATCTCGTCCTCTGTCGTCCCCTTCTCCTTGTGCCCTCCATCTTTCCCAACACCAGGGTCTTTTCCAGGGAGTCTTCTCTTCTCATGCGGTGGACAAAGTATTGGAGCCTCAGCCTCAGAGAGCCAGTGTGGTGTAGTGGTTAAGAGCGGCAGACTCGTAATCTGGGGAACCGGGTTCGCGTCTCTACTCCTCCACATGCAGCTGCTGGGTGACCTTGGGCTAGTCACACTTCTTTGAAGTCTCTCAGCCCCACTCACCTCACAGAGTGTTTGTTGTGGGGGAGGAAGGGAAAGGAGACTGTTAGCCGCTTTGAGACTCCTTCGGGTAGTGAAAAGCGGGATATCAAATCCAAACTCTTCTTCAGGATCTGTCCTTCCAGTGAGCACTCAGGGCTGATTTCCTTCAGAATGAATGAATCCATGGGACTCTCAAGAGTCTCCTCCAGCACCATAATTCAAAAGCATCAATTCTACGGCGATCAGCCTTCTTTATGGTCCAGCTCTCACTTCCATACATTACTACTGGGAAAACCATAGCTTTAACTATACCGACCTTTGTCGGCAAGGTGATGTCTCTGCTTTTTAAGGTGCTTTTTAGGTTTGTCATTGCTTTTCTCCCAAGAAGCAGGTATGTTAGGAGGCTCCTATTCCAGACCCTCCAAGTGTCTCTGTTTTCCAGGGACAGCCCTGGATTTACAGAAGCTGTCTCCGTTTCCGATTTCATCCTGGAATGTCCCTTTTTTCCTCAGGATGTCCGTATTTTCATCGGAGAAATGTTAGAGAGTATGGAGTTGTGTGACCCCCCCCCCCCCGAGCCAAGGAGATAAGTAACCATGAAACCAGAAACAGTCCCAGCTGACGGAATACGCAGAGATGGCAAAACTTACAGGAAGAATAAGAGATCACGACGAAAGACTTTTTTAACAGAATGAGGAAAATTTGTTGAGTATACGAAGACAAACTGCAAACAATTAAAAACGTTAGCGGGATTGATATAAACATGAGCAGTGAAAAAACAACTTAGAGAGAGCAAAAAGATTAAATTTATAAATAGGTTGGAATTGGTTATGCAGTAAGATTGTGATATAAAATAAGGAACCGCAGACAGGTGGGGATGGAAGTTGAGTAAAATGTTTATTTTTGCTTAGATGTATTTTTTGTTGCAGAAGCATTGTAAAATGAAAAATAGGAAAAATAAAATATTATGAAAAATGTTAAACATACACACACAAAATCTTTACAAGACATATGAAAGCAGCCCTGTATAGGGAAGTTTTTATGTTAATTTTTTTTAAAATGTTTTTATATATGCTGGAAGCTGCCCAGAGAGGCTGGGCAGAGTATAAATAATAAAATTATTATTATGGAATAAGGTAAAGGGACCCCTGGCCATTAGGTCCAGTTGCGTCCGACTCTGGGGTTGCGGTGCTCATCTCGCATTACTGGCTGAGGGAGCCGGCGTACAGCTTCCGGGTCATGTGGCCAGCATGACAAAGCTGCTTCTGCCAAAACCAGAGCAGCACACGGAAACGCAGTTTACCTTCCCGCCAGAGCAGTACCTATTTATCTACTTGCACTTTGACGTGCTTTCAAACTGCTAGGTGGGCAGGAGCTGGGACTGAGCAACGGGAGCTCACCCCGTCGCAGGGATTTGAACCGCTGACCTTCTGATCAGCAAGCCCTAGGCTCTGTGGTTTAACCCACAGCGCCACCCGCGTCCTATTATGGAATAGGACACCCCTATTTTCTTCGGGGAAATGTTGGAGGGTACCCCTCAGAGTTATGGTTCCCAGCATAGTTTAACCCGCAGTGCGTGACACTGTGGGTTAAACCACAGAGCCTAGGGCTTGCCGATCTGAAGGTTGGCGGTTTGAATCCCCGCGACGGGGTGAGCTCCCGTTGCTCGGTCCCTGCTCTTGCCTACCTAGCAGTTTGAAAGCACGTCAAAGTGCAAGTAGATAAACAGGTACCACTCCGGCGGGAAGGTAAACGGTGTTTCCATGCGCTGCTCTGGTTCACCAGAAGTGGCTTAGTCATGCTGGCCACATGACCTGAAAGCTGTACGCCGGCTCCCTCGGCCAATAAAGCGAGATTAGTGCTGCAACCCCAGAGTTGTTCACGACTGGACCTAACGGTCAGGGGTCCCTTTACCTTTACCCCTCAGAGTTATGGTTTCCTGCATAGTTTAATAGTCAACCCAGGGGTCTCTGGGAGTTGTAACTCTGTGAGACTGAATAGGCCAGATTAGTTTCATTGTGAAGGCTAGCCTTATACTACAGCTGCAGATCCTAAGAGGTTGCCATACAGACAAATGGGCAGGTCTTTTCCTACTTCACCTGACTGGATGCCACACTATCCTAGGATGGGGAACAAGAGACCAAGGGTATATGTGCATCTGTGGGTTTTGGCTGATGCTGGGAGCTGGAGATACAAAGGCATGTTTTGCTCCGTGCTGGAGCCAAAGTTCTTGGCCTGGGACTTTCCTGGAAACCTAAGGGGGGATACAAAATCCACTGGAAAGTTAATGCTGTGAGCTCCTCCATCCTATGCCGAGGTTGTATATATGTGTAAATAAAACCATATACCCTAAAGACATTACAGTATCCAGTGACCTTGGAATGAAGGAAACTGAACCCTGCGAAAGAGCTGGGACCCTGGGGTCTCTCGCAACCTAGAGATTGGTGTTTGTCTTTTGTCCAAAATGTATAAACTGTTACTAGAGTGGGAAACAAAAGATGAGCTTGTTAAATAGATATAGGCATTAGATATAGGTCACAATATAGATTTTAACGTCTGGGAAAAAACTCTGGAAAAGTGATTTGAAGTTCACAGCATGCTATTCTTTGAAGGGGAACTACTTGAAAATGATTTACAGGTGGCATTTAACTCCAAGTAGGCTTGCTAAGATGTATAAGACTTAAACAGATAAGTGCTGGAGATGCAAAGGGGTTGAGGGAATGTTCTTTCATATGTGGTGGGCTTGTAAAAGGGTAGAAGAGTATTGGGGAATGATCCATAATGAATTGAAAAAAAAAGTTTAAAAGTTCTCCCCCCCCCAAAAAAAAACCCCAGAGTCTTTTCTGTTGGGTGTAATTCAGACTGAAATTTCCAGGTGTCAAAAAAGATTGTTTATGTATGCCACCACTGCGTAATGTGTTTTGTTGGCCCAAAAATGGACAACGAGTGAGGTCCCAACCAAAGACGAATGGCAACTTAAGTTGACAGAATATGCACACCTTGCAGACTTAACATATAGAACAAGAGAACAAGAAGAACATACGTTTAGAGAAGATTGGAAAACGTTAATTGAATTTATGGGGAAACAACTGTGTACAGCTGAAAATGCTGGAAGCATTAAGATAAATTCAACAGTGTAAATAAGTTGTGATGGATATAATAATGGAATACCGGATGGTATGGTTTGTGTAAAATATGCAGGGGTTTATGCAAATTGAATCATGGAAAGAGAAGATGGGAAGTCACTGATATTTTAAGGATGTAAAAATGAGTGCTTTAAATTGTATAACAGAAAATTTAATAAAAATTATATACAGAAAAAGAGAGATTGGTGTTTGTATCACAAGATGGAAAGGCCTGATGTGCCCAGGTCCTGCTTGTAGCCTTCTCAGAAACATCTCAGTCGGTAGAGCATGATACTCTGAATCTCAGCGTTGTGGGTTCAAGCCCCACGTTGGGCAAAAGATTATTGCATTGCAGGGGGTTGGACCAGATGACTCTCAGGACCCCTTCCAATTCTACAGTTCTATGGTTCTGTCTTCTTGGCCACCGTGAGAGCAGTATGCTGGACTAGATGGGCACCTGGGCTGATCCAGCAACATCTCCTTATGTTCTTATACGCTTCGGTGCTCTGCAAAATCTATGCACACCGTCAAAAATCACTGGCCCCCAACAACAGCGCATTCACCCACATTTATATTGTTCCACATAAAAAATGTTCTGTTGACTCTCACAAGGCCATTTACATGCAATGCACTAATCCCAATCAGACACTCTGCAGGCTCCTGCTCTAAATTAATAATAATTAACAATTAATTAATATTCCCTTCCTGCACTAATGAATTCTAACCCTCTCTTTCATAGCTGGACACAACGGCATAAATGACTGAGGAGATGCCAGCTTTGAACGGGAATCTCTTGCCACTACTTGGTTAACATGCAGAGTCCGTATTAGGTTCTTCCCTCTCCCCTTCCCCTCTAATATAATTGTCCCCGCACCGCTTTCCCGGTTTCTGTTTGCAAAAACCGCACTCTGTTTTCGGTGCTCGTCGGAAGGAAAGGTTAATAGCAGTGGCAAGGACAGAGCCTTTGGAGAACCGTTGAAGTTCCCCCGTCCTGCGCCTTGCCAATCCCCAACAGGGTTGACCCGTCATTCCCCAGGACTCCCAGCCCAAAGATTCTCTTGAGCCAAGGCAGCTAATTGTGTTGGAGAGCATGGTGGGTCTTGCGAAGTGGGCAAACGTCCGCAGGGGACGGCAGAGAGAGAGAGAGAGCACATCGCTGCTTCTATTTTCAGGCCCTGGTAATTTGCTTTGGACAAAATGGAGCCGGCAACGATTAAGAAAGAAACGGAAGGTGTTGCAGGTTTTCCGTGCCATTAAGTCAGTTGGGATGTTGAGTGCTGAGGTCTGTTTGAATGCATGCAAGTTAAAAATGCCGCATCTAACCAGCCTTGCTCCACTGAAAGGTCCTACAACTTTTGCAGCATACAGAGCGGCAGAGGAAGCCGCTTGGGTGCCTAGGGCGGCGTGCCCAGGGGCGGGGTGAGGGTGTGGTGAGCCGCCCATAGGGGCATGGCGAAGAAGAAGAAGAAGAAGAGTTTGGATTTGATATCCCGCTTTTCACTACCCGAAGGAGTCTCAAAGTGGCTAACATTCTCCTTTCCCTTCCTCCCCCACAACACACACTCTGTGAGGTGAGTGGGGCTGAGAGACTTCAGAGAAGTGTGACTAGCCCAAGGTCACCCAGCAGCTGCATGTGGAGGAGTGGAGACGCGAACCCGGTTCACCAGATTATGAGTCTACCGCTCTTAACCACTACACCACACTGGCTCTCTGGGGCGTGAAGAGGGCGTGGTGAGCCGGCCATAGGGACGCACCACGGGGCCTCCAAGGAGTCTGCCTGCCTCCTCCCACTCAGCCGCCCTACAGCTGAAGGGGAGGCGGTGGGCCGACCATTGGGGCAGCAGGAGCCTGCGCTCGCCCAAGCCACCGTGTCTCTCCCAGGAGAGACGCGTGGCTCGCTGCAGGTCCTGTGGTGAGTGCTGCCCGGCAGCCTGTCACCCCCCTCACTGGTGACAGCCAGGGAGGCCCACTCCCACCGCACCCTCCTTCCTTAACCCCGACCATACACATAGCAGGAGAGGAGAGACCACCAGAGAATTGCGACGTTTGTGGGGCAGTATCTGATCACTGATAGCCTGGCCATGCATTGGTACCACAAGGCGGGATTGCCGTACTGAGCTCTTTGTGGGGCTGCCCTCGGACCTGGTGCAGATCGCTGATGGGGGCATCTGGCTGCCAACATGTGACCCCATTTTTTTCCATTACTGAGATGATTTGCAGGAGTGCCTTTGGTCACTCCCCAAGTTTGCAAGGCTCATTTGACAACAAGAAGCACACCTTGGCTTGTGAAATCAATGGGGTGGAACAACGCAATGGCAGCACAATTTATGTAATTAATTAATTACGCAAGTTAAGTAATTTCACCACAGCAGACAATGAGACAAGAGAGGTTTGGAGGGTGGCAACATGAGAACGGGGCCTTCTCCGCAGTGGCTCCCTGCCTGTAGAATGCTCTCCCCGGGAAAGTTCACCTGGTGCCTTCATTATCCACCTTTAGGTGCCAGGCAAAAAAGTTCCTCTTTAACCGATTTACATCCTATGCCCTTTTAAAATGTGGGGTTTTTTGGGGGGGGGGGGGTTATTGAGTTGCTGTTTTTATTTTTATTAGGTATTTTGTGGTTTTATATCTTGATTTTATTCTATGAACCACCCTGAGACCCACGGATATAGGGCAGTATATAAAAGAAAGAAAGAAAGAAAGAAAGAAAGAAAGAAAGAAAGAAAGAAAGAAAGAAAGAAAGAAAGAAAGTGATTTTTGGTAGAAGACGAACTGCAGGAGAATGGAATCAGTGCTGCATGTGACCCAAAAGAGGGTGAACTGGAAAAAAACTGCTTTCTTACATCCCAACTATTACCATCGAATAGTAGAATTAGAATTTTAGAATGGGCAAAATTTCAGAAGAGATTCCACAGCAGAATCTAGCATGATTTGGGGTTTGAGTTTCTCAGGAGAAACATCTGAGTCTTTTTTTTTTTTTTTTGCAGGGTGGGGGAAAGCTAAAAGAACTTTGCTAGCCCAGTTAAATTTCTCCTGAAAGCTCTGCACATGCCATTGCCACCATCAGATTTCGCCCAAAAGAACATTCGCCATGAAGTCGGTGTGATCCCACTTCAGGAGAAACATCTAAGGGATTTTTGAGAGACCGGTGAGATTTATCCAGAGAGAGAACTGCACTTTCCTACGCGGCGCTCACAAATCAGCAAAACAAAAATATTTCTGATGAGGTTGCCAACTATGCACCGACAACAAAACCTCGCTATCGAAAGTTCTCGGAGAGTACTTAAAAGTCGAACAAGGCAAAACCCCAATGACTATGCCTTAAAGCAAGAGGTCATTGCCGGCTGAATAGAGGAACTCTCCTGACACATCTCAAATAAATGGCAGGAGGCTTGCTCTTGAAAGAAATGAGTATCTGTTCTACCGACGGTTGCAAATCTCGCCACGCTGGGAGAGGGGAAAAGGGACATTATGCACAGGCAGGAGTTGAAGCAATTAATCCTTTACTTAAAGAATAATAAGCAGCCAGATTTTTTTTCCACCCTGGAAGTGGGAACAAGGTAAAAGGGGTTAAAAACTAAAAGCAAGGACAGCAGACACCAATTAACAGAATGCTAATTGACAATTTCCCCAAGACTCCCTGAAACATGCCAGACCTATTTCCCCAATTGCTAATTAAATCAAACTGCACACAAAATACTAATTTCCCGAACTTTGGGAAGCTCAGGCGACAAATCAGATGTGAAACTAACTTAAGCATGTTGTCAAAGTCCAGCGAGAAAGAGGAGAGGGAGGGTGAAGAAAATGGAAGTGTGGGTGGGTGGGGTTTAATAAAATGGGGGGGGGGACACATTCTGATTAGGCGAGGTATGACTCTCACGTGTTTCCAGGTATTACAGGGGAAGGGGGGGGAAAGAGAATTGACTGGTGCATTTCCCCAGTTCTATTTAGTGTGATTTATCAAATTGTTCACCCTCCCTATCACTCCATGGGGTTGCATCCAATGTGGCGCTGAGTAACTCGCTGCATCAGTGCAAGGATTACACAACTGAACTTTCCTCCCTCTCCTCATTCCGTGTGTCTCTAAATCTGTTCCGGGCATTCCCTGGCTCTCTGGAGCAGATTAGGAGAAGGTGCAGGGTACACAAGGGGGGACAGTAAGGTGAGGTGGAAGTCTCTGAGTTAGAGACCACCCCCTTAACGTGATCTGCCCACCCCTTGCGATTTTGTCTCTTATACTGCTAGTATCTAGATTGCAGATTCCTAGCAGAAGTAACATATTATCTAAGTCTATTATTATTTCTTAAATTTGTATAACGCCCTTCATCTGAAGATCACAGGGCGGTTTACAAGTTTATGCTACTCTGCAAAGTTACATGCACATTAATGGTCTCAGACACTAGTACTTCTATTGGTATTACTGTAATATATTATAACTACAAGCGGGGTGGAGGAAGGGGGGTGCGGTGGCTGCAGGCTGCCCCAGGTGTCACCACTGAGGGGGGGGGGTTGACAAAATGCCAGGTGGCACTCACTGTGGGGCCTGCAGCAAACCCGAGCCACGTGTCTCTCCTGGGAGAGACGCAGTGGCTTGGGCGTGCGCAGGCTCCATGCTGCCCAAATGGTCCTCCCACTGCCTCCCCGCCCCAAGCTGTAGGGCGGCTGAGTGGAAGGAGGCAGGGAGATTCTGGAGGCCCTGCGGTGCGCCCTGCCCCTATGGGGGGCTTGCCCCGCTCCAGGCACTCAAGTGGCTTCCTCCACTGCTGACTACAATTGTAATATATATGTGTGTGTATCGATGTCACATTGAGAAGAGGAAGTAGAAAATCAGGGGGTTGGTTTTTTTTCTAGAGCGGGGGGCGGCGGGCGGCGGGGTGGAAACTATCTGAAGTTAATGATGGTAGCCGTGTGGTTTTCCTAACCATCATCATTTTAATTCCCCTGCCATTTCCGCACTGAGCAATACTTAGGGTGGTCGTGTATCCTCCTTTATAGGGGGCAGTCATGGGATAGAATTGTAGAGTTGGAAGGGATCACAAGGGTGATCTAGCTGAACCCCTGCAAGGCAGGAATCCCTTTGCCCAACGTGGGGCTCGAACCTACGACCCTGAGATTAAGAGTCCTCTATTTGTAGGGATTCTCCTGTCCATAAGACACATGAGAACACAGGAAGAGTCTTGCAGGATAAGGCCGATGGCTCCTCTGGTCCAGCATCCTGTCCCCACAGTGGCCAACCAGATCCTTGGGAGGTGTCGTTTGTAAAGGGTGGCTGAGAGCTGTGAGGAGATGACCCCCCCCCCCCACACACATTCCACCCTCAACTCTACAATTCTCAGAGTGGTTGAACAGCCAATCCCTATTCCTAGGGCGCTCTGAGAATTCCAGGCTGTGAGACGGTTTCCTAAGGACTCTCAGCACCATGAACAAGCTACACTTCCCAGGATTCCTTTGGGGGAGGGAAACCATGGCTGCTTAGTGTGTCATACCTAAGGGACCGCCTCTCCTGGTATGTCCCGTGTAGGACCTTAAGGTCCTCAAATAATAATCTTTTGGAGGTCCCAAGCAACAAAGATGCTAGGTTGGCTTCAACTAGGGCCAGGGCCTTCTCAGTATTGGCCCCGACTTGGTGGAACAGTCTATCACAAGAGACCAGGGCCCTGCGGGATTTGGCATCTTTCCACAGGGCCTGTAAGACGGAGCTGTTCCACCTGGCCTTTGGGTTGGTTTCTGTTTGATATTTATGCTTTATTCTTTTATTGGTGGGTTATTTGATAATGAGACTGCAGTTTTAATATTGAATTTTTAAATTTGTATTTTAATCTGTTATTTTAAATTGATCTTGTTTATGTTTTTGCTGTGATTTTAATTAGTGTTAGCCGCCCTGAGCCCGGTTTTTGGCTGGGAAGGGCGTGGTATAAATAAAATTATTATTGTTGTTGTTGTTGTTGTTGTTGTTGTTGTTGTTATTATTATTATTATTATTATTATTATTATTATTATTATTATTATTATTATTATTAAAGTAAATAGTGCTGATTGGTCCTGTTTGTGTGTCTGGGTGGGTTGAGAATGGCACTATGCAGGGCTGAGGCACTGTGTCCAGCTTTTCAAGCCTGAAGTTTGTTAACTCTCTCCCCTCCCCAAGTCTTACTGAAGTGGTGGAGGGGAAGTTGTGGGCCTGGTGGAGAGGCCCCCAGGGGCCACATCTGGATATGGGCTGGCCTGCCCTGCTTCTAAACCTGAACTGGATGCACCACCTTGTCGTGGTGAGTGGGCTTGCATGTTCCTACGACCCTTGTGAGGGAAGCCGTCAGGAGTCTCGTGCTCCCAGCTGGGTCACACAAGGTGGTAATGTCAAAGGGGAGGATCTAGACAAGGAATGATCCAAAAAGTCCTCAACAGCAGAACAGGCGGAAGATAACAAGCGGTATGTTACAACGGCTGTGAAGGCGGATGAAGGCTCCAGCAGATAGGAATCTATCAGACATCGTGACTACTCATGCCATTGGAATAGAGCCTTACTGCCAAGACTGTGCACTGGTCAGTATGCACTGATCTACACACATAAAATGAATTCACGCACAGGCATCTTCCAAACTTTACCAAGGGTGTCATGAGCTTTGAACAAAATAAAATAAAAAATTCCTTCCAGTAGCACCTTAGAGACCAACTAAGTTAGTTCTTGGTTCTTGGTATGAGCTTTCGTGTGCATGCACACTTCTTCAGATACCTTCTGAAGATATCTGAAGAAGTGTGCATGCACACGAAAGCTCATACCAAGAACAAACTTAGTTGGTCTCTAAGGTGCTACTGGAAGGAATTTTTTATTTTATTTTGTTTTGACTATGGCAGACCAACACGGCTACCTACCTGTAACATGAGCTTTGAAGACGGTTGAACTCAGGACGAAAGGGAGAACTGTGCTAAGAGGAAGGCACGCTTGGCAAACCCTCACCGCGATCAACTCCCATTTCCCACTGTGGAAGGACGTGTGGATCCAGAATTGGCCTCCATAATCACTTACGTACTCACTTTAAAACTGTGTTTATGGAAGACGATCTTACTTGGTTACGAGTGATCGCCAAAGAAGAAGCCTGAACTATAACCCACTTAATGAGGAGACCATTCTGCCCTAGCTGGAAGCAGCATACCCATCAACATTTCTCTGATGAAAATAGCGGTGTCCTATTCCATAATAATAGGATGCGGGTAGAGCTGTGGTCTAAACCACAGAGCCTAGGGCTTGCCGATCAGAAGGCTGGCGGTTCGAATCCCCGCGACGGGGTGAGCTCCCGTTGCTCGGTCCCTGCTTCTGCCAACCTAGCAGTTCGAAAGCATGTCAGAGTGCAAGTAGATAAATAGGTACCACTCTGGTGGGAAGGTAAACGGCATTTCCGTGCACTGCTCTGGTTTACCAGAAGTGGCTTAGTCATGCTGGCCACATGACCCGGAAGCTTACGCTGGCTCCCTTGGCCAATAACGCGAGATGAGTGCCGCAACCCCAGAGTCGTCCGCGACTGGACCTAACGGTCAGGGGTCCCTTTACCTTTACCTATTCCATAATAATACTAATAATACCTGTAATTATTTTAATATTTATATGCCAGCCCATCTGAGCAGCTTCCAACATATATTAAAAAACACAATAAAAAAATTAAATATTTTAAAACTACTAGGCTGCCTTCAGATGGCTTCTAAAGGTTGTATAGTTACTTATCTCCTTGGCTCATGGGTTGGATAACTTCACACCCTCCAACATTTCTTCGATGAACTTAGGGATGTCCTAAGGAAAAGCAGACATTCTGGGTTCAAATCAGGAACGGGGATGCCTTCTGTAAATGCGGGACTGTCCCCGGAAAATAGGGACACAGAGTTGTGCCTTATCTGAATCAGATCATTTAGGACTATCAGGCAAAGGAGAAAAAAAATTAAAAGAGGAAAATACCGAGCCTGGATCTAAAGAGATAATAAAGGTATGCTTTCACGTATCACAAGAACCAAACAGCAAAGGCAATATCTCTCTTTCCTCTGACACTTGTGAAGTGTAAAGTGCCCAGTCTAACCAAGTAATAACCTCTAGAGGGATGGCAAGGAAAGAAAACCTTTGGGTTAAGATAGTTCATTTTAACTTCCAGCCGTAATGGAGATATTAATGTCCAAATCAAAAAAAGCGACGCCAGAGAGAGGAAGCTCAGACAGGCTCTCCTAACAGCTGCAAAGTGCTAACGGGGCCCCCAGTATCATAAATCACAATCAGTTAGGTAAAATATGAAATTATCATTTTGAGAATCGCTCTCTTTGAATAATTCAATCATTGACTTTCACATCAAACAACCATTCCGGGCCCACCCCCACAACAGTTCAGTCCTGCGCACCAGCTTAAGCTGTCCTTAATTATCGGAATTAACCTATCCGATTATGATTTCATTCTTAGGGAATCGTGGGGGAGGGTTGGTGATGATGATAAATCACGAGGAGCAGGAAGTCTTTCAGGTGCCCTTCGGGGGATCTGCTTCCTGCTAGGGCCTCCGGGATGAGGCTTGCAGCTGGGAAACTGAACACAGGCTTGCCTTTGTCCTGAACGACAGCAAGGGCAGATAGGAAGCATATTATTATTATTATTATTATTATTATTATTATTATTATTATTATTATTATTATTATTATTATATTGTCTGCTATGCAGCATCTCAAACCAATTTCACAATGTAGTAAAAACCTAAATAAAACAATTGCATTTCTTCTTCATATTCCATCCATCTATCTACTCTATCTACCTCTGTCTATCTCTATCTATATCTACCTGTATATCTATCCAGTGCTTTTTTTTTTCTTTAAAAATGTTTAGGGGTACTCTCATCTTTCTACTCATATTGAAATAATGCCCCTCAATGAGGCCAAACTCACAAAATGTTTAAGTAGGTAGGTATATGTATTTCTTTTGTTAATGTGATTGTTGTTGTTTGAGTTGTTATGTTTTGTTATGTGTATTGTGCTGGTTTGTTTCTACCTTATATTGAAAATAATAAAAAATCTTATAAAAAAAAATAGATTCACAAAATGTTTATGGGTATGCGTACCCCTGTGTCCCCCCAGAAAAAGCACTCTATCTATCTATCTATCTATCTATCTATCATTACCTACCTACTGTACCTACCTACCTATCATTATCTATATCTATCTATCATCTATCTATCACCTCTATCTATCTATCTATCTATCTATCATCTATCTATATCTATCATTACCTACCTACCTACTGTACCTACCTACCTATCATTATCTATCTATCTATCTATCTATCTATCTATCTATCTATCTATCTCTATCATTACCTACCTATCATTATCTATCTATCTATCTATCTATCTATCTATCTATCTATCTATCTATCTATCTAGTTGTTGGCTCATGAGAATTAAAACAAACACAGATAAAAAACAGCTGATAATGTATAAAAGACAATAGTTAAAAAGTAATTGAACTATAATGGAATCAAACAGACATGAAAACAAATTTATTAAAATGTAGATAGCAAAAACAGCACAGCACTGCTGACAGCTGTTTCCTTAACAGTTAAAAACAATTAAAAACAACACACTCACACACTGTTAAAACAACTGCATCTGTAAAAACTATTTTGGATCTAATACAGATGCTGACATCATACCTGCCAAGTGCCCCGTTTTAAGCTGGACAGCCCCATTTTCTTTGAAGCCCCCCGGGCTCTGCCTTCATCCCAGGGCTCCCCGATTTTGCATGGCAGCTCCTGGGGCAGCAGCAGCATTCATTTCCCCACCAACACGGTGCCCTTCTGGGAATACAATGCCCATCAGACCCCCCCCCCCGGGGGGGGGTTGCTGAAAGAGAAACAAAAAACACAACAGAGACTGAGCCAACGATCTCTACCTCAAAATCCCAAGCCCACGTACTTTTGTAACCCAATAAAATATTTAACAAAAACTATGGTTTTTTGGTGTGTTTTTTTAAATCCAAGCTCAAGGTGTGCATTTTAGCAACTGCCAGGAAGTTTTATTTGGACAGATGCCTTAAAAAAGAAAAAAGAAAATATTGGACGTTGTGTCAGGGGTTTACCAATGCAGGCCCTGTAGGTTCCCTGGTGCCACCTCTGGTGCCCGTGAAATGTCTCAGTGAATATCTCCTCAAAAGCCCGTCGTTTGTGAGAGGCTGTTTATTCTCTCTCCTCAGCTCCTTCTTGCCCTGGCTCAGCCTCTCTTCCATTTCTGAATGGCAGCCATTTTGTGTTATGCTATACCCCCCAAATGAGTCCGCTGCCCCCAAATGTTTGGCGGCTCCTGTGTGTATATTGCCATATTTGAATGTGTGCCTGCCGGGAATGTTCTGCAAACAACATTTGGGAAAAACGAAATCTAACTTGGCGGCAAAAAACAACGACAGGGGGGTTTATCAAGGCTTCCATTTTTGTGTTCAGGTACCAAGGCCTACTTGAAGCCATTAAATCCATATGATGGAAAGTGTTGTGTCCTCACCGCTGCAACTAAATAAATTGTACACCTAAACAGAGACACACCTTTTCACCATAATCATAAAGCAAAGTAATCCCATTACTGCCTTTCATGTCGCATTAGAGCAAATGGATACGAACATGATGCATATTAATATAATCAGAAGGGAAATTGCTAATACAATTAGACTTTCACATTTTATTAGACCAGAGTGGCAACATACATGAGAGAGCGGCTCACTTTGGCAGCGCCTGAAGCAAGCGCATATATTTCTCTATTAATGAAATGGAAGTTCGTCGGCAGCACTTCCCAGGGACGACTCAGGGCAACGTCTACGAGGCATGATGCGCAAGAAGCCAGCCAGCCAGCCCCGCCTGCCAAAGTAGACGGCCTGCTCCTCCCTTGGCGGGAAAGAGAAAGTGCATTGCCCCAAAAAGAGAGGGCACAGATTTGCAAAGCTATTATGCATATAAGGAACATTTGGAAAGAAGGACTGTCCTTTAAACAGAAATACAATCCACCCCACTGTGCTGAGGAAGAAGACTGTGATCTGGTAACCTGTGTGCCTGCTCACTCTGCTGTCCAGGTGCATTTCTCTGATGAAAATAGGGACCTTATTATTATTAAGAAGAGTTTGCATTTGATACCCCGCTTTTCACTACCCGAAGGAGTCTCAAAGCGGCTCACATTCTCCTTTCCCTTCCTCCCCCACAACAAACACTCTGTGAGGTGAGTGGGGCTGAGAGACTTCAGAGAAGTGTGACTAGTCCAAGGTCACCCAGCAGCTGCATGTGGAGGAGCGGAGACACGAACCCAGTTCCCCAGATTACGAGTCTACCACTCTTAACCACTACACCACACTTATTATTATTATTATTATTATTATTATTATTATTATTATTATTATTATCATTATTATATTTATATCTCACCCATTTGACTAGGTTTCTCCAGCCACTCTGGGCAGCATCCAACGTACCAGTATATAAAAGCATAATAAAACATTAAACTTTTTTAAACTTCCCTGTACAGGGCTGCCTTCAGATGTCTTCTAGAGATTGTATAGCTACTTATCTCTTTGACTCGATGGTTTGATAACTCTATACCCTCCAACATTCTCCGATGAAATTAGGGACGTCCTAAGGAAAAACAGACGTTGTGGGTTAAAATCAGAAATGGGGATGCCTTCTGTAAATGCGGGGCTGTCCGTGGAAAATAGGGAAACAGAGAGTTTGAAGTGGTGCAGTGGCGGAGCTTCATGCTCCGGCACCAGGGGGCGGAGAGCAAGCAGGGGCAGGGCTGGCGTGCGCCCCGGGGGCGTGGTGCGCATCCTGGGGGCGTGGCGTGCATCCTGGGGGCATGGCGCCCAGCACGGGTTGAGGGGGCCAGCTGCAATGGCACCCCACCGGGATCGCGTTGGCAGGGGCGGTGCACTCCCCTCGCACTCCTTTTCCTCCACCAGTGAAGTGGTGCCTTATCTGGATCAGACCGTTTAGGACTATCAGGCAAAGGGGTGGGGGAAAAGAGGGGGGGGGGAACCTGGTTCCAGGATCAAATCAGAAACTGGGGCGGCTTCTGTAAATCTGGGACTGTCCTTGGAAAATAGGGATGCTTGGAGGGACTTTTAGCACCTGTTGATGGACAACTTCAATATCCCCACCGGCTCTTCTTTCCTATGGTGCATTATCTTTAAGCTGGGCAGGCCAGATGGTCCTTAAAATCATGGACTCCTTATAGCAGAGGCTAGTCTATTTGGGTGAATGGAGCACAGCTGCACTAGCGTCATCCGATGCTCAGCCAGTCGCCACCTACCTGCCTCCCTACCACTGGCGCTTGGTATAGGAGGCACTAAGGGGGTCCAGCCCCCTCAATATTTTGAATCAGGGGGCCCAGAGCCTCCCCAATATTCAAGGGGATGGCAGCATTGCTGGGCACCCTCTGTGCACCCCAGCCCCCAACTGGGAGCTGGGAGGGGGCTGGGACAAGCGATGGTGAAGACCGCCCTCTGTGCGTCCCACCCCCCGGGCGCATGCCATGGGGAGGAGGCCCAGTGGTGGAGCCCACTGTCATGCTCCACTTCCTCCCTGCCCCATGCCAGGCGGGGAGAAGGAAGCCGAGTGCGGCATTGGGGCAGGCGGAGGAGGAAGCGAAACACAGCGCTGGGCTCCATGTTCTGCCTCCTTCTCCCCACGGAATGTTCCACTGGGCAGGACGCATCACGTGACACATCAGGTGTTGCGTGCCCCCACCCCATGTGGGCAGGAAGATGACGCCCCTGCTTCCTACCTAGAAATAGGCCAGAGAGAGGCACTGCTTCTTAGCTTCCTTATCCCTCTTCTCCCTGCTGCCCTCGCCAAACTCGGCAGAGGGGAGGTTGGGATGAACCTAGATTTTTAAGCAGAGTTTGCCTGGCCACCTGTCATGGATGCTTCAGTTGTTGTTCCTGCATTGTGGGCAGTTGGACTAGACGACCCTTGGGGTCTCTTCCAACTCTATGATTCTATGAGTGGGCCCTGCCTGCCATTGGCTCTGGCGCCACCTGCTGTTGGACTCCTGCCCCACCAGTCCCAATGGGGAGTGGCCACCATTGATTCCTACAAACAATATGACTGTCCTCAGACAGCTTCTCAAGCAGAGGAGAGTAAAGTAGGACACACGGCTGCCAGGAGGACAACCCTCTGCAAAATATATGACAAATGTTTTGGAAAAGCAACAAGGTAGTTTAAGTTAGTGATATCTTGTGCCAACCTTTGGTCAAGGCACACTCCACAACAGGGGCATTTACCAGAGAATCATGCAACTAGGGATGACTGGCGGTTGAAGTCTGCTTCTGCGAACTTTGTGAAAACTATGGAACTCGCTTCCACAGGAGGCAATGATTTGAAGTCCACCTAGATGGCTTTAAAGAAGGATTAGACGAATTCATGGAGGAGAGGGCTATCAAAGGCTACTAACGTTGACCTTACCATGATGACGGTGATGATGATGATGATGATGATGCTCATCTGACTGGGTTGCTTCCAACAAATCAAAAACATTAAGATCAGTATAAAACATCAAACATTAAAAACATCCCTATACAGGGCTGCCTTCAGATTGGCTTTCTAAAAGTCAGGTAGCTCTGCTCTCCACAACTGGAGGCAGCAATGCTTCAAGATGGCAGTTTCTGGAAGTGCTCAGGGTTTCCCACAGGCATGTGGTTGGCCACATTTGTCCCATAGGCTGAAGGTTCCCTACCCCTGCTATGAAGGATGCTTTGAACTTCTTACAGTTTGACGAAACCATATTGGGGCTCTCTATGTAGCTAACAGCACCCCTGGTGTGTGGACTACATTTAACTGAAATCTCTAGTTTTCTGAATTGATGATGTATTTTCCATCTGGCCCTCACTGCATTTCCCTCTCTATAAATCATGCTACCCTTCGCCTGAATTCCTGCTTATGCAAATGCCCAGGATTGCGCCCCTCCCCCACTTTATAAAATGATATTTCATTAGACTGGCGCTCCCTTATTTACCCTTTTCGAAACTGACAGTGTATTTTTCCTTAGCACACATATTAAAACCACCATGCGGCTAGTTCTCAGGATTACATCTCGAGCTGGCTCTCACTGTTCCAATCCCCTATAACAAACAAGACTGATTATAAACCAGGGATATATTTTGTAATTATAATGTGCCTCAAACTTCGTTTTGACTGACATGTGGCGTATTTAAACAGGATCGAAAAAAATTGTGTTTGAGGCACCATCCTCGCCTTCATTTCAATGCCACAAAAAAATGGGTAGCGAAGTCAATCCAGCTTGAAAGATGGACAAAGATACGATTCTGCTTCGTCTAAAAATCCCTGCTTTTTGTGTGTCTTCCCCTTTCTTCTTCTTCTTCTTTTTTTGTGTGTGGTCAAAAATCAAAGATGATTCAGTTTGGAGAAAGATGTACCTTGTGGAAATAAATAACAGAGGGCACAGCGCTCTCCCGTCAGCTGGCCATGCTAAATCAATAACACAAGCAGTCCATCTTGTCTGTCCATTCAACTCCTTATTTATTCTCTTGTACGATGTAAGAACACCTGCCTCGCAGCCCAGTCCCGTAATAAGAGCTCTTGTTGTGAGGTGTCCTGGATAGCAAATAATCTCGCGCCGCTTTGCCCACTCTCTCCTGGCAATGCTCTGGCAGTGTGCCTGAGGAAGGTCTGAGGATGTTAATATCCTTTACCTCCAGATCATATCAATTTGCATCCATTATAGTGCCAAGGAGGAACACCTGGGCTGAGTCTTCTGTTGTCTTTCAATGGCCCAGAGCTTATAGAACAAAACCAGGAATGAGCACGGACGGCCGTTTCAGTATTCTTGTGGCGCTCCTAATGGCCGCGGGAGGGGGGTGGGACACACAGCAGTCATGCAAGTGAACCGAGGCACTGTAAGAACACTCTAGGGGAAAGGAGAAAAAAGAGAGGATGCCTTTTCAGAAATCACCGCCTTTGTTTACAAAGTAGGCGCCATTCATTCCAGCATCAGAAATCACTGTCACTTCGCTTTCCGCCTTGACTATCGATGGACTTCCCTGAGGTCTTCCGAAGACGGCAAAAAAAGAGAAAAAGAGGGAAGCTCGCCCCTGCCAAAATGTGGGGAAGGATTTAGGTCTTTGTCACAGATTCATAGGAATCATAGAATCATAGGATTGCAGAGTTGCAATGGATCCTGAGATGCATCTAGTCCAACCCGCTGCAGTGAAGGAATGACCGCTCCCCACGTCACTTGTGGCGGGGCGCCTTTTGCATGGTTGCGCACAGCCCCCAGATCCCAGTGTGGCTCCTGGTAGTTCGGACTGGCTTCATCCTCCCCAGGCTGGATTCCTGGAGGTCTCCGCCTGCCTCAGCCAATCGCCCAATCCCACCTGTGGTGGTGTTGCCAGGGGGTTGGCCAGGTAAGGGGAGGGACCATCCTGCCCACACAACAGAAGGTAAATCTTACCTGTGAAGCAGCAGTTGGCTCCAGAGCTTCTCCCACCCTGCCCTCCCTCAGTTAAGTCTTATTTTACAGGTTAACCTCTTCTCCACAGGTACGCAGGAGCTGCTATGTCAAGGCTGCTGTTGAAGGGCCGGAAGGGAATTTTCCTGCATTGGCAGGTTTTGCCTTTCCCATAGCAAAACGTCACAACTTTGGCGGTTTCAGGCCTTGGGCAGAATCCTTTAGTCTATCTTCCTAAATTTGGGGGGGGGGCGTGAAGTGGTGACCCTTACGCCCCCCTTGCAGCGGTGATCCCAGGGTTCCCCATTAAAGGGGTCTTGAGGGGAGGCATTGGCCATACGCCGAGTGGTTGTCATTGCTCTCCCCTCCAAAGGCGGCGAAACGGGGGGGGGGTGTGTCCTCTCTGCTTGAACATATGTTTTCCAGAGGCAGCCCAATCCCCACACATTCTGGATAACCCTGAAGTCTCCCAGATCCCTGGCTGGGGACTGGGAAGGATAAACGCCCAATGCCTGAGCTAAGGTCTCCCTACATCTGAAACTTAATAAAGTTGTGGCCAATTTTAATCCCATAGCACATTGTCTTGAGTCATTATTCCGCTCAGGGGTAGCCTGGGGTTTGGGGGGACTCCGGCTGTCCACGCAATACGTAGGATCAGAACCACAACCTTGGCATTACCAGCACCACGCTCTAAACAGGTGAGCTTTCTAGGAGGAGAAATATTCTCTTCCTCTTTTCTTGTCGCCGATTGCGGCCTGCTGATGTTTAAGTCGCTGGCCCATTCAGGAGGATGCATGCCATTGCTCTCCTGCAACCGAGGAAGGAATGCCATTGCCGTATCAAGCAGCCGCAAGCTCTCTCGAATTTTGCATCCCAGCCACTGACACACAATTCACATAACGGAAGAGGAGGGCAGTTTCTTCGTGGCCTAGTCAACTGCTGCCATCTGTGGCTGGGGAGGTGGTTCAGCAGCGCAGCTGCCCTGGTCTTTGGGAAGAAATAGGGAGCACATGGCTGGCCCGGTCTTTGGACGTCTGCACATTGATGTGAACGTCTGGAACAGGGAAGTCTACATGCATAGTGTTATGTATTGAAGTTCTCACCCTAGGCCACTAGGGGTGTGTGTATATAGTTCATTCTGCTGCAGTTTTCACTCAGGTCCGCACATGCAAATGAGGGATTGAAAAGTGACGTTCAGGGATTGGGTAACTACAGAAAGTTGTTACTGTTGCTTTGTAGCTGAGTTCTATATAAGCAGGCTGCTGAGCCCTTCAGCTCACTTCTGTTCCAGCCTGAGAATAAACAAGAGCTGCTTGGAAATCACTGTGTCGTCTGCTGTGTCCACCCACCATTTAACACATAGGCTTCCCTGCAATTGGCACACCTGCATGATTGGTGGTCCCAATCATTTTGCAGGCGACTGTTGAATAGCTGCTCAGGTGTAGGGTTCTCCAGTGCAGAAGTCCGCCCTGACATGGGGATGCCCGAATGCTGGAGATGAGGCCAGCATGCATGGCTCTGCTTCCTGGTAGTTGCGTGGATGAACACTTGACAGGGGATTTACACTGCTGAAGACCTCTGATGTTTCCTGGCATTGTCTGATTTCTGTGCATTCCATGCCAGCCACTGCCAAGATGTAACTGAGCAAGATTTATCTGGGCCAATGTGGGGAGAGGCGGAATCGGTCCAAAAGCTGCCACAGTCAATTTTTGTTTGGCACTCGGAGTCATTACAAAAGAGTTCTGTTTTTGGAAAGGAAAGGAAAGTTGTAGACAGGGCATTTTTGCAGACAAGGCCTCAAGTGGCATTTGCTTAATTTGGGTTTGTAATGCAAATGTCAAAAGTACACTGGCCAAAATGCTAATCCGCCTTTACCGACGCCGCTCTCATAAGCGTCTGCTTCGCATTAGTGATGATAAACACTTCCATGTAAATAGTTCGAGCCTTCTTGTGACCCCAGACTGCATCCACATGTCAGAGAGGGGGAAAGAGACAGTGTGGTGTAATGGTTGGAGCAGCCCTTTCTCAACCTTGGGTCCCCACTTGTTCTTGAACTACAACTCCCATCATTCCTATCCAGCATGGCCCATGGTCCAGGATGATGGGAGTTCCAGTTGAAGAACAAGTGGGGATGCAAGGCTGAGAAAGCCTGGGCTAGAGTGTTGGATTAGGACCTGGGACACCTGAGTTCGAATCCCCACTCAGCCATGGAGTTCAAAGGCTGACCTTGGGTCACTGACTTCCTTTTGGCTTAATCTACCTCCCAGAGCCATAGCATAGATAACATACCCCTCAACTGCCCCAGTTAAATCAGGATATCTCATTTTTCTGGGCCGTGGTCTCGAGATCACAGCATCCATACAGAAATGTGCGTTTCTTGGGTGCCTCGATCTCACACAGGTCATGTGACTCACATGGGAGCGCATCCCAGATTACGAGTCTACCGCTCTTAACCACTACACCACACTGGCCTTTACAGTTATACCCACGTAGCTTGAAACCAGACGTGGGGATGCGAAAGGAGAGCTGAGTTTGTAATCCCTCCAACAACATATTTCTGAGAAAATGCCACAGACCTTCATTCTTTCTTTTCTCACCTGGCTGCTAGAAAAAGAAGGCCGCGTTGCAGAATTTTCTCAGAATATTCACCACCATCTTTTTACTTCTGCATTTTCCTCCCCACAGTATCCCGGAATGGCATTAACTGCGTGGATGCAAAATGGATGCCAGTCTGTTGACATGCAGGATTGCGTGCGGAACGTCTCAGGTTCAATCCCCAATGGTAAGGCTCCAGGTAAGGCTGTGGGTGTCCCTTGCCTTAAAAAAACCCTGGAAATCTGCTGCCAGGAGTGAACTACATGGACCAGGGATCGGCCACCAAAGGCCCATGGGCTGGTAGCGGCCCACGGGGCTCATCTATCCAGCCCATGGTGACGTCTGCCATCCCCCCACTCTTATTGGTGTGGCGTGGGGACCGACTTCTGGGTTGATGCCACCTGTGAGCATGTGCATGGGTGCTCCTTCAACCTGGATGTGCACTGGAAATAGTGTGTGTGCACACACGTGGGATGGAGAAGCGTCCATGCGCACGCGCACATGCTGTTTCCGGCGCACATCCGGGTGGGAGGGGTGCCAGAAATAGTGTGCGCACATGCGCACGGGCGCTCCTCCAACCCAGAAGAGAGCGCCTGTGAACACGTTTCGGCCCATCCTCCGCCAGGTGGAGCGTGGACCGGCCCATCATCCAGTAAGCTTGCCGACCCATGACATGGACCAATAGTCTGGCTCAGGATAATGCAGCTTCCGATGTTCCATCCTAACACAGTGTCAGCAAACAAGCAATCACCCCACTACCACTAAGAAAAACCCCTTAAGAAAAAGAATGAAAAAATGAATGAGTGAAAGAAGGTGTTCAAGCAAACTCCTGAAAAACTATTGATTGATTGCTGGCATCTATATCCCCACCGTTCTTCCAAGGAACTCAGTGTGGCCTGAGTGACTCTGTTCCTCTCCTTGCTTCACCACACATCTCCCGGCTCCTTGTTTACTCCAGACTACTGCCCGCAGCCTGGTCCGGACAGGCTCAGAGCCCCTGGCTATACCCCCAATGTTACCTGAAACACCTGGGACACAGAAATCCCTTGCTTTTGGGCCCTCTCTCCTCTCACCCCCTACACCAGCCCCCTCTGCAGTCCTCTCCCCCCATTCTGTTTGCTAAACAGTAATTGCACCCCCCTTTCCTGCCACTTTAATACTCCCAGCTAATTATCCTGAAATAAATCTCTTTCAAGTCTGCATGCCAGCAGTTGTGGGATATGAGCTGCTCTTTCAGCTCCCGGCTGCCTGTCAGTCAAATGGGTCTCAGCTGCAGTTCCGAATGATGAGTATTAGCCCCCCGCTGGGATGATTCTCCCAATCTCCCCACTTCCAACAGCATTTCCCAAGGCTTCACCACGCTTCTACCTGTTAGCCTAATCTGGGATTTTCTCTTGCTAACGCCGTTATTTTGAAAAGAGGAAGAGGATTCCTAGGAGAAAGACACTCTGTTAACCTTTTCCTAATTGCCATTCAAGTCTGAAAGAAGGGGGAAAGGAAGAAAAAAACATGGCGGATGGATGTCACCAGAAAAGAATACTTGGGCCTAAAATTCAACCCCAGGCCTATTCTGAAGTTAGACAAAGCAAACATGATACACCTTCCCATATTCCTGCTCCGTTTGGTCCCTTTTCCAACATTTTGGAATCTGCAGAGGGGGGGACGGACCGCACTTTCTAAGATATTATCACTCTACTTTCTTTTTAACACCAAGAAGCTTCGCTGTCTACGCCTGGAAATCCAATGGAGAAAGCTATTAGCTCTATCACCTGATTTTTGCATCCTCGCTCAGTCTCTACTATCAAGGAAACTTGGATGCACACAGTAATAGCCCTACATTTTCCCAGTTGAGGATTTCTAAGGCACTGTCGGCAAAGACACCGGGTAATTCGGAATGCTAAAATCCAAGGAGAAGTTTGTATGATAAAAAATTGGGAATCATCCTTACATGCCATTCTGTTTTGTGGCATGATACACAGTGTGGGAAGTGATCATTGAGGTCTGCTGAGTGTTTGAGAAGAGAGGTGTGGATTCTGTTACTGTAAGTGGCCACACCCCTTCATGGATCACTGCCTTGTCGTGGCAAAGGGGCTTGAATTACTCAGGGAAGCTATGGACAGGTCAAGATGGACAGGTCATAGTGGAGAGTTTGGACCAAATGTGATCCACCTGGAGTAGGAACTGGCAAGCCACTCCAGTATCCCTGCCAAGAAAACTCCATGGCTGGACTGGATGAATCCCAAACCGGAATTAAGATTGCCGGAAAAAATATCAACAACCTCAGATATGCTGATGATACTACCTTGATGGCAGAAAGTGAGGAGGAATTAAAGAACCTTTTAATGAGGGTGAAAGAGGAGAGCGCAAAATATGGTCTGAAGCTCAACATCAAAAAAACTAAGATCATGGCCACTGGTCCCATCACCTCCTGGCAAATAGAAGGGGAAGAAATGGAGGCAGTGAGAGATTTCACTTTCTTGGGTTCCATGATCACTGCAGATGATGACAGCAGTCACGAAATTAGAAGACGCCTGCTTCTTGTGAGAAAAGCAATGACAAACCTAGACAGCATCTTAAAAAGCAAAGACATCACCTTGCCGACAAAGGTCCGTATAGTTAAAGCTATGGTTTTCCCAGTAGTAATGTACGGAAGTGAGAGCTGGACCATCAAGAAGGCTGATCGCCGAAGAATTGATGCTTTTGAATTATGGTGCTGGAGGAGACTCTTGAGAGTCCCATGGACTGCAAGAAGATCAAACCTATCCATTCTCAAAGAAATCAGCCCTGAGTGCTCACTAGAAGGACAGATCCTGAAGCTGAGGCTCCAATACTTTGGCCACCTCATGAGAAGAGAAGACTCCCTGGAAAAGACCCTGATGTTGGGAAAGATGGAGGGCACAAGGAGAAGGGGACGACAGAGGATGAGATGGTTGGACAGTGTTCTCGAAGCTACTAACATGAGTTTGGCCAAACTGCGAGAGGCAGTGAAGGAGAGGCGTGCCTGGCGTGCTCTGGTCCATGGGGTCATGAAGAGTCGGACACGACTGAACGACTGAACAACAACAACAAGTGGCCACAATGCCTTTCCGCTCAAATCTTTCCATTCTGCAATTTGCCTAAGATAGTCCCTAAGATAGTTGGCTGGCGCCTTGCTTGTACACCTCCTTCCGGCGACTCCTGCAGCCAAACTGGTGCCAGACATCTTGCTCTGCTTTCCTTTGGACCACATCAGCAAGGATGAGAGGGAGGTCTTGTTGTCTGGGTCAGCCCAGGACCTCCAGACACAAAGCCAAGGCTTGTGCCCCAGGAAGGTCACTTTGGTGCTGCTAAAGCAGTGACTTGACTTCACCCCTGCAGACGGACTCCATTGTCTCTCGAGATAGAGAGATGCCAATAATGGGGAGGGATAAAGGTGCCCCAGGTGCTGTTGAACTCCAATTCTCACCAGCCCCAGCCAGCAGCCTTATGGTCACGATTCCACCCCATTTCTGGAACACTCTCCCATATCCAGCTCATGAAGCGACAAGGTTTAAACACCTTCCAAGGACCCATCTATTTAGGGTTTCCCTAGCTCATAAGATTCACTGCACTGCTCTTCTTTATTCTTTATCAATATTAACTGAATGTTTTATTGATGGGGTCTCTGTTTTAATTTATGTATTTTGTCGTGGCTTTGGTGATAAAGCTGAATATAGTTTTTCTTTTCTTTTTAAAATTTTGATTCATTTTTATTAGTTACTAAATTTGCATACTGCTCTATACCTACAGGTTTCAGGTTGGTTTTCCCAATATAAAATTACAATTTAAAAACACAAAAAACCATAATAAAAATAAAAACAAGTTACAACTCCAAAATCACACATTAAGCAGTATGTAAATATTGACAACACAGCATTGGTCCTAAGCAGGGATGGAAGGATCTGCCGATTTTAGTTCTCTCTCTCTCTCTAATTTTTCCAACCTTAAATTCAGATCTACACATTTTGCAGCAATTGATGACTCTCCTTTTTTTAAAAAAAAAAAAAAAACCACGTGGAAATTCTTCATTTATTTTAGTGTGATTTTCTCATTGTAAACACATTTTATATGCAGTTTTGACTATCGTACACATATCATCATGCAAAAAGTAACATGAAATGCAGACCTTTCAGGACAAGCCAACAATGACGACAAGAACGAAACCACGTTCCTCTCTGATTAGCATTATTCTGACCAGGAAAAGCACTTTGCAACCTTGTACATGTTTGCAAGAACCCTGAAAGGTGTGTGTGTGTGTTTGTGTGCTGCTTGTCTTTTGCAGTCAGGAAACAAACCCAAAGAGAGGGGTTGCCCAGGGCTTCTAGTGCCTCGCTGGCCGAAAAGGGATTTGAAAATAGAGCTTTGCAGTCATGGGATGGTAGACAGGGTTGTTTGGGCAAGCTGCTGAAACTCTATGAAATGAAGAGGAGGGGCTGCAGCTCAATGGTAAAGTTTTGCATGCAGAGGTTCCCAGGTTCAACCCCCAGCATCTCCAGGTAGGGCGAGGAATGTCCTCAATCTGAGAACGTTGGGGAGCTGCTGAGCTAAATGCTCCAATGGTTGCGGAAGGACCATAGCTCAATGGTAGAGCATCTGCTTTGCATGCAGAAGGTCCTAGGTTCAATCCCAGGCATTTCCAGGCAGCTTAGAGATGCCTCTGTCTCAAATCCCAAAGAGCTGCTGTCGGTTAGTGCAGACAATACTAAGCTAGATGGACCAATGGTCTGACTCGGTATAAGTCAGCTCCCTAATGGTCTGACTTCAGCATAAGGCAGCTTCGGACAATTTAATAATCAACATCCTATGCGTTTTCTATGCTCTCAAAGCCATACAGTATGTACGCACTGTATGTACACTTGGATTTTGGAAGGGAAAGGTGGTGGCTCAGAGTCAGTGTAGACAACACTGAACCAGATGGACTGAGTAAGGGAGCTTCCCAGGTGGGCAAAGCTAGGCTGATCTCCATTCCTCCAAATGCTGGACTCTGGAAATGAAGGCGGCAGTTCTCAAAGCTGTTTGGGAAACCCTACAGGGCTGTACACCCCCATTGTTCAGCCCGGACACTGAGGTCCAGCTCCGAAGGCCTTTTGGCGGTTCCCTCACTGCGAGAACTGAAGTTACAGGCAACCAGGCAGAGGCCTTCTCGGTAGTGGCACCCTCCCTGTGCAACGCCCTCCCATCAGATGTCAAGGAAATAAACAACTATCTGACTTTTAGAAGACATCTGAAGGCAGCCCTGTTTAGGGAAGTTTTTTAATGTTTGATATTTTATTGTGTTTTTAATATTCTGTTGGGAGCCGCCCAAAGTGGCTGGGGAAACCCAGCCAGATTGGTGGGGTATGAATGAATGAATGAATGAATGAATGAATGAATGAATGAATAACAAAGAAATCAGATCCCCTCTATTCAGGAAATGCTGGGCAAAATTCCTTCTCCTCCCCCATTTTTATTACAGTTTTTGCAATACTATCAAATTATATGTAGAACAAATGAAGTTCCCTATACAGACCCCCCCTTCTAGTATGTAACTTAGAACTGTAGAGCTGGAAGGGATCCCAAGAATCATCTAGTCCAACCCCCCCTGCCGTGCAGGAATGTGCAGCTGTCCCATATGGGGATCGAACCTGCAACCTTGGTGCTATCAGCACCACGCTGTAACCCACTGAGCTGAAGTTCCTTCTGATGGACCTACTGTTATGTTGATGCTTCCACCTGGCTTACTTGGAGCCGGCAGAAGACCCTAAGGGCGACGGGGAGCCGTAATTTCAGTTTCCCAAAATGCCCCGCAGAGTGTCAATGCAGGACACTGGAGAAATGGAAATGTCATTCTCGGAGCCAGCTGCCTGATGCGGAAGGCCACAGGTATCAACAATGCCGGGCACTGCTGGGATATTATGTACTGGGCAGCTGTCCTGGGATGCTTGGTGCTGACGCCAGTCTGCCACTGTACTTCCAACAACTGGATCACGGCGGCAGATGGGATTTCTGCTGGTTAGAAAGAGTTGGGGAGCAGGTTCTGTCTCTTGCCTGCTTCTCCAGGAAGGGCCTGGGAGTTCCCTGCCTGAAATCCTAGAAAGAGCTGTTACTCATCAACTCAGACAAGGCTCAGCTAGTTCGACAAATGGTGCAACTCAGAGCAAGGCAGGCTTTTATGCGCCTATGTTCTTGGAGGTGCACAGAAATTCCTCTCCGCTGCTAAATCTAGTAACAATAATGTTATTATTAGTGCAGTTTCAACACTCAGCCAGCAAAGGGGACCCTGCGGACAGCGTGTGTATCCTGTATAATTCCAAAATAAATTTCTCTGGCTGCATAATAGGTTTGGCGGCTGCCGGAGTGAGGTTTCGGATTAAGATTCCATCCCTGAAGCAAAGTGTTTTTGGTTAGCAGTTAAATGTTCACTCATCAAGCAAACCCTGCACTGCCCCTGGTTCTTTTCTAAGAGTTGGGAGTTTCCCCCTCTCCCTCTCCCTACCCCTGTCTTTCTTTCATGTTCAGTACTGAGTTGTTGTTGTTTTTTTATTAAAAAAAAAAATCCCGGGATGTGATGTGCTGAATTAATTCCATTAACCGTTGAAGGAATTTTCGTCCCTGCCAAATTATATTTCCTGCATCTGTAAATCATTTTACCGCCTCCGTCTGCAGCAGTTTGGCAAGTGACCTTTCGGAGTTTTTCATGGCAGTTTGTTTGTTTGCTGATGACACCCCCCCCCCCACTTAACCCCTCCAGAAAAAGGGTGCCATAGGAAGACGGTGGCTGCGTGCAAGTGACCAGCCCCGGTGTTTCCACTCCACTGTTGTTTGAAGCCAAGTTCACGGAATGCCAGCCACCACCCTTATGGCTTCTGGAGAAATGCGGCTGAGGTGTGTACATTTCATTGCACATGCTCAGATGACAGCATGTGAGTAGATGACAGCTTTATCAAGTAGAAGTTAGAAGGAGGGGGAGTTGCAGGTAAAGGAAAACAAATCATGTTGTGTGCATTGGGCAGAGACATTGCTACTCCTTCTCTGGTGCAAGTGACTTGAAATGCAGCCCGGGGGGGGGGATCTCACTGCATTAGAAGAGTTTGGATTTGATATCCCGCTTTATCACTACCCGAAGGAGTCTCAAAGCGGCTAACATTCTCCTTTCCCCTTCCTCCCCCACAACAAACACTCTGTGAGGTGAGTGGGGCTGAGAGACTTCAGAGAAGTGTGACTAGCCCAAGGTCACCCAGCAGCTGCATGTGGAGGAGCGGGGACGCGAACCCGGTTCCCCAGATTATGAGTCCACCACGCTTAACCACTACACCACACCGGCACATTAGTCTGTGAAATCACTGTGGAGCGAGGAACAGGGGGATGGAAGAGATGAGCCTCAAAGAAATGTCATTGTAAATATGAAATTATAGTGAGTAAGTTGGATATGAGGATTTAAAGCAATGATTGAGTTAAGAAGTATAAAAGGTAAAGGGACCGTTGACCATTAGGTCCAGTCGTGTCCGACTCTGGGGTTGCGGCGCTCATCTCACGTTAATCGTCAAGGGAGCCAGCGTACAGCTTCTGGGTCATGTGGCCAGCATGACAAAGTCGCTTTTGGCGAACCAGAGCAGTGCACGGAAACACGGTTTACCTTCCCGCCGGAGTGGTACCTATTTATCTACTTGCACTTTGACGTGCTTTTGAACTGCTAGGTTGGCAGGAGCAGGGACCGAACAACGGGAACTCACCCCGTCGCGGGGATTCAAACCGCCGACCTTCTGATCAGCATGCCCTAGGCTCTGTGGTTTAACCCACAGCGCCACCCGCGTCCCGTTTAAGAAGTATAGTATAAAGTAATAGATATTAGAAAATCATGTGGAGGGTTTGAGGGAAGTCATGGCCCTAAAAGGCCAAAATGTTAAATGAATGGAAAGATAAATGTGAAAGTTCTTCTCAATGTATTTATATAAAAACAATAAAAATGATATTAAAAAAGAGAAAACAATGCAGGGAGAGAGAGAAAGAGAGAGAGAGAGGGAGGAGGGAGGGAGGGAGAGGGAGGAGGAGAGAGAGCGCTGGCAGGTGTGCACGCTTATTTCTGGAAAGGTTTAGTGTAGCCGAACAGAGACGTCTTAAATTACCCATTCCCAGCTCAAATTTGAGGATGGGGTGATGGCAAAAGTTTCTGGACAGGTTGCTGGCCAGTAATTTCTGATTCATGTTATTTTAATGTTTTCTTGAAATCTGGCTTGATATGGTTGCATTGTGGTTTTTGCATCGCTATAAAATGTTTATATTTTGTCATGCACTGCCCTGGGCAAAAATTCAGACTGAAAGTATTGTGATGAGGTGGCATTAAAAAAAAACTGCAGCAGTGAAAGAATCAGCACTAGCAAATTTCCCCTCCCCCGCGGCCGTGTGTCCTGCACCATCCCCAGATCTGCTCTGGAGAGTTGGAGGAACTCCGGAACAGATTTAGGGACAAAAAAGACTTGTTGATCTAGCTTCTCTCCAGGGCTCCAGCCTGATAAAGAAGAGGAGGAGGAGAGTTTTAATGTACTCCCTGTAACAGAGGTGCAGGATATGTGGTCCTCCAGGTGCTATTGGACTTCACCTTCCATGATCTTGGCGTGGCCATCAGTCACGGATGATGGGAGTTGTAGTCTATAGAATTAGAGTTGGAAGGGACCCGAAGGGTCATCTGGTCCAACCCCCTGCATTGCAACATCTCCCTTCCACACACACACACATGTGAAGGGGAAAATTTGCCCCCAACCAGCAAAGTAGCAAATCTTAGCTAAGGGACTTTTAAAAAAAGTTCTAGAGGAGATAAACTGTGAAGTGGGAATTCCTCTTTGTTAGAAGTCACCCGGCCTAGACAGTCCTCCACCTTGAGAAAGCTGCGGCACACAGGTTAACCACCGAATGCCATAAACTGAGGGGTGTTTTTGTCTGCGTGCAAAACATCTGTTGGATGCAGAGCTTATCTTCCTCCGCAAGAGAGTGTGTGTGGTGGGAGAGAAAGTGAGAGGGAAAGAAGGGAAGGAAACAGCACATTAGCTGCTCTCGCTCAGCCCTATTATTAATAAAGGTGTCTATTTATATGGATGTGAGTTCTCAGTAATTACTTATGAGTGCAAGGACCATTCATGCAAAAGTCCAGGCAGGTTTCCGATGGTAACCTTAAGTAAACCTTAAGGAGGGCCTTAAGTAAACACAACTTCAGTCAACATGCATGCAAAACCTTTGTGCATGTATGTTGAACTGCTTTTTTCCTATATCTACCAAATCGGGCCCTGTGTCCTGTGGGGGAAGCCCTTCTTGGGCTCCCGCTGATGAGCTTTGTCTGGGGTTGTGATAAGCTTCTCTGCTTTTCAGGATTAGTGCCTCTGAGGCAAATCCTGACAGGATTAAAATTCTGGGGAAACCAAGGTGGAAACGAGGCTGAAATACTCTGGGACATGAAGGGATGCCCACCATTCTTCCGAGGCCCTGATCAGAGTGCTTCCACCTTCGGATGTGAGATGGGCAGCCACAACCGACAGGGACTTTTTAGTTGTAGCCCTTTGATTCTGGACCACTGTCTGACTCTCAGTTTGCTCTGCTCCCTTCCAATTGGTTTTTAAATATCCGTTGAAAACACTGCTATCTAAGCAAGCTTTTAATAGTATTTATGACCCTTTAAAAGGGATGTGGGTGGTGCTGTGGGTTAATCAGAAGGTCGGTGGTTCAAATCCCTGCGCCGGGGTGGGTGAGCTCCCGTTGCTTGGTCCCTGCTCCTGCCAACCTAGCAATTCGAAAGCACATCAAAGTTCAAGTAGATAAATAGGTACCACTCCGGCGGGAAGGTAAACGGCATTTCTGTGCGCTGCTCTGGTTTGCCAGAAGCGGCTTAGTCATGCTGGCCACATGACCAGGAAGCTGTACGCCGGCTCCCTTGGCCAGTAAAGCAAGATGAGCGCTGCAACCCCAGAGTCGTCCTAATGGTCAGGGGTCCCTTTACCTTTAGGATCCTTTAAACACATTTTCCTTCCTGCTTCCAAAAACAAAATTTAAATTTTGTTGACTGCCAGCCTCTTTACCGTCAGCGCTTTTATTGTTTTTGCTGTCGTTAATGGTGTTTACTTCTTGTTTTACCGCTGGCTGCTACTGTCGTTGGCCTATTTGTTTGTTGCTTTTTTAATGTTTTTTTTTGCAGAGAGTTTGTTGGCTTTAATTATTCCGTATCCTGCCTTGAAAACCTAAATTGGGAGTTGCGATAAACTGTTTCCAACTAACACACTTGGTAATCTGGTTGATAGGGTGCAAAGGGAGAAAAGAGAATAGAATAGAATAGAATAGAATAGAATAGAATAATAATTTATTGGCCAAGTACATTTTTCAAACCTATCCATTCTCAAAGAAATCAGCCCTGAGTGTTCACTAGAAGGACAGATCCTGAAGTTGAGGCTCCAGTACTTTGGCCACCTCATGAGAAGAGAAGACTCCCTAGAAAAGACCCTGATGTTGGGAAAGATGGAGGGCACAAGGAGAAGGGGACGACAGAGGATGAGATGGTTGGACAGTGTTCTCGAAGCTACTAACATGAGTTTGGCCAAACTACGAGAGGCAGTGAAGGATAGGCGTGCCTGGCGTGCTCTGGTCCATGGGGTCACGAAGAGTCGGACACGACTGAACGACTGAACAACAACACATTTTTCAATATACTTGGAATTTGCTTTGGCTACGTTACAATGTAAAATACATTATACAAACAATAGTAATTTACAGAGCCAGAGCCGAGGCTGCCCTTCTCGGCGCCTCTTAAGCTGTGTTGGTGAGTGTAGGCCCGCCTCCTAGGCCCGATGGAATTGGCCGGAGGAGGGAGCGGTCTTCCCAGACACTCACAGCAGCAGCAACAGCAGCAGCAGAGGGCGATATGTATTGGATCCCACCCAAGCACCTTCAAATATTCACTTGATGCAGTAGTTATCTCACGTGGACAGCGTGGATATGGACTCCTCCATAGTTAGCTTCTCTGAGGACTAGAATCTTGAAGCAGATAGATAAGATTGTCTACCCTGATGGGCAGTGACTCTCCAGGGTTTTAGGCGGGGGACAATCCTCCATACCAGGAGATACCGGGGATCGAACCTGGGGCTTCCTGCATGCAAAGCACATCCCCTACCACTGAGACATGGCTCTTCTCAACCTGTCAAGCTTTCATTGGAAACCCTATTCCGTGCAAAAACCAAAACGAAACTTTGCATGGCATCGTGTGTGCACCTGGGTCAGTGCCTCTCAAACTTGGGTCTCCAGTATTGTTGGACTACAACTCCCATCATCCCTAGCTAGGTCCCACTAGCTAGGGATGATGGGCCACTTCCGACTTAAGGAGGAGGTGGGGTTGCGGGCTTCACGACCTCCCCACGTGCGCAGGGGGTGGGAGGCAGGCCCTGAGTGACTGGGGGATTCCCAGCTGCGTCACGCTCCTGGCCAGCCAATCGGGTTGGTCGGGGGTGTGGCCTGCCCCATAAAGGCAGGATGCAGCCAAGGATCTCCCTCTTTTCCGCCTTCCAGCTACTCCGGTTTTCCCACCCTCCCGTCCTTTAAGGTTTTCTTTCTTTGACCTTGCTATGGACTTCGGTTGGTCGCCATTGAGGGGCCTGGTAGGGATTTTCCCACTTGGCAAATTGGCACCAGCCACTTGGTTTTTTTGCCTACCTCGTAACAAATCGCCACAACTTTCAGGGTATTGGCAGTTAAGCAATGGAATAATTCTGTAGATGGAAAGAGGGGAGGTAGCTCCATCACCTGCCCCGCATATTGAAGGGTAGTCTGTTAAAGGATTCTGGGGGGGCGTGGCCCTGTCCGAAGCCTAGGGAGGTTAGGGCCTAAGGCACGCCCCCTATCGGTGACCCCAGGGGAGCTCCTAGTTGATGTCCATCGGCAGGACTCCCCCTACTGGTGGTTCACCCTTCCTGGACTTCCAGCAGACGGGATGGAGTCAGATATAGTCAGTTAGCCTAAGCCAATACCGCTCATCACCTGTAACCAATAAAGTTGTGGCCTTTTTTTAGCCAATTAACCTTAAATAATTGTGTCATGTGTCATTATTTCTACCTAGGGGGTGGGGATGGGAACTCGCCATGCAACAGCTGGAGACCCAAGTTTGAGAAACACTGACTTGCAGTATCCTGCACTCAAGACATCATGGTCCTGTTCATAGGTGCCCGAAAAAATTCTCCATGAAGGGGTCGGGCACCCAAAATTTTTGGTGCCAGGGCCATGCACACTGCATGGCACCCACGGCCCCAGGCACCCGCAGTTGCGAGGCCACGTTGGCACTCCTGGCCTTGTTGTGTTGGGCAAACGGCAACATGACTATTGGAAGCTGCCTTATCCTGAAATAGACCACTGGTCCATTTAGCTCCATATTGTCAGCACCGATTGGCAGTAGGGTTTCAGTCAGGGGGCATTCGAGGAGATGCCGAGGATTGAACCTGGGACCTTCCGGGTGCAAAACAAACTCTCTACCACTGGGCTATGACCAGCCTTCTGCTGGCCTTGACAGATATGCCCTGTGAAACAGTGGGCTGCTTTGCCAAGCAACGAAAAGGAAGACGGAAAGCATGAGGAATTAAGGATGCTTGGAGCAGGTGTGATAAAGCAGGGCGGGGAGCTGGGAAAGGAAGCAAGAGGTGTGCCTCTATATGCCTTTAAGGCCAGTGAGTAGGAAACTAAAGTCATCAACTCTGAAAGTAACAAATGGAAGCCCAGAGCTGCAGTGCTAATGTGCAAACTTGTATCTGTCCTCTATGGCTCTATCATTTATTCAGGAGGTAGAGGCAGAAGACGGGGACTCGCATTTGCTTGATACTCAATTATACATTAGTGTACATCACTTGGCAATCTGTTCATATCAATTTAATTGGATTTTAATATTGCCTCTGATCTTGTTGTCCAATTAACAGCACTGGCTGGCAATAAAGCAGAACCACACACTATGTAACACCTTTGATCCCTGCCATATGGAGCTCTTCCATTGATTACCACATTTTCAAAAAAAAATCCAAAAAAAAATATTCCGCTCTCTCAATATGGACTGTGATAAATGGGAGAAAAGGCACATCCCCAATGTGATAAAAATTTCACTTCCACTCGCAACTTCATTTATTTTGTTGACATTCGGCTCTGATTAAGAACAATAAAAAAATCATGCCCTGAATATCATATGCAAATACAACCCCGGGTATGCATCTAATTATGCCAAGGGAGCATTACGGTGACTTGCTTGGCATCGCCGCGGTCTTTTCCTTCCCCTCCCCCCTCCTCTCTCTCTCTTTTAAAGCGACAGCGTACACTTCTGGGCTCGAGGTGGGAGGAAGAGTCACTGTGGCGACTGTCGTTTAATAAACAGTGGATGTGGCGCTTGCCACCGAGGCATGAAAAATTAGCTGCTGTTCTGCTTGTTATTTTGCTACTGCTGGACCCAGGTGATGCTTTTGGCATTGCCTTCCACGTACGCAGGAAACGGAGAAATTGGATGGCAAATACTTTGCGGGTGCCAAGGCTGGCATCAAAGTTGGGGTGTTTTTTCTGATGTTCTTGCAGACTGGGGTGGGGTGGGGTGGGGAATGAGAGTGTGGGGGGCAGGTCAGTCTACTTGTTATGACCTTTGAGTAGCTTGTTGGTAAAGGTAAAGGGGGCCCCTGACCATTAGATCCAGTCGCGGATGACTCTGGGGTTGCGGCGCTCATCTCGCTTTATTGGCCGAGGGAGCCGGAGTATAGCTTCTGGGTCATGTGGCCAGCATGACTAAGCCGCTTCTGGCGAACCAGAGCAGCGCACGAAAATGCCGTTTACTTTCCCGCCAGAGCGGTACCTATTTATCTACTTGCACTTTGACGTGCTTTTGAACTGCTAGGTGGGCAGGAGCAGGGACCGAAGAACGGGAGCTCACCCAGGTAGTATGAAGGGCATTGCTCAGCGGCAGAACATCTGCTTTGCATGCAAAAGTTCCCAGGTTCAGTTCCCGTTATCTCCAGATAGGGACAGGAGTGTTTCTCTATCTAAGACCTTGGAGAGCCATTGCCGGTCAGTGTAGACAATACATGGTCTGACTAAGGATTAGGCAGCAATGCAATCTGGTTTCAATTCAGAACCTTTGCAATTAGCACTTTCTGAAACAACACACAAACTGAAATGCAGCCAGCCTTTGAGAATGGCTGCTCTGAATCTTGCAGTGCAGTTTGACAGCCGAGCAATCAGTGCAATAATGCATATACCCTGTACATCTGAAGGATCATCTCCATCCCCGTCATTCAGCCCAGACACTGAGATCCATCTCCAAGGGTCTTCTGGTGGTTCCCTCACCGCGAGAAGTGACGCTACAGGGAACCAGGTAGAGGGCCTTCTCGGTAGTGGCACCTGCCCTGTGGAGCACCTTCCCGTCAGATGTCAAGGAGATAAATAACTATACAACTTTTAGAAGACATCTGAAGGCAGCCTTGTATCAGGAAATTTTAAATGTTTGATGTTTTAATGTATTTTTAATATTTTGTTGGAAGCCACCCAGAGTGGCTGGGGAAACCCAGCCAGATGGGCAGGGTATAAATAACAAATTATTATTATTATTATTATTATTATTATTATTATTATTATTATTGGGTGAAGCATGCATTTTGTATATGATTTTCGTGAATATATGCACACTTTGGCCTAGCAAATGCATTTTTGTACACATTGCTTGGCTGGAGAAACTGCATCGAACAATTCAGAGTGCCATCTTGTCCTTCAACTCAGGTCATCCAAATTGCCTCGGACCATTCCTGAGTTCCTGAACTGTCCATTATGCTCAAA
The DNA here is from genome assembly GCF_009819535.1 of Lacerta agilis. Classification (NCBI taxonomy): domain Eukaryota; kingdom Metazoa; phylum Chordata; class Lepidosauria; order Squamata; family Lacertidae; genus Lacerta; species Lacerta agilis. The sequence continues at coordinate 110,073,427 of NC_046314.1, read as the reverse complement.
CCTATGATGGCTGTGTGAATGTTTGGACACCCAGAAGACAATGGGGGCCAAGCCTCCAAATGCCACAATGAGCAGCAATGAAAGATTCAAGGGCAATATTCAAGGCCGGCTCTATCATGGTGGAGAGTGACGTGGCCATCTCAGGCAGCTGATTTTGGGTGCCATAAAAAGGCAGCAAATTCTTAATTATATAATGCATTATTGTGGAGAATAGGGATTTCCTGCCACAACTGGCAAAGTAACTTGGCTGGCATTGGGTGCCATCCACTTTGACTTGTGGGCGGGGAGCACAATTTCTTGTTTTGCCCAAATGTCTTCAGCTGGCCGTGGACATTCAACGAGCTCAAAGCAGCACACATAGTTTTCTCTGGGTGATAGTGACTGCCCCAAGTAGCTGGTCAGAGTGTCACGAAAATGCAGCCAATGTTTAGTTATTGAAATTATTATTGTTCTGTTTTTACTGCTGGGGTAGTAGAGAAGGACTTGTGGGATTTTCCAACTCAGATCTGGGCACGTTGAATTTTTCAGCTTTCAAATTCCCCAAAGTTGTAGCATGACTTGGGAATTCAAAAGATATTTTGGTTAAAGTAACATAATTTAGTTTTGCTGGGTAAATAAGATGTGTTTCAATTGCACAGAACTCATTAAAAATGATTGCTGAGTACTTGTAGTTATATTATTATTATTCAGCATTACCTGACATTTTCCAAAGGTAAAATTAAAATTCCTTGGTTTTCCGAAAGCAGTTTATGTGCTTCTTCTTCAAATGTAGACTTACCAAGCTAAATGTTGTCCAATTAAAAAGATAAATAGCAGATTTGAACTGCTCATACCAAAAGCATATTTTTAAGACGCCTCGCTGAAGAAAATTACAAAAATTATGTTTCGCTCCCTAAAATGACATGTCTTACTCTCAGGTGCCCAAAGAGGAACATAGGAAACAAACTTATACCAAGTCAGACCAAGTATTCGTCTTGCTCAGCGTTGTCTACTGGTAGGGTCTCTGACTGAGACCTGCACATGTTCTAGTTTGGAAGGGGACCCTAAGTACAAAAGATGTGGCCCTCAGCTAATCTGAAGCCTGAGCAGAAGCCAGTCAGGATTTGAGAAACTCCAGAAGAGAGGGAATGGTGGAATGCTTCTGGTGAATCCAGTCAGGGTTTGATAAATCCATGGAGGACGGGAAAAGGTGGAGCATGTTTGGTGGTGCCCCAGTCTAACCTTGTCATCTGCCCCCAACACTCATGGACCCAAAAGATTCGGGGAGATGAGGCAGCTGGCTTCCGATGAGAGCTAGCAAATGTAGGTCATGGCATATTGGCAAGAAAGTTTCCAAGAAACAAAATGTGCATCTGTTGTTTGACCAAACTCCTTGTGGTTTTTCGTGGGTGTTTTTTTTTTGGTATGCGCAAGGCAGCCGGGCCTATCCGTTACACATGTCATAAATTATTTCTTGACCATTAGCAGTTTCCCTGCATCATAACTGTTCTTCAGGCATATTAAATCAGCGAGAGGGAAGAACACGCCAGGACATCTGGGGCTGCCAGATAATTCAGTTAATTTCTATTCCCTTGAACCTGGAGGTGTTAATTTGGAAGCGCAACAGCCAAGTCTGAAGAATGCTAATACGTCATTTGAATGATTAATGCAATCAAGGGAATCGGGGGACCTTTGTTTACTCTTTAATTTTTGACATGGTGAAGCAAGGATGAGTTAATTTCCTCACTCCCGCTCTCCTCCCCAAAAGTTAAGGCCAAGGTTTTTTGCTTTGTGTGTGTGTGTGTGTGTGTGTGTGTGTGTGTGTGTGTGTGTCCCATGGCTTTACCACGGTGGTTTGGGCTGGGGAAGGAGGGGGAAGGTAACCTCCTGGCACATTTCCCCCCTCCCAAGATCATGGTTACAGCAAGGGAGGGTGGAAACGCACAACACAGGCGAATTTGTGATCTGCTGAGCAGTAGCCTCCTGGGTGAAAGTTTTCGGAAGCTAGCGTGGCAAACAGAGAAAAATGGATTAAAAGATTCCACTGGTGCTGGAATTTTTCACCTGAAAATAAACAATCAATTTGGAGAGATCATCTAACTATATATTTTTTTCCTCATTTTAATAATGGGAGGAGGGAAAAGCCCCCCAGCTATTTAAAAAATGCATTTACGTTTCCCTTTTGACCTGCTTTTACAAAAGAAATTCTCAAAACAAAATAAAAAATAAAAAAATTCCTTCCAGTAGCACCTTAGAGACCAACTAAGTTTGTTCTTGGTATGAGCTTTCGTGTGCATGCACACTTCTTCAGATACCAAGAACAAACTTAGTTGGTCTCTAAGGTGCTACTGGAAGGAATTTTTATTTTTTATTTTTTTACTATGGCAGACCAACACGGCTACCTACCTGAGACTCCTTTGGGTAGTAATAAAGTGGGATATCAAATCCAAACTCTTCTCTTCTTCATCATCTCAAGTAGCCATGGCTGCCCTTCTCCTCCATGAATTTGTCTCATCCTCTTTTAACGTCGCCCAAGTTTGTAGCCATCCTTGTCTCTTGGGGGAATGAATTTTTTGCTGGGCAAAGGTGTCTACACCGAAAGGTTTCTATAAACCAAGTTTGGGTAGTGTGGTGGCGGATTTAAAATTAATGGATTCATCAATATTGTAAGGTCAGGGGGACTGATATACCCAAAATTGTGAATAGGTGATCTCCACTGGAGAGATTTGTAACTGGGTTCAGAAAACCAAACTATCCGTCCTACCCACTCCCAACTCAATTTATTCTGAGCCCAACTACAAGCTAACTTGGACCCATTGCACTACTGACGTGATATTAGTAGCCCTGGGAAAATTATGTTTCCCAGGGCTCCTGCTACCTAACTTGCAGGAACAGCATACCAGGTGCCAGAAGGAGGAGAGGGAGAAAATATCTTCTCCTTTTTCTATATTCTGCAGACTCTGGAGCAGTAAGGAGGGTAAATTGGACAGACAAGGAGGGTTAGATTTCTTATCTAGCTCACTTTAAAATATGAGAAGGAGAGGACTTTGGTACACAGTCCTCCTCTCACATTGGACATGAGTGTTACGTACTGGCAAGATTCACATTTCTAAACCAGGAAATATGAAACTAGGCAACGTCACTGCTAAATAATCCCATTATTGGCTAAGAGCCCCAGATTATACTGAACGTTTCATAATCTTAGTTTACAAAACATAAGGAGGAGGAAAAGCTGTATTTCCCCCCCAGATCTGGACTGGAAACAATGTCTTTATTGTAACAACTAGTTATGAGCTGCATTAAAAAAAGAAAGGAAGAAATGTTCTCTCGCTGGCATATGTGTACAATTAGCAATGACTTCCCATAATAATAGTGCGAGCTTTTCAGAGGCCCGTTGTATTTACAGAGCCTTGTAGATAAAAGAAGCAATATTCCCATTGCTCTTATTATTCAATTAAGATACAAATCAAGAGACTAATAGTAATAATACTACTCATACGAAAAAAGAAAAAAAAGATAACCAGCATATTTTCTGGTAACTTAAACCTGCAAGTCTGGATACAGCCATGAATTTAAACCTGCTTGAGATGAGAGGAAGTTGTGCTCCAAGAGGGACTGTAGCTGAAAAAAGGTTCCAATCAGGGAAATAAAATGAAGTGGAGGTCATGCAACGGGTGAGACCAAATATGCACAAATTCTGACCCACCAAGCCCAATGCATTGTGGTCTGCCAGTTTCTTGACCACTGCCCTGTTTTTTCTGCCACAGTCAAACATCACAAGCAGGAGTTTTTATCAAGCCACTGGGAGGCCAAAACACATGGCTTCGGTTGGCTTGATCAGTCAGGCCACAAATTAAAAAGCCTTCGCCAGGGATGTTCACACGTTGCGTTCAGTGAGTGCACACTATGTGTATACAAACCTATGAGCTGTGTTCTATGGAATCATAGAACTGTAGAGATGGAATGGATCCAAAGGGCCATCTTGTCCAACCCCCTGTGATGCAGGAATCTCAGCTAAAGCAGGGACGTAGGAAGGGGGGCGGAGGGGGTGGAGCGCTCTGGGTGTCACTCTGGGAGGGGTGACAAGATGGCCCCTGCCTCCCCCCCAGCTGTAGAGCGGCCGAGGGCGTGCGCAGCATCCGTATGGGCAACCTTGCCGGCCACTGCTCGGGGCATCCCCGCCTGCCTGCGCGGCGCTCTCCAACCTGCCAACGGCCGCCTGCAGCATGCGCACAGCCCGGCATCCCTAAATGGGACAGTTCTGTCTGTCACGTTGCCGCTCCGCCGTCTCCCGAAAAACTTTTGTCCCGCTGGCCAATCAGCGGAGGGCGGCCAAGGAGCGGGGAGGGGAGGCGGGGAGGCGGCGCAGGAGAGAGGGCTTTCCCAAGGAACTTTTGCTCACGCTCGGCTCGTGCTGCCAGCTGTCAGTCCCGCTTCATGCGCCACAAGACCTTCTAGTAGAGCCGCTGAGCAGAGAGAGCGGCTGGCAGAGAGGGAGGTGGGGGAGGGAGGGAGAGAGAGAGACTGAGGGAGTGAATGGAGTGGGGGGGGAGGAGGAGGAGGTAGGAGAGGCAGGTGGGCACTGTTCATTTACTTCACGGCGCCTTTCAGATGGAGGGAGAGCCGAGGAGAGGGAAGGGAGAGCCGTTCGGTACCTTCCCCTCGCCCCCATGGCGCTGGTTCTCCATCAAGCATCCGGACGCCACACTTCCTCGAATGCGTATTTGCGCGATCTGTATTTGTGAGAGGATTGGCGTGCCTCTGTGGGCGGATTGTCCGGCCCCCGGGTGCGCATCATATTTGCAGTGGGTACTCCAGTGTGGTTAAGATTGTAATCTGGTGAACCGGGTTCGCATCTCCGCTCCTCCACATGCAGCTGCTGGGTGACCTTGGGCTAGTCACACTTCTCTGAAGTCTCTCAGCCCCACTCACCTCACAGAGTGTTTGTTGTGGGGGAGGAAGGGAAAAGGAGAATGTTAGCCGTTTTGAGACTCCTTCGGATAGTGATAAAGCAGAATATCAAATCCAAACTCTTCTTCTTCTTCTTCCTCCTCTGCCACTGCATCCACAACAGATGACCATCCAACCTCTGCTTAAAAACCTTCAAGGAAGGAGAGTACCACCTCCTCTCCTGAGAGGTGTCTTATGCACATACATTACAGTGCCCACCCCCCACCTGCAAAACAGCCACTTATACAGCTGGGGAGCATGTGATCCTGATGAAGAGAATGGGTTAACCCTTTACTCTCCATGCACACCCCCATCACCTGCACATGTGTAAAATGAAATAGAGGGGGGAAAGGTGGTTAAAGTAGAGTGTTTCTTCTGATTATTCTTATTTTTACTCTTTCCCCTCTTTTTTTCTTTTCTCCTTCCCCCTTTTTCTTTCTCCTTGGGGGTGGCTGTAATGGCGGCGGCAGTGGCTGTGGAACGCGATGTCCCTCCTCGGCCTCTCCTCGGCCCCCGGCGCTCCGGCGCTCCGCGGGGCGGGTTGTCATAGGCCGCTCCCAGACCGCTAGGCCTCGGGACCCTGGGCTTTGTCCGGCCAATGGCCGGGTATCCCTGGTCTTGCGGGCCTGCCGGGGGGGGGGTTTCCGGTGGCTTCCCCAGGCAGGCCCCAGCGATTGTGTGGCGGCGGCGGCAGCAGTCCTGGCGGCATGGAGACCGGTTGGATGGCTCCGTTGGCGCTGACTGCCTTCAAGAGCTCCGCGGCTCCATGCCGATTGCCATCTTGCCTCGCCAGAAGTCCCATGACCTGCACATGTGTACGTACCACTCACCACCCGCCCATGCCTTGCCGTTGTGCCCCTCCGCTGCTCTCCGCCGGCCCTCCAGAGCACAGCGACACCCCCCCCCCCCCGCTTTGCAGGGCCAAACAGGGATGCTCAGCTCCCAGACGAGGCCGGGCCCTCTCCTTTTATGCTCTGAGCTTTGTTTATGAGGCTGCCTTTGCTCCTCGCAGCCCAGGGTCCATTCTAATGCCACGCACACTCTGCACTGCATGGGAATTTGCAGAGCAGATGTTTATGTTTATTTCACCTCCCGGGAGGATGTTACATTTATATGGTTTCCTGCCCGTGGTAAAATGGGGCAAGCAAAACTGATTCAAATGGATGAGGTGAGGTGTGGGAAGATGGGGTGGGGGGATGGGGGGGAGAGGGAAGCATGCAACCAAGGGGGGGGGGAGAAAACAACTCAAATAAGTGGAGGGTTCGGTGTGGGGAGGGGAGAGGAAAGAAAGGGAGAATGGAAATGGGCAACGAGTATATATTTCACATAGCTGCTCCTTGGAACAATATTGCCAGATGAAGAAATGAAGTTGAATGTTGGATAAAAGATGGATAGAGGGGAGGTTTTCTTTCTCTTTCCTGACATCTATCAGAGACGAATGTCTGGAAATTCAGGTACAGGTGGGTAGCCGTGTTGGTCTGCCATAGTCAAAACAAAATCAAGAATTCTTTCCAGTAGCACCTTAGAGACCAACTGAGTTTGTTCTTGGTATGAGCTTTCGTGTGCATGCATCTGAAGAAGTGTGCATGCACACGAAAGCTCATACCAAGAACAAACTCAGTTGGTCTCTAAGGTGCTACTGGAAAGAATTCTTGATTTTGTTTTGGAAATTCAGGACAGATGAAGGAAAGTACTTCTTCACACAGCAGATAATAATAATAATAATAATAATAATAATAATAATAATAATAATAATAATAATAATAATAATAATTACCCTGCCCATCTGGATGGGTTTCTGGGAGGTTCCCAACAGAATATTAAAAACACGATAAAACATTAAAAACTTCCCTAAACAGGGTTGCCTTCAGATGTCTTCTAAAAGTCAGATCGTTATTTATTTCCTTGACATCTGATGAGAGGGCATTCCACAGGGAAGGCCCTCTGCCTGGTTCCCTGTAACCTCACTTCTCACAGGAAGGGAACTGCCAGAAGGCCGTCGGCACTGGACCTCAGTGTCCGGGCTGGACAATAGGGGTGGAGATGCTCCTTCAGGTATACTGGGCCAAGGCTGTTTAGGGCTTTAAAGGTCAGCACCAACACTTTGAATTGTGCTCGGAAACGTGCTGGGAGCCTATGTAGGTCTTTCAGGACTGCTGTTATGTGGTCTCGGTGGCCACTCCCAGTCACCAGTCTAGCTGCCGCATTCTGGATTAGTTGTAGTTTCCGGGTCACCTTCAAAGGTAGCCCCACGTAGAGCGCATCGCAGTAGTCCAAGCGGGAGATAACCAGAGCATGCACCACTCTGGCGAAACAGTCTGTGGGCAGGGAGGGTCTCAGCCTGCGTACCAGTTTAAACTTTGGAATTCGCTCCCACAGGATTTATTGATAGCTGCCAACCTAGATTTAAAGTTTAAAGGCAAATTAATGGAGGAGAAAGCGAGCAGACATGATGGCTGTGTTTGCTTCCTCCAGTGTTGGAGGAAATATGGCTCTGAATGTTGTTGGCTGGGGAGCACAAGCGAGGAGAGCAGCATTGTGTTCAGGACTTGCTTGTGGGCTTCTCATGGGCATCTGGTTGGTCTGTGTGAGAAGAACAGACTGCAGATCTATACTGGGTGGGCCACACAAGAGCACTTCTTAGAGGCCAGAGCTGAATATGGATGCAAACCTGAGCGCTGAGCTTCAAAAATCAAGTGTTAGATATGCCACCCAGTAAAATCACTGAAATCAAGGCAGAGGTAGTGTGGTGTAGTGGTTAGTGCAGCAGATTTGCGACCAGAGGAAGTCAGCTTCAAATCCTCACTCAGCCATGATGCGCACTGGGTAGACTCGGAGCACTTGCTGTTTCTCAACCGAACCTGCCTCACAGAATCATTGGGCCATTGATCCAGCAGGGCTGTTTTCACATTCTTAGGCTGCAAAACTGAAATTGACAGATTAGCCCATTCCTAGCCAACACAGGAGGAAAGGCGCAATAGCTTTTGCCGCAGCCCTGAAATAACAGGCTCCTGTGCACGTCTGTTTGGAAATGGATTTAGATGGTCCTGGATTGCGGGGTAGGGCCGTAGCTCAGTGGTAGAGCATCTGCCTTACAAGTAAGAGGTCCCAGGTTCAATCCCCGGCCTCTATAGGTAGGACTGGGAGAGACTCCCTGCCTGGAATCCTGGAGGGCTGCTGGCGGTCAGTGTAGACATTACTGAGCTAGATGGACCAATGGCTTGACTTGGTATAAAGCAAATTTTCTACATTCCTGTGTTCCCATTGCACCAGCAGAGAGAGAACATGTGCTGAGATTTCCCCCCACTTAGAGGCTATTTTAGGCTGCATCGACAGAAGTATAGTTTCCAGGTCAAGGGAAGTAATAGCGCCACTCTATTCTGCCTTGGTCACTGTGTCCAATTCTGGGTGCCACAATTTAAGAAGGATGTTGACAAGCTGAAACATGTGCAAGATGTGACCAAGATGACCAAGGGCTTGGAAGCCAAGCCTTATGAGGAGCAGTTGGAGGAGCTGGGTAAGTTTAGCCTGGAAAAGAGGAGACTGAGAAGAGATATGATAGCCATTTTCAAATATCTCAAAGGTTGTCACATGGAAGAGGGAGCAAACTTGTTTTCTCCTGCTCTGGAGGGTAGGACTCGAACCAATGGCTTCACGTTACAAGAAAGAAGATTCCGACAAAACACCAGAAAAACCTTTCTGGCAGTAAGAGCTGTTCAGCAGTGGAATGGTCTCTCCCTTCCTTTTTCAGCAGAGGTTGGATGGCCATTTGTTATAGATGCTTTAGTTGAGATTCCTGCATTGCAAGGGGTTGGACTAGATGACCCTTGGTGTCCCTTCCAACTCTACAGTTCTATGATTCTGTGCAGCTGGCAAAGCAAACATCTGATGCAGGAGGTGTCTGAGGGCAGAGTGCAGGGTCCCTGCCAGTTGCCTGGATTCCTCCGGCGCTTGAAGGGCTGAAGGAGCAGTAGTCCATCTCCCTCCTTCTGAAATTCCAAGCGGGCAGTGGTTTCCAAGCGCAGAGGAAACGGGATCTAAACGTTGCCATTCAAGCTCTGATTGGAGCTGTGGGAAAACGAGAACCCAAATGCAAGTGAAAGTCATTACAGCTGCAAGCCATCTATAACTGGTCCCTCCCTCACCCGGCGAGTTTGCTGAGGCTTGCAAAAAGTTTGAAGGAGCTGGACAATGTCTGCAGGCAGCCCCGAGGCATGTTATTGGGAGCGCTGGGTGGGAATGCTTTGGGTTTTGCTGGACTGAACTCGGTTTGTGGTCACTCCCTGTCGGAGATGAAATTAAGGCCGACTTGCTCACATTTCAGGTTCTCAATTGCTTTTGTTGCTGCCGGGGGGGGGGGGGGAAGCTTTGGGGCACACAAAGCTTTTTTTTGACATTCGGAATCAAATTTGTATGAAACTTTACATATCTTTACATATATTTTCCAGGTTCCAAATTTGTTATGCATTTCTCTTTGAAAAAGAAGAAGAAGAAGAAGAAGAAGAAGAAGAAGAAGAAGAAGAAGAAGAAGAAGAAGAAGAAGAAGAAGAAGAAGAGTTTGGATTTGATATCCTGCTTTTCACTACCTGAAGGAGTCTCAAAGTGGCTAACATTCTCCTTTCCCTTCCTCCCCCACAACAAACACTCTGTGAGGTGAGTGGGGCTGAGAGACTTCAGAGAAGTGTGACTAGCCCAAGGTCACCCAGCAGCTGCATGTGGAGGAGCGGAGACGCGAAGCCGGTTCCCCAGATTACGAGTCTATCGCTCTTAACCACTACACCACCCTGGCTCTCCACTTTGACTTCCAGCCGTTCCTGTCATGCTGTTCTTAATCCCATCCCATGTACAAACATTTTCTTTTGAGGGCAGAGGGCCTTCTCGGCAGTGGTGCCCTCCCTGTGGAACGTCCTCCCATTAGATGTCAGATAAAGAATTTCACAACTTTTGGGAAACATCTGAAGACAGCCCTGTTTAGGGAAGTTTTTCATGTCTGACGTTTTACTATTTTTTATACTTTGCCGGAAGCCCCCCAGAGTGGCTGGGGAAACCCAGCCAGATGGGCGGGGTAGGAACAATAAAAAATTATTATTATTATTATTATTATTATTATTATTATTATAGATTGAGATGAGGAGCAGCATTCTCCTTAGCGGAGGGACTGGAAATAAAACTGATCAGAAAGAGAGAAGCACAGAACTGGAGAGCTGGAAGGGACCTCAAGGGGAATCTAGTCCAACCCCCTGCAAGAATCTGGGATGGCACCCAACCTCTGTTTAATAACCTCCAAGGAAATAGAGTCCACCACCTTCTGAGGTATTCCATGGCCGAACAGCTCTTACTGTCAGAAAGTTCTTCCTAATTGAAATATACTCGGAGTCAAGTGTGAATTTCATGCTCTTTATTCAGCTCATAGTAGTGAGGAGTGCAGTTCCCACAAAATGTTTGCTTTATATACACTATTTACACAATGGGCCCCACGTGATTGGCTAATTCCGGGATACTCCTGTATGCCAATCGGAGTGCGGATTCACTTCCACCTGGAGCTGGATTGGGTGGCTCCTGCAGACCAATCAGACTGCTGCAATCTCAATCCTATTGTTCTGGGACCAATCAGACTGCTGCAATCTCAATCCTATTGTTCTAGGACCAATCAGACTGCTGCATTTTGGATCCTATTCAACTCAGTACATAACACTAATGCTGTTATTCAAGTCTATGGGGCAACCACACTTGAAATACGCTTTGTTACAAACTCAGATATATAAGCTAGGTGCCAAATGTCACCTTAAACTCAGCTGCGGTCACCACAATGGAATGCCTATTTGCCTGGGGTTGGCCCAGATGACCCTCGAGATACCTTCCAACGCTACAATTCTACAGTTCTTTGATCTGAACTACATTGCTCAACTGTAGCTTGCACTTACAACAATTCACTTGTCCCAGTATGCAAGAAGAAGAAACACACATAGTGGAAATGGAAATGGAAATGGTATTAACTCTGCACTAAGCCAGAGGTTTTTTAAGCTGTGGTCACTCACCTGGTGCCAAGAAATTTCCACGTAGTTACAATTGGACCCATGTCAGTAACAAAATGCACCTGGGGGATTTTGAACACTGGGAATACTGCGTACAGTACTGGTTGGCTCACTTAAAAAATGACAAATTAAAAAATTGTCCAGTAGCACCTTAGAGAACTGTCCTACTTAAAAAATGATGTTGCAGAGCTGGAAGAGGGTCACAGGACTGGAAGAACTGCCACAGGACGGGGCGAGCTGGGGCAGGACACTTTGCAAGGGCTCTGAGGAGTCTGCCTGCCTCCTCCCACTCAGCCGGCCTACAGCTGAGGGGGAGTTGGCGGGCAGACCGTTTGGGGTCGCGGGGGGCCTGCAGATGCCCAAGCCACCGTGTCACTCCCAGGAGAGACGTGTGGCTCGGGTGCGCTGCAGGCCCCTCAGTGAGTGCTGCCTAGCATTTTGTCACCCCCATCAGTGGTGACACACGGGGCGGGCGGCCCTCACAGCACCCCCTTTCTCTGCCCCTGTCCCCACTGTGGAAGGATGTGTGGTTCCAGAATTGGCCTCCATAGTCAATTATGGACTCACTTTTAAAACTGTTAAAGGTAGGTAGCCGTGTTGGTCTGCCATAGTCAAAACAAAATAAAAAAAATCCCTTCCAGTAGCACCTTAGAGACCAACTAAGCTTTTGTGTGCATGCACAATTCTTCAGATACACTGAAACACCCTTGTATATAGTGAGAGGGTGGGGAGGGGTATTACTCAGAAGGGTGGTGGGAATGGGTCATTGGCTGATAGATGTGGTAAACCTGTTGACGACTGTTAACGACTGCAATTGGTCTTACAGGGAAAAGCAAGGGGTGAGACGGCTAAAGATGGCTTCGTCATGTGTAATGAGATAAGAATCCAATGTCTCTATTCAGACCAGGTCTCTCCAAGGTTTTAAGTTTGGTAATAAGTTGCAATTCAACAACTTCTCTTTTAAAACTGTGTTTATGGAAGACAATCTTACTCGGCTACGAGTGATCGCCAAAGAAGAAGAAGAAGACAACAAACAAACAAACAAACAAACAAACAAACAACAATAACAAGAATGCATGCACTCCTTTTTAAGGGTTGGGGACCCCTTTTGGCCCCCCAGGGCTGGTTGGCTTTTCATTCATCTCTAGAGCTGTTTTCTATCCATCTCTACTCAACATAATTCTACCCCCCCCCCCAGGGTCTCAAATTATTTAGGCAATTGCTTCATCCCAGAACATCCCTTTCGCTCCCTGAAAAGTTGAGAAGGAAATGAGAGATGGTTCAAACACAATGTTTTGTGGAAATAAGTGGCTGTCAGTTCTGGGAGTTATTAGCAAAGCAGGATTTGGCAGCGAGAGGGTAACCTAAGCCCTCGCGTAATGTGCTCCACATGGGCCAACACAGATGCGCGAGATAAGGCTGCCTCTCCCGATAAGAAGCGGGGCTAAAAAAAATAGGTGGGGTGGTGGGAGGGGGGGGGAGAAAGCCCACTGGTCATTTGCACCTATTATTTTGCGAATATGCCTAACAGGGCCAAGTGGGGAGAGTGTGTGGGTGTGTGGAATATTACTATTATAATTATATTTATTAATGGCCCACCCTTTCCCTAGTCCAGGACTCGCAACGGCTTACACAAATTAAAACAACACAGATAAATAGCAGAAGGCTATCATTATTACAAGCGATACATTAATTGCATTCTAAACTGCTGTCTCAAGGCAATTTACACGTAAACTAATCAAAAACAGGTAAAAATGCAGAAAACCCCCCACAAACCAACAGTAGGGATTCCATACGTCTGGGGAAAACCTGGACATGTCCTCTATATGGGGGTCAACATGCCCATTTTAAAGGAAATGTCCAGATTTTGGGGGGTCTGGAGGCTGGCAGTGGCTCTTTAAGATATGGCAGCCCTAACAACAGGTCCATTTAAAGCAAAGCTAAAACCCTAACAAATCCTAAGGGCAGGGCCCCAAACAGCTCCATGAGGACTGAGCCTGCTCAGGGTTTGTGGACTGTGGTGTTGGGGCAGAAAGCCAGGGAAGGGAGAGTGGAACAGAGCGGCTGAAATCCTGACTGGCAACACTCCACGCTGCAACACTTCGTTGCTGGCTGCTCTTCTTGCTGTTGTTGCTATTCTATTGGGCTTTATATACAGGTGACGACCATTTTTGTGCATTTTTTTTTGTACCGTTCCCGACCCCAGCACATAAGTGTGACCCACCCTGTTACTCTCCAGTTCCACTCTGCCCCTGTTCCTCCCCCTTTCGCCCCCTGTTCTTCCTTCTCCTGGGTCCAAAAGGAGATCAAGGGAGGTAATAGTACCACTATATTCTGCTCTGGTCAGACCTCACCTGGAATACTGTGTCCGGTTCTGGGCACCACAGTTCAAGAAGGATACTGACAAGCTGGAACGTGTCCAGAGGAGGGCAACCAAAATGGTCAAAGGCCTGGAAACGATGCCTGACGAGGAACGGCTTAGGGAGCTGGGTATGTTTAGCCTGGAGAAGAGAAGGTTAAGGGGCGATATGATAGCCATGTTCAAATATATAAAAGGATGTCATATAGAGGAGGGTGAAAGGTTGTTTTCTGCTGCTCCAGAGAAGCGGACACGGGGCAATGGATTAAAACTACAAGAAAGAAGATTCCACCTAAACATTAGGAAGAACTTCCTGACAGTAAGAGCTGTTCGACAGTGGAATTTGCTGCCAAGGAGTGTGGTGGAGTCTCCTTCTTTGGAGGTCTTTAAGCGGAGGCTTGACAGCCATCTGTCAGGAATGCTTTGATGGTGTTTCCTGCTTGGCAGGGGGTTGGACTGGATGGCCCTTGTGGTCTCTTCCAACTCTATGATTCCATGATTCTATGACCCACGCATCGGTCACCGTGCATCATTTGGATGTGCCTAAAACGGTCGTTGCCTGTATATACAAAAACTGATGCAGCCAGTTTTCTCTGCCCTTGTGGCCCGTTATGGGTGACCTTCTGGGTGGCTGCGCTCAGACTTCGATGCTCCCACACGACAAAACCTGCTGCAAGATTCTTGGGGCGGGGGCTTCTGAGTTCTTTGGAACTTTGAGACCACAGTGTAAAACTGAGTGTAAAATGGAGTCTGCAGTCTCTCAAGTAACTTGGTCCTGAACAACTCAAATTTGGCTTGGTGGCAAATTGGCAGCCAGTCGAAATCCCGCAAGCAGCGGGTTCTATGCTTTCGGTAATTTCGTCTCCGCAAGCAACTTAGCTGCCATGCTCTGTAACACCTGCAGCCTCCACATCATCTCCAAGGGTAGCCCCACAAAGAACACATTGCAGTAATCCATTGACAATGCGTGGACCACTGTGGTCAAGCTATCATGATCATAGGAGCCAACTCCCAGGGGCCGAGGGGTCTTCGGTCCCCTAGTAAAATATATGAGGGGGCTGCCCTCCCCAAAGTTGATAGGTATTGCCATTCAAATGGTGTGCATGCACTGTGTAATGTGACTGATTATGTGAGAGATATATGGTTGCACTGGCACCATATCTCTTTTTTCTTGTATCCAAAAATGCAAGAAGGGCTTTTACACTTGCCAGAAGCTCGGGTCTGCCCTCGCCGGTTTTGGAAGGATCCTTTAAAAAAGTCCCATATGACCAGAGAATTTGCGCCTGTCCATTGGGGGATATAGGAAGCCCCAAACACATATTTTTTAGATGTCCCTTTTACGATGAGGCACGTAGAGAAACCATTGACCCCCTGCTGGTGAGGCTTGCTGACCTCCCGGTAAAGCAAAAATTTGATCTTCTCCTGTTAGGCAAAGATCACGAGACGACCCAGTTGGTTGCCAGATTCTGTGCACAGATTTGTAGGCGCAGACCATCCCCCGTTTCAATCTAGTTTGTTAAGAAAATTTCCAAACTCGGATCCACGGGGGACTCTGGGTCATTTCTCTATGGTAGTCGATCTTAAAGTTTTTATTTGTTTATATGCCTACCACATTTTTAAACTTAGATTCCATTGTTGTATATTGTTTTAAATGTTTGTTTTGCTTTTGGGATTGTAGTTCCATTTGTGTTTCACAAGCTGGTCTCTGACCGTAATAAATTTCATATCATCATATCATATTGGGGTTGGGCTTATCTGCCCCCCCAATATTTTATTTAAGTTGGCACCCCTGATCCTGATCCACGGATAGCCATAGCTGCCTCGCCAATCGAATGTCCTCCAAGCTGTGAAACTCTGCACCGGTTGAATTTCTTCCTGTCTTGTATATAATCTCTGTTTGTAGCAGGCTTAGCTGCCCAGAGAACACCTGCCAGAAACGGATGACCATTTTTCTATGGCCGTCTTTGACAACGTGTCAAAATCTGTTCTCTCGTCAATACAGCGTTGCTGTTTCGTCCTCCGAGTATGGTTTTAAATATTTGACGATTTAGGAAAATCATTCCCAGTGAATGAAACGCTTCACTTCAGGGTGATATGTTGTGACTTACGAAGGTTTGAAATACCTGTTATAGTTTAGCTCCCGCTTAGCAAGCCTTTCTATTTATCACCTGGTGACTGAGCTTGTAACGGAATGGTTTCTGATCTGGAATTTCACCCAGGAATGCAGAGACCGGTGAGTTCTGAGGGGAGGGGGGAGTGGAAAGATGAAACCTCATCGGTTTCAAGAATAAAAATTAAAATGAACTAAGAAGAGAGATGGAACAAATATGACAGCCAAATTTGGAGTTGCACGGTCTGCCTTTCTCCCCTGAGTCCTTCAAATTTTCTGAACACTGTAATTTCTTACCAATTTGGCATTGTTATCCTCAGTGAACTTGGACTCTGTTAGTTCTGTTTCCTAGTGAATATCTAGTGGACCAAGAGAATGCTTCAGGCATCTGATTTTAAAAATAACGGGTGGGATCCAGTCTCGGGCTGCACTTAGAGATCAGAAATTAGAATCAGTTCGCATTTAAAGCAAATCTATCAAATTCACACTTCCTGAAACAATATGAAAACCGAAACACAGCCGTCTGTCAAAATTTGCACGTATCTGAATTTTGCCGTGTAGGTCTCTGACCAAATGCATGCGATAGGGGAAATTGTGCTTAGTGGTTAATATAGGGGTGAAAATAACGTACAAAAATGTGTCATACAGCGGACATTCCTTTGCAAAAATTGCGCACATCAGTCAACAGTCAACGCTGCACGCAAAAAATGTGTTTATTGGGAGGAAATCATGGTAAAATGCTGGAGTATTTCAAAAATTGGGCCGTGGAAGAACTGAATTTAGTATTGGGAAAGTGAGAAACTGAGATAACTTGAGGTGACATCCCTAGCTTCCATCCCTAGCTCCAATCCAGAGTTCCCTTATGGTAGGCTGAGGGCAGTTTGCATTCAGCATAGAAATCCCTCTGCTCGCTTAAACGGATTCTGCCAGCCTCCTGCCATGTGCCAATGATGGACCGGTACTTGTTTTACTCTGCCAGTTTAGACCCCCCCCCATCTGCCTGCAAAGCATGTTGGTAGGCAGAAGGCCTAATGGTGATGCCCCCATTGGCAGAGAGCAGCACTTGTATAAAGGAACAGACTTAGGGAATGAAGAGACTGCTGGATCAGGCCAGTGACCCATATGGCCCTGCACCTTGTTCTCACTGTGGCCAAAAAAAGGATGCCTTACTCCGTATATGCCCACTCTGAGCTGCAGAACTGGCACTCTTCCAGACAGCAGCAGAAGAAGAAGAAGAAGAAGAAGAAGAAGAAGAAGAAGAAGAAGAAGAGGAGGAGGAGGAGGAGGAGGAGGAGGAGGAGTTTGGATTTGATATCCCACTTTATCACTACCCGAAGGAGTCTCAAAGTGGCTAACAATCTCCTTTTCCTTCCTCCCCCACAACAAACACTCTGTGAGGTGAGCGAGGCTGAGAGACTTCAGAGAAGTGTGACTAGCCCAAGGTCACCCAGCAGCTGCATGTGGAGGAGCGGAGATGCGAACCTGGTTCACCAGATTACGAGGCTACCGCTCTTAACCACTACACCACACTGGCTCAGGTCTTGCCCTCAGGCTTTCCTCTGGGACACCAGGACATTGGTGTCCATTCTACAGTTGTAAGAAATCGATCGCTTACACTTTGGAACTCCCTGCCTATTGACACCAGGCAGGCACCTTTGTTGCCTTCTTTTTGGTGCCTTCTAAAAACATCTTTGTTTAGGCAAGCCAAGCAACATATGTAGTATGTTGATGGGCAATTTAATCTGCTATTGGTCTATTGATTGTTTTAATATTTTTTTTTTAAAAAAGTTTTATTTTATTTATTTTTAATATAGTTTTTATTAAATTATCCGTTTTACAATTTAGAATATTCATTTGAACAATCTTAAAATATCAAAAACTTCCCTTCTTCTCTTTCCATGGTTGATTTTGCACAGCATAAATCCCTGCATTATTTTATATAAACGAAACCATTGTTCCATTGTTCCATCCACAAAAACTCATTTACACTGCTGAATTTATCTTAATGCTGCCGGCGTTTTCAAGTGCACACAATTCCACCCCATATATTCAATAAACATTTCCCAATCTTCTTTAAACGTATGTTCTTCTTGTTCTGTATGTTAAGTCTGCAAGCTGCGCATATTCCATTAGTTTAAGTTGCCACTCTTTTTTTGGTTGGGACCTCACTCGCCTTCCGTTTTTGGGCTAACAAAACACGGGCCGCAGTAGTGGCATGCATAAATAACCTTTTAAAATAATTGTTTTTAACTGGTTTTCCCCCACCGATAATGTTAATTTTTTTAAAAAAAATTAATCTTTGAGGTTTGGGGTTTTTCTTTGAGAAAATAATCAAGTGGTGTATAAATGTTATGAAATAATAATAATAATAATAATAATAATAATAATAATAATAATTATTATTATTATTATTAGAAGGCAGCAAGCAGGATCCAATCACGAGAGCCCTTTCCCTTCCTGTAGCCCACCAGCTGGATTCCCATCCTGGCTTCCTCCGCTCAAGGAATTAGCAGGTGGATTCTCCTCCGCTCCCCTTTGCTACATGAATCAATAAGGCATAGTTTGGCACACGTTCTCCCCTGTATATTTCATCCCCAGCCAATGTCTGCGCAGTGCCCTTTTCTAATTAAAAACTGGACACCTTCCTTGCGCCTATTAATATTACCCTGCATAAATCTGTCCTCTGTCCACACAGCTGCCGTGCGAGATCTGCACTCTGCCTTGCAAATGGGTTTTTGGCTTCCGCTGAAAATCAACAGCCATGTGGAGCAAAGTTGTTTTCCTCGACGTATGGCAAAGATTCTGCGTTTGGAACGTATATGTGTCGAAAAAGCGAGAGGAGGGACGAATGTGCGCCTAAGCTCCCCCCCCCCAAAAAAAATGGAGAAGAAGAAACAAAGATGAGAGTTAGCTTTTATTTCTATTGAGGAGTTTTTCTTTTCTTTTTTTTAAAAAAATGAATATTGATTTATTTGAACGGAGTCCTAATATTGATTTATTTGAACCGAGTCCTAAAATAGCACCTTCCATAATTTCATTATTATTATTTTTTTAAAGAAAAACATCTAGAAAAGAGAGGGGTTTTGTACAGCCAAATGGACTTCACAGATCCTTGGAAGCAATTTTTGGCTTCAGCTGTGAAGTTTCTGGTAAATGCGAGAGCCCAGGTTTGCCAAAAGCCTTTCAATTGTTGGTTAGTGTATCAGGGCTACTTGATGTTAATTTAAGCTATTTTGCTGTATTTTGTCGCACCCCCACTTTATTAATGCAACCAAAGTGTGTGGGGGGGGGGAAGAAAGATGTTGAAGGGGGAACAGAATCACAATAGCAGACCCTTAACATTTTCAGAGGAAAATACTCTTTTGAGCTACATAGCTGCTGTAAGGAATCTGACAACGGGGCAGCATAAATGGCTTCTTTGTGCCCTTACTATGGCTAAAAGACTACTACAGATTTACTGGAAAGATAAGAGCATGGCTCCATTGAATCAATGGATTGAAGATATGACTACACCTACGAACGGATTTCTTACAGACGTAGACTTTGCATGGATAAGTATAGTGACATCTACAATGCATTTTTACAAAATATAGTAGGTAAAAAAATAAACATATATGTATTTGGATAATAAGAATAACACCTGCATATTAGTTAAGTAAAAAAGTAAAAGGTAAAGGTAAAGGACCCCTGGGTGGTTAAGTCCAGTCAAAGGCGACTATGGGGTTGCAGTGCTCATCTTGCTTTCAGGCTGAGGGAGCCGGTGTTTGTCCACAGACAGCTTTCCGGGTCATGTGGTTAGCATGACTAAACCCCTTCTGGTGCAACGGAACACCGTGACGGAAAGCAGAGCGCACAGAAACGCTGTTTACCTTCCCGCCGCAGCGGTACCTATTTATCTACTTGCACTGGTGTGCTTTCGAATTGCTAGGTTGGCAGGAGCTGGGACAGAGCAATGGGAGCTCACCCCGTTGCAGGGATTCGAACTGCTGACCTTCTGATCAGCAAGCCCAAGGGGCTCAGTGGTTTAGACCACAGCACCACCCGCATCCACATTAATAGACTCAACAACAATAGTTTTAAGACAGGAATGGCCTGCAATTTATGCAGACGACATATTTCCACTTGCTATTCAGGTTGTAAATATATGTTAAGTAATTACTCTGCTGGGATATATAAACTTGAACTCACACCAAGATTTTTCACTGCAAAGCATCACCGTTTTCAGCAAGTTTTCTGGCCAACGACTTGAACATACTAAGGACACATTCACACCATATATTTAAAGTACTGCGATACCACAGTACCCCTCCAAAGAAGTCTGGGAGCTGCCCTTTGTTAAGGGTGCTAAGAGTGGCTAGGATTCCCATTGTTCCCTGTGCAGATGCAGTGACTGTTAAACAGCACTGGGAGGAAGCCCCTTTGATGTCATAATGACATCCGGTGAGTGACAGGCGAGTGGCCCTACCCACCTAGAAAGGTTGGGCTACAAGGGGAAAGGAATGGAAGGATCCAAGCCTGTCAGCTGGATCCAGTCAATAAGAATGTAAGAAGAGCTTGCTGGATCAGGCCAACGGACCATCTAACCCGGCATCCTGTTCTCACGGTGGCCAACCAGGTGCCTGTGGGAAACCAACAAGCGGGATTCGAAAACAAGACCCGCTCTCCGCTCCTGTGCCTTCCAGCAACTGGCATTCAGAAACATTGCAGCCTCCGAGCATGGAGGCAGAGCATAGGCATCGTGTCTAATAGCCATTGATTAGCCCTCCCCTCCATGAACTTGCCCAATCCTCTCTTAAAGCTATTCAAGCTGGTGGTTGTCTCTACGTCCTGCAGAAGTGAGTTCCATGGTTTAAACTACGTGCCACTCGACGACACGCCTCATTCAGTCTGGGTTTGCTCCAAATGACACACAAAGAGATGGTCCTGTTGCGATAGTGTGGGTGGCTGGAGAGGGCCTGCTATCATTGTTTAAAAAGAAAAGAAAACGAACAGTTTAATTGAACATAAAACAAAAATTTAAAAAAATATATTATATCATTATAAGAGTTAACAATTGTAGTTCCGTGTATATAGTACTTATCCAAGGTAAAGGTAAAGCACGGGTGGCTCCGTGGTCTAAACCACTGCCTCTTGGGCTTGTTGATCAGAAGGTCGGCAGTTCGAATCCCCACGATGGCGTGAGCTCCTGTTGCTCTGTCCCAGCTCCTGCCAACCTAACAGTTCTAAAGCACACCAGTGCAAGTAGATAGACAGGTAGTGCTGTGGCGGGAAGGTAAACGACGTTTCTGTACGCTCTGGCTTCTGTTGCGCCAGAAGCGGTTTAAGCCATGCTGGCCACATGACCCAGAAGTTTGTCTGTGGACAAATGCCGGCTTCCTTGGCCTGAAAGCTAGATAAGCGCCACAACCCCATAGTCACCTTTGACTGAACTTAACCGTCCGGGGTCCTTTACATTTACCTTTTTTTACCTAATGCAGACTGTGTCTTGCCAGCAGAGAAAGAGTACTGTCTGTTTCCTACCCTAGTGCATGCTAGAGGTTTCGGACTACAACTCCCATCAGCCCTCAGCTCGTAGGATCAATGGTCAGGGACAAGAAGAGAAGGAGAAGAAGAGTTTGGATTTGATATCCCACTTTTCACTACCCGAAGGAGTCTCAAAGCGGCTAACATTCTCCTTTTCCCTTCCTCCCCCACGACAAACACTCTGTGAGGTGAGTGGGGCTGAGAGACTTCAGAGAAGTGTGACTAGCCCAAGGTCACCCAGCAGCTGCATGTGGAGGAGCGGAGACGCGAACCCGGTTCACCAGATTACAAGTCTACCGCTCTTAACCACTGCACCACACTGGCTCTCTATGGGCGTTGTGGTCCAAACCAAGTGGAGAGAAACACCAGGCTGGGAAAGCCCGGTCTTTAATGTCGCTGCGGCACTGGCCTTTCAAGTCTTGACTTCCCAATCAGCATGGCTGACTCCCTCCCGGCACAAGCAAGCTGACGCAGGTGTCCCAGGGCTTCCTCCTTAAAATGCTAGCTGAGACAACACCAAAGGGACAAACAAACACAGGTCTTGTTGTTGCAGGTGGTAAAGCCAACATGTTAAAGACTGACCGGGGTCCTGGTGGGATGTGGACTGGGCTGCGTCTTGTTTGAAGGGATGCCACTGCACGTTTGATGTAGGCACCCCCTTTGTAATCGTAATCTCTTCCTTGCTTTTATGTTACACAGGCCCCCCCAAGGTTAAAGAAAGAGATTTAGACCTTAAACACAAAACCAACCCTTCAGGCCTGGGAATTATCTTTGCCTTTAAATGTGACTGATCAATGTCCATTTTCTTTTGAAAATAAAACCCTTTTGAACCTTGAAAGCCTTCCACTGCCGAGCGATGTCTAAGTGCCACATGGGGGAATGGGCTGAAAACAGCCCATTTTTTCCCTTAGCGCTTACATTAGAGGTCTTGAAGTTCAGTCCAACGCAATCAATTTAATTGGCGGTAGCTCCGGTGACGGATTATGCCGGTTTACACTCAAGTATAGCACAGATTTAAACGCTGGGAAAGAAAGTGAAAGATACACTCGTTGGTCTCTACTTAAAGAGGGCAGCGGTATTGGAAAAAGAGCACATTTAATTTATCACTGTCAGAGCAGGTGCAAAGTTTAATTCTAACTAAAAGCATTAAACAATTAACCCAGACAGTCAGGCCCTTCTAAAAATGCTCGGTTGCAAGGAACACATGGTCCAGCTTGCCAACGGAATTAATAATAAAAAAGTCAAGGTTTTGCTTTGATACAAAAGACTATCTTCCATCATTTTTTATTTTTATAAAAAAAATATCAAGTTGGCCAGAAAAGATATGGAACAAAGTTCTCAGCTCTTCGATCACCACTGAAATAAATTCCCACATGGCAAAGTCCACCCGACTGTCAACTAAATAACAGGATTGATACTCAACAAATTAGGGAATGTGTACTTCATATTGCCATGCGCTCTCTACTTCTGAGAGGTGAGAAGTTCCAGGGGCATTAGAACACAGGAAACTTTAGAACGTGCATAATATTTTTCAGCTTTCTTTTTTTAAAAAAACAACTATACTGGCAGAGAATTGTGAAGGCAAATCAGCTCCTCTATAAGCGGACTGCACAACTGTGAACCCAGCAATACATTTGAGGCAGAGAGCTCCTTCACCCAAAAGTTTATGTTGTCCCATTGCTTTCTGCCATGGAAAAATGATCTTTAGCACTCAATCAGAGTAAACAGCAATTGGGTTGTCCCCAGATCACCGTTTGTTCCGATCTATCGCTAAAGAGTGGGTTTTTCCCTTGGAAAGGAGTGGGGCAAAGAGAAAACTACCCAGATCTGTGCTTAGAAAGTGCCGGACCATTGTCTTGCCCCGATAATGGGCTGGAGGAGAGCCCACAAAATGAAGATCAACCCAGATGTTAGTGGGTAGTTCCTTAGAATGAATGGATGGGAGGTTGCCTGCTCTTGATAGGGTTACACTCCCACTGAAGGAAGAAGTACATAGCTTGAGGGTATTTGGGGATCCAATGCTGTTGCTTGAGGCTCGGATGGTCTCGGTGTGGGGTGTGAAACACATAGCTGTCAAGTACAACATTCCTAGAATGGACATGCTAGTGGATGCTTCCTGTTTCCTCCTGAGCTGGGACTTCCTGTGGAAGTGGATGCTTCCTGTTTCCTCCTGAGCTGGGACAAACTTCTTCTGCATGTGACTAGAGGCCTGTGTGTGGGTGTGGCCTAATCTGGAAAAGAAGAGCACACCATCTTCTTCTGCTCCTCTCTATTCCATTTTGTTTTTCTCCATGTGTGAGCAGAAGTGACAGCCTGTCTTCAGTAACTAACTCCCTTATGGGATAGTTCCACATGTGTATATACTTTTGTAACCTAAGTCTGCCTTCAGGGATCCAACTGTGAACTGAATGATTGTGAGTAGACTAATTTTATATTGACTTTAATAAGACTGTCGTGTCTATTCTTTTTAAGAGGGACAAGAAGGGATCTTACCAGGAATCCTATATTTAGAGGTTAAAACTAGCCTGCAACAAGCAAACCGCTGTGCATTTAAGGGGAATATTTAAACTCTGCTAAGCTATAGAACTTGCTAACGCAAGTTAGGAAGGGTATCAATAAACAACATATCCTCTCCTGCCTCCCTGAACATTCCCACACTTGGTGGCATGGAGTGCCTTTCATCAGCTTTGCCTGGTAGCCCAGCTACACCCCTATCTGGATGGGGATAGCCTAACTGCTGCCGTCTATACTCTGGTAACCGCTAGGTCAGATTACTGCAATGAGTTATAGAATCATAGAATCATAGAGTTGGAAGAGACCACAAGGGCCATCCAGTCCAACCCCCTGCCAAGCAGGAAACACCATCAAAGCATTCCTGACAGATGGCTGTCAAGCCTCCGCTTCAAGACCTCCAAAGAAGGAGACTCTACCACACTCCTTGGTAGCAAATTCCACTGCCGAACAGCTCTCACTGTCAGGAAGTTCTTCCTAATGTTTAGGTGGAATCTTCTTTCTTGTATACAACAGGCTGCTTCTGAAGACCGCTTGGGAACTTCAGCTGGTGCAGAATTTGGCAACCAGGTTACTCACCAGGGCAATATTGCCTGACTGTACTGGCTGCCAATTAGTTTCTGGGCCCAATCCAAAGTGCTGGTTTTGACCTGTAAAGCCCTAAATGGCCCAGGACCGCAATACCTCAAGGACTACCTCTCATATGAACCATTTGAACCAACCCAGACTGCGATCATCATCTGAGGCCTTTCTTCGTGCAATACTATCATAATAGAAAATGTGTATAATTAAAATTAGTGATAGGATTTCCCTGGTGCTCATTTATCATTCCCAGTTGCAAAGGTATACCTGATCTCCCCCTTTCCCTGTATATATTTTTGTGCCTTGTTCTAGATTTATTTGCTATTTCACACTCGTCTCCATGAAATCTGTTTAAATTGGTGACATTAGCCAGGAGCCCAGTTGTGTGATTGAACGTAATGATGCTAACAAGACCTGCCCTGCACATTGGCTACCCTGCTAATAGCCCTGGTCTTCCCTGATTTCTTGGCACACCACGAAACTCTTGTTTTGCTTTCTTTTATTTATTCGTCATACTTTAAGGCTCTAGGTGGTTCACGCGGTGTGTTAAAAACTTCGTGCTAAGTTTACTAATAAATCCATCATTAAAAATAGGAATGCCAGCACTACAGAAAGGTATAAAACCACACACTCTTCCACACTGTAGATGCCACTTATGTTGTTTATTGCAGGATAGAGAAGAGGCACAGTGGCCACCTTTTCCTGGGCAAACTCTTATTGGTGTAGGTGATTTGGCAGACCTCTGGTGTTTTGTAGATGTTTCATCAGCCAGAATGCAGCGCAAACTCAAATTAAAGACTGTTCTACATGTTATACAATTTGGTGGATAGACTCCAAGTACGAGAGATTCGATTCAGGGTTCCCATGGCAGAAGGTTGCTCAAGTGATGTTCCTGTTGGAGGAAGGATGGGTGGGTGACTTTTGCTGATTCTTCCCTCTGCAGTATTCCCCTGAAAAGGTGCTTCAGATGATGGGGGGGGGGGGGCGGCGGCTACAGAGCAATGCAAGGGGTGGCATGAGGCGCAGAATGTGGAATCAGCAAAAATCACTTTTTGTTGGAAGACTTACATGCTATTACGAAGGCTCTGTCTGCTCAAACATATCAGCTTGCCAGATTGAATGACCTTTCTCCCTCTGTGTGCTGTTATGGGGGTTCTCCCAACCCTCTGAGTCAGTTGTGAGGAGTACCCAGGTGGAGGGCAATTAGAAGGGGAAGAAGTGGAGGCAGTGAGAGATTTTACTTTCTTGGGTTCCATGATCACTGCAGATAGTGACAGCAGTCACAAAATTAGAAGACGCCTGCTTCTTGGGAGAAAAGCAATAACAAACCTAGACAGC
This sequence comes from Lacerta agilis, assembly GCF_009819535.1. Lineage (NCBI taxonomy): Eukaryota > Metazoa > Chordata > Lepidosauria > Squamata > Lacertidae > Lacerta > Lacerta agilis. The sequence continues at coordinate 110,048,040 of NC_046314.1, read as the reverse complement.
ATCTTAAAAAGCAAAGACATCACCTTGCCGACAAAGGTCTGTATAGTTAAAGCAATGGTTTCCCCAATAGTGATGTATGGAAGTAAGAGCTGGACCATAAAGAAAGGTGATTGCCAAAGAATTGATGCTTTTGAATTATGGTGCTGGAGGACTCCCATGGACTGCAAGAAGATGAAACCTATCCATTCTCAAGGAAATCAGCCCTGAGTGCTCACTGGAAGGACAGATCCTAAAGCTGAGGCTCCAATACTTTGGCCACCTCATGAGAAGAGAAGACTCCCTGGAAAAGACCCTGATGCTGGGAAAGATGGAGGGCACAGGGAGAAGGGGACGAGATGGTTGGACAGTGTTCTCAAAGCTACTAACATGAGTCTGATCCAGTGGCAGAGCAAGCCGCCCTGCCGCCTGGGACGGCGGCACAGAGGCACCCCCTGGGGGTGGGGCACCACAATGAGTGCGTCGTAACGCCACAACGCATCAGATGCACTGCGCATGCCTGGAATTCCGGGCATGCGTAGTGGATCTGAGACGGTGCACGAGTAGCAGATCGGGCAGCCCCACGACCTGCTGCTCGCTCGCTGACTCCCCACAGGAGCAGCAGCGCCAGTCGGATGTATCTGGCCGGCGCTGCTGCGAGTCGGTGAGCGAGTCAGGCAACCCCATAACCCGCCGCTCGCTAACCGGCTCCCCGCGGGAACAACAGACGGGGGGGGGGGGGCGGGCGGCAGGGGAGGAGCCGGGGAGTGTCACCCCCTTCCCCTGGAACCCGGGGCGAAGCGCCCCCTACGCCCCGCCCTTCCTACGCCACTGGTCTGACCAAACTGTGGGAAGCAGTGGAAGAGAGGAGTGCCTGGCATGCTCTGGTCCATGGGGTCACGAAGAGTCGGAAACGACTAAACGACTAAACAACAACAACAACCCAGCTGTAGGAGAGGGGAAAAGGGCCCATTGGACAAGTGGAAGCCAGGGGCACCAAGTATGGGGGGCTCTAGGTGCCTGAGCATCCACAAAAAATTGTGGTTGCTCGGCACCCACACCACAGGGCTCCCATACAACTTCCAAGGTCTCGCAAGGTGGCACCGGAAGTCGGGTTCAGAGGTCTCGGAAAGGCCTCAGACACCATCTTTGAGGTCTTGCGAGGTCTCTTACCATGTGACATCATGACGTCACACATGTTGGGCACTCATAACCCGGGGCCCAAGTTGGCTCCCGTGGTGGAAGCCCTTGCAGAGAGTTTCCATTGACGGGGCTTGTTAAGTGAATCCCACCCTCTTGATCCAACTCCTCTAGATGCAATTTGACCCATGAGGCAAATGGCAGATTGGGGAGGTGGTGGTGGTAGAATTCAGGTTGGGTAAATGCCCCCGTGTGAAAGGGTTAAATCCCCAAAAGGAGTTGACCTCCCTTCTCCCTCGCCGAGGCTGCTATTATTGTTTGTTTAGGAAGTGGTGGTTGAATTCTGAGGAAGTCGAATTCTGGACTGTCCCACTTTACAATACTCCCAATGGCAGTACTTCCTCCATCCTGCCGGTAGCAAACTGGCTTTATTAAGCCTCCCTCTATTGCATTTCTCACATGCAAAGAGCTTTTGATGTGTGGGAGCATTCAAAAACGTGGCAGGTCTCACAGTATTCAGGCTTTTGACTTGCTTCCATGTAGCTTGCACAAGCGTTAGAACTTGTCCTCTCCTGACTGAGCATTTGTTGTGATTTATTTGTGTGGAGGTTCAACAACAGTAAGCATTCACCCCAATTTTTTTTTGGGTGGGGTGTTGACATGCCTTCCCACAAACCATCCATCTATCTCACACTTTCCCCTGTCACTTTCCCGACAGCAAAGCCCCCTCTGTTGTTCTCCAAAGTGTTGCACCAGATCTGCTTCAGTTGCACAAACTGCAGTTGCTGGTATGAGATCGAACGCCTCTTGCAAAATACTGGCAGCATAGAGGTGACCTGGCATTTCCAGGAATCGCTTTCCATTACGTTTGCTTCCATGATGAAAGATTTGCCCCAGGCCATCTTGCACACCTCCACTGGCCAGGGCGTGGTTCTGCAAACCTCACAAAGGCAGAGAATAAAACAAAAGGAGTGAAATAAGCAGACCAGGATCAGGAGACTGAAGGACTGATGTCTGGAGAAGATGGCGAGGGGTGGAATTCCTAGCCCAGATCTCTTCCTATCCTTGACTAACGGAGCAAGATGTCTTCTTCCATGCATGCCTTCGGTGTTGATATGGAATTACACCTGCATCCCAATGGATTAACAGAACTGGCTGAATACATCACTTGATGAGGATGTTAAGACCCACTGAGGACCTATTACAGTTGAATGTCTAAGATCCATATAAAAGCCTTGCCTGCAGACTGCAAAACAACCATGCACACAAATAAGGGGTGATCCCTGGCCACTTCTCTTCCATTCCAAATCATCCAGGTATCCCTTACTACTCATCTCTCCTCCCTTAATGGGCTCTTTCTATCACTTACTAGCTCTACTTGTGTGTTTTGGAGTCCGCAGGCCGGACAGCATCCATAACACTTAATGAAACAACTGACAATTTGCTACTTTTTAATGGAGTACCAAATTGCTTGTCTGAAGGAGCCCTGCTTCACATTGCCTAATGGTCGGGCATTTCCTTAAATCTTTCGTAGTTTGCTTGCTGCATCTTTTCAGCACAGGATTTAGGGGTCATCTCTCCTTACGTTTCTTGTTTCGAAGAGGGTCGGGTGGCTGAGGTGTGTGTGTGTGTGTGAGAGAGAGAGAGAGAGAGAGAGAGAGAGAGAGAGAGAGAGAAAGAGAGAAGGAGGGAGAAGGCGCCTGTTCGATCCCCTGGAATACAAATGGGTTAATTTGTGGGGTGGATTAGACACCGGGTGCAATGTAAGTTTGGTTTGCATTAGCATAATGCTGTCATAAAAATGTAGATTTGGAAGTGGGAATTATGGGTGACATGGCTAATACTGCGCTGCTGTAGCAGGAGTGTTGCACAATATTTACACTGCATTTGACCACCTAAACCATGTCACCCACAAACACAATTTTTCACTGCGTATAAGAAAGCGAGAACTGGGAGGATCCTCCTTGCCTGCAAGTGTGATCTATTTAATTTAGCAGTGGCACAAATAATAATAATAACAAAGATGGTGGTGACTTTTTGGGGGGGGTGGGTTAAAAAGACAACCCTATTGTTACAGCCTAGTTGATATTTCACATCCTAACACTGCTGCCTCGAGGTAACAGGTTGAGTTGATTACTATTTGTTTGCAATGCTGGAGGAACCTGCAATCACAGAGAACATAAAAGGATTGCAATTAGATCTATTGGCTGAGAGCTGCACTTCCGTGACCCACTGTAAAGTTCTTAGCACTATCAAAGAGATAATGCGCAGCTTCGGCGAGCACATCTGGACATAATAATATGGACTAAACTGACGCAGCCACAAAAGGCTACCTCTACCCTCTCCCTAATTGAAAGCAGAAAACAGAACAGGGTTTTATCAGAGTTTATCAACAGAAACAACACATACGTGCTCACGGGAGCATATAAACACACACACACACACACACACACACACACACACACACGCACACACACACACACACAGAAGTCTTAACATATACATATTTCCAGAAAGCCTTTCCAAGCTTCTGCTTATAATGCACCTATGGAACATACAAGTGGCATAGTGTGGGTTGCTACTGCCCGGGGCCATGCGGCAGAGGGGAAAGGGAGGAAAACAGAGTATGCAAGGACCTAACAGCGTCCAAGCTGCACAGATAAGAAGAGTTATTCCATTGTCTGGAGAGGTCACTTCCTGGTTCGCATGGAGAAGCTCTTTTCAACGGAGCCCAGCAACGGAAGTGAACAGCTGTATTGAGGCAGCACCAGGTGCTGAAATTTTGCACCCCAGGGCAACCACCCCTGTGTCCCCGCCCCACACCATGCCATTGGGATCATACGCTCTTGCTCTGCTTTTAGGGATCTGTTTGGCCACTGTTGGAAGACAACGGTGGGCTAGATGAGTCTTTTGCCTCACCCAGCAGGGCTCTTCTCGATCACCGAGGTTTGCAAAACTCCTCACACAGCACATTGCAAGCCCCGACAATGGGCTGATGATCTGTGTGGGAAATACAGGTTGCCTGATGCCATCATGATGTCAGGCGATGGGCAGGTGGATGGCTCTGCACATGAGATAAAGCTCTGTCCCTCCGACAGATCCCCAAGTAGCTACCAGGTAGGTTCAAGGTGCTGGTTTTGCCGTATAAAGCTCTATGCAGGTTGGGGCCAGGATACCCGAAATAACGTCTCAGTCCTGTCAATCACTTCACTTTGTGGGTTGGGGTCTCATGCAGACACAGACTTATCGGGAGATCCTTTCTGTATAGGATAGCAACTGGGTCCTTAGTGTGGGGGCACCTCCCCTGTGGAACTCAATCCCGTGAGATATCAGACAGGCTCCACCTCTGTTTTCTCTTCGGTGTGTGTTGAAAAAGGCTGTTAAGTAGAGATCTTTTGCAGCTTGCATCTTCATGGAATTGTTTTTAAGGTGCTTTAATTGTTTCATCGCTTGTCTGTTTGGTGCCTTGGGCAGGGGCGAAGGAAGGGGTGGCGGTGGAGATGGTTTGACCCAGGTGTCACCACTGAGGGCAGTGACAAAATGCTGGGCAACACTCACTGCGGCGCCTGCAGTGTGCCTGAGCCACGTGTCTCTCCTGGGAGTGATGTGGCGGCTTGGGCACCTGCAGACTCCGCCCCGCCTCTAACGGCCCGCCTGCCGCCTTCCCCTCAGCTGTAGGGCGGCTGAGTGGGAGGAGGCAGGCAGACTCATCTGAGGCCCTGTGGAGTGTCCTGCCCTGCCCTGCCTGCCCCACGGGCGGCTGGCCCCACCCCCGGGCGCAGGGCACACACGCCGCCCCAGGCGCCGAATCGGCTTGCTCCACGGCTGACCTTGGGCTCCTTAATAACAAACAAACAAACAAACAAACAAGCAAACAAGCAAACAAGCAAGCAAGCAAACAAACAAACAAACATCCAGCTCAAACAGGGATGTTGTGGGGATTAAATTTGGAGGGGGGGAGATCATGGACCCCGCCTTGAGCTCCTTAGAGAGAAAGGTGGCCTATAAACTCAGGAAATAAATTCTGGACTATTTATTTCATTTCATACAATTTTTTTTGCAAATATATTTTTATTTTCAGATAAACAAAACAAAATGAATACATATTTACCAAATACAATCTCCACGTCGTAACAAAAACTCCGCCGAGTTTTCCTGACTTCCCTCCTTCTCTACCATAGTTTCCTAGATTTCTTCATTCAACCGCTTTCTCTTAATTTCCATATACTACATTTCATACAATTTATATACCTCTCGATTGTAGGAAGAAAGCCCTCAAAGCAGTTTACCAAAAACATAGAACATCACCGCTAAAAAAAAAATTATAACCGTAATTTAAAACGTACAGAAGCTTAGAACCACAATAGAAATTAAAACTCACCCAAATTCTTCCAAACGTCTGGGTTACCTTGTCTAATTAAGAATGTCTCGCTGTGGACAAGTTGATCCTGGAAAGCCACTGACACAAACTGACTTGACGGATTGGTTGTAATAGTGCTACTTCCGCACTGTCTGCCCCCTTCTTGTTTTGGGAGGGCGAGCATCAGCCAGAAGCTGATAATTGAAATTTCTTTTAAACAAAAAAAGAGAGAGCTTTTGTATCAGCCAGCTGGCGACGGGATAAAGGACCGAGCTCAAAAGATGCAATCAAAATTTGACACTGTTTTATTAAACATGTAATAATATCACCAGCCAGGATCCCTTTGGTGGCCAGCAATAACAATGCGATGCAATTATTGTTATTATTCATAGCATCATTTGTGCAAAATGATTGCTGAGGACTCAGTGGCTTGCTACGGGATTTCCATAGAAAGAGCTGGCTGAGGCTGGAGGTTATAAGCTGCGATGGGCCTCAGCCAGAAGATAGAAAGGCTGCAGCTCAGAGGCAGAATCCCAGAAACATAGAGTAGTAGAACTGTAGAGTTGGAAGGGACCCTGGAGGTCATCGAGTCCAACCCCTGCAATGCATGTGCAGAAACTCCCATAGGACTGGGAGAGAACCCTTTGGGGGAGCCAGTGTGGTGCAGTGGTTAAGAGCGGTAGACTCGTAATCTGGTGAACCGGGTTCGCGTCCCCGCTCCTCCACATGCAGCTGCTGGGTGACCTTGGGCTAGTCACCCTTCTCTGAAGTCTCTCAGCCCCACTCACCTCACAGAATGTTTGTTGTGGGGGAGGAAGGGAAAGGAGAATGTGAGCCGCTTTGAGACTCACTGTCGCATGACCACTCCATTCTGCCTTAGTCAGACCTCACTTGGAATACTGTGTCCCATTCTGGGCACCACAATTTAAGAGGGATGTTGACAAGCCGGAACGTGTGCAGAGAAGGTTAACCAAGATTTTCAAGGGTCTGGAAACCAAGCCTTATGAGGAGCGGTCGAAGGAGCTAATTATCTTTAGCCTGGAAAAGCGGAAACTGAGAGGAGATGTGATAGCCATCTTCAAATATCTCAAGCGCTGTCACATGGAAGAGGGAGCAAACTTGTTTTCCCTTGCTCCGGAGGGCAGGACTCGAACCAATGGCTTCAATTTACGAGGAAGGAGATTCCGACTAAACATACGGAAAAACTTTATGACAGTGAGAGTTGTTTGACAGTGGAACAGTCTCCCTCAGGGGGTTGTGGGCTCTCCTTCCTTGGAGAGTCCATCTACCCCTTAAGCAAAGGTTGGTTGGCCATCTCTCAGGAATGCTTTAGCTGTAATTCCTGTATTGCAAGGGGTTGTACTAGATTACCTTTGGCGTCCCTTCCAACTCTACATTTTTATGATTCTATGACCCAGGTAAGGGAGTCTTCGGCTGCAGGGTGGCCCCTTCCTATATCACCTCAGGCGGTGAAATGGGACAGGCCACCCAGGTGTCTAGACATCTGAATTTGTGTAGTCTCCTGTCCAAAGTCACATGTTATGCATGTGGATGTTGCTTAGAAGGGAATGTGTCTCTCAAGTGGAAGAAGGTTCCCCGCTCCTGAGTGAAACTAAAGGTTTTGTGAAAGTGGGAGGTTTTGTGAGGGAGGGAGGTTGTCCCCATTTAGGTCACCTGAGAAGCAGTTGCAGGCTTGAGGGGTAGCTAGGGAGGGCGGTTGGTGATTTCTGAGAGAACAGGAGTCTCTCGGGACAGAGATAGGGGGGACGGCATTCACCAAAAGGGAAAGTGGGAGCATGAATCGCCCTCCCCTCTGCAACTTTCTGAGGGACTAGAAACTTGAGAGATGTGGTCCTCAGGAAAGTGCTGAATTCTCCTTGCAGACCATAAGCCGTGGTCTTTTCACCTTTCCCGCAGCTTCACTGTGGACCTCAGAGAATGACACAGGGTCCGGGCGAAGAAAGGAAAATCACTACAAAGTCCTAACCTCGTAACAGAGAGTTTTTGCTAAAAATATACATTCATAATAATATTATTGAGCGGGCATAGATGAAGAAGGCCAGGGAAAATGTAAGCAATAAGAGAGTGAGCAAGGTCAGTGTACTTTGCCCGGGGCTGAGCAATCAATAAGAGCTGGTCAATAACTGCTTTATTACTACACTACCACTTGGAGCAAAATCATTTTTTAAATTAAGAATATATTTTGCAAAACCGAATTAACAATATTGAATATTTTGCTCTTTGATATGACTTGCGTTCTGAATCAAATTATTAAATATGGGAAGGTCCTGCTGATTTAGGTAAGGCATGCATATATAAACACAACACACACAAACACTTTGTTACAAGGATTTCTTTGAAACTGGTAGAAAAGGGAAAACACACACAAAGGAAATGGCATTTACTTTGGGACTGCAGATACTGGAATATGGAAACGGCCTTTGTTGCATATAATATGGCCACCGGAAGTGGCATTGCAAAGGGGGGGCTGGGTGCCACGGATGCCATGTCTGGGGGTGACAAGAAGGCACCCCACGGGGTGCTCTCCCCGCCTCCCCCGGGCGCAGCGGTGCGAACAGCCATTGCGCTGCCACAGCCGCATGTGGAGGATCCTCCATTTGTGGCTGCAGCCGCGAGCACAGGATCCCACCACCATCCATACAGCGTTCAAGCGGTGCCGGCGGAAAACCGATACAACGCATGCGCAGTGTTGCACACATGCGCTGTACGTAGTGACACCGCACATGCGCCCTACGTAGCGACATCATGCATGTGTCGTATGTAGTGGCGCAACACATGTGCAGCCAGCGGTTTGCCCTGCTCTGGGTGTCACTTAGCCTTCTTTCACCCCTGGCCACTGGAATATTTATGGGGATTAGCCACTTAGAGCATTTATTTCTTATACTTCACCAATACTACTGACTCTCAGTTAGTTTTTGGACCCCACCCGCCCGGGTCTAAATGTTGCTTTTTACCTTTTAAAGCCCTGAATTGTCTGAGACCAGGATATCTGAAGCACTGCCTGATTCCACAGGAGACCTAGAGGTCAGTGCCAGGGCCTTGATTCATGCTTCTTGTCGTATGATATGGAGACTAAGAGATCTGCTTGCCAGGTTCTGGTTGTGAAAGAGCAAACTGAAGCTCAACCCACATCAAAGAGAAATACGATTGGTGGATGGAACTGTCAATCCACAATTAGGTTGTGATGTGCAGCCGAGACTTCCCCTTAAGTTGCAAGTTAGCAGCATGGGGAGGTGGGGCAAGGACAGGAGAGGCGGTGCCGCTTCTACACACCCAGGAAGTAGCAGTGACTGTTGGCGTCTTTCTGTTTCGAGAGACAACAGAGTGTGCCTTTGGAGATGAAGCCAAACCGTTGTGTTAGCAGCACCCAATTGACCTTCCTGAGGCACAAGCCTTGGCTGTGTGTCTGGGGGTCCTGGGCTGCCCCAGACAACAAGACCTTCCTCTCAACTTCACTGATGTGGTCCAAAGGAAAGCAGAGCAAGACGTTTGGCACCAGCTTGGCTGCAGGAGTCGCCAGAAGGAGGTGTACAAGCAAGGCGCAATTTTGTGTAAGATTTACTCCCTAGCCTTTTCTTCTCCACAAGGCAGCACAGGTTTAGGATGAGAGTTTTCCTTCCCCTAGATGGGCTCCCTTCCCATGTTCACAAGCCCCTCCTGCCCCTTGCTTCCCTCTACAGCATGTGCAGAAACCACCTTCTTGGCCGTTGGACCCACTATTGGTCTCATTTGCTCAGTGGGCTGGAGCCTGTCTTCTTAGGCAGGGGGAGTCCCTAACTATCCAACAGTTTGCAACCCATCGGCTACCCTCACCTGGTTTAGCAGGCCAGTCGATGCCGTTTCCTGGGGTGTGGTCGCTGCTGGAGATTCATTCCCTGTGTGCAGTCATGGGTTTGTTGTCTATCACATGACTGTGTATGTTTTGATTCCACAGAGTGGAAAGTGATGAAGACAGGATGTTTGTGTTACTGTGTTCTGTGAAGTGGGACTATTGTCCTTTGTTCTTTCTCTTTGCCGTCTGATACTACAGAGAGAGGGAGCCATGTTGCAGTGCTCCATGTGTGTTTATATGTAAATAAAGTAGATTAGCCAACATGCTGAGTTGCTGAGTTCTGTTACACAACTGCGCAAAACTCTGCGGATCCCTAAGTGTGCTAATGTCTTCTGGCATTAGTCGCTGTGATGTTCAGGCTGAAGAAAGCTTTTGAAGCTCCCGAACGATCGCACAGGAGGCAAGGAACATGCCAGTCAGGCATGTGTCTCTGCCAGTGTCCTACACGAGAGTAGGACACCCTGTCAGTCACTGTCACATGCTGACAGCTTCTTGGAGACCCAGGTGAGAGCTGAGTGCAGGGTGGGGACCAAAGGTGGACAAACCTCAGATGGAGCATGACATGTCCATATAATTTTTAAGATATTCTTTGAAGATTGACCATTCTTTATTAACTTTTTGAATAGTATTTCCTCTTATTCTCCCTGCCTCCTCCTTGCTAATGCAACCACCCAACAGGCAGATTTTAGATCCTGGCAAATTTTCAAGCAGGATTCATTGCCGACACATAGATGACTATTTATTATATTAGGTTCTCTTAAAAAAAAAATACCACACTGTCTTCCCTTGAAATTGCACACATTTTTGTTACCTTGTGATTTTTAACTTTTTTGTTTGTTTGCTGCAATGGAAGCCTTTAGGCTGGATAGGTGCGAACAATATATTTTGATAAAATTAGGTTACACAACAAAATAGGAAAGGAAATGGTGGCTGGGATCCAGCGAAGGAAGAATCTCGGGTGGGGGGAGAGTGAGGTAGCATGTTGGCAGGATAATTGGAAGGGCTGTAGCTCACCACCAGCAGAGGCGGATTTCGGGGAGTGGGACCAGTTTGCCTGCATTGGGCACAGAGCCAGGAGGGCACCACAGGGGGTGCCACAACAGTGACAAACAATGGAAGGTGAGAGGCAGGGGGGAGCATGCCAAACTTTGCTCTCACACAGTTTGCTGCTGAAATTTCAAAGCCCAAAGTCTGCCACTGCTGCCAGAGCCCAGTAGGGTTGGGAGTGTCAGGAAACGACCTACTCACAAGTAGGATCATGGCAGAGACACATGCCCGACTGGCATGTTCCCTCACTCCTGGGTGATTGTTTGGGAGCTTCTTCAGCATTCTTCAGCCTGAACATCACTGCGACTGATGCCAGAAGACATCAGCACACTCACGGATCTGCAGACCACAGCAACTCAGCATGTAGGCTAATCTACTTTATTTACAAATAAAACACACATGGAGCACTCCATCATGGCTCCCGCTCTCTGTTGCATCACACAGCAGAGAGAAAGAGCAAAGGACAAAAGTCCCACTTCAGGAATACAGTAAGACAAACATCCTGTCTTCTGTCACTTCCCATTCCTGTGGAATCAAAATACACAACATCATGTTAAAGACAACAACCCCATGACTGTACATGGGGAATGAATTTCCAACAGGGAGAACCCTCAGTCTGAAATGCTGGACAGCTGCTGCCAGTCAGAGTAGGCAGTACTGACCTAAATGGGCCAATGGTCTGCAGCTGCCTATATTCCTATGCCTTTGGGGAAGGGTTGTATCCAGTGGCCGGGTGTCTTTTTTGCATGAAGAAAGCCCCATGTTTAATATGAACCTCCCTGAGATGTGAACCGCCCTGAGGTATTCGGATGAAGGGCGAGTATACAAACTTAAAATAGAATTATAGACTTGGAATGGACCCAGAGGATCATCTAGTCCAACCCCCTGCAATGCAGGAATCTCAACTAAAGCATCCATGACGGACGGTCATCCAATCTCTGCTTAAAAACCTCCAAGGAAGGAGAGTCCACAACCTCCCTGTCGAGCAGCTCTTACTGTCAGAAAGTTCTTCCTGATGTTGAGTGAAAATCATCTTTCTTGCAACTTGAAAGCATTGGTTCAAGTTCTGCCTTCCAGAGCAGGAGAAAACAAGCTTGCTCCATTAGCCGTATGTTTCAGATCCTTTGGACTACAAGTCCTATCATCCTTGGATCCTTGGCCTTGCTCACTGGGGACAATGGGAGTTGTAGTTCAACAATACTTGGAGGTTAGTACCAGGCTGGGGAAGTCTGATGTCAACAGTATTTACCTAGTTGCAGCCATCTGCCTTGGCCTAAGGCAGATTTCCAGCCTTCTCCTTTGGAATTGCTGGGCCTCAGCACTCATTGCATTCAAGGAATCGGATTCTGCCATATCAGAAACTCAGCACAGTCAGACTGGAAGCATCCTGGACAAAGAAAACCCACAGTGGGCTAAGAGCATTCTGGGCAGGGCTGGGAAGGAAAGACAAGAAGGGGAAGGGGGAAAGAAATCTCTTTGTTAATTGATTGGCATGTCTGGCGAGGCAGGGCCAGCTGAGACATGTCAGGGGAGACTTGATCTGCAAGCCTGAGTAAAATGGAGACACCTGGGAGAGGCTGGAGTGGTGTCTATAGAAAGCCGGCTCTGCATACTTTCCAGTGTGAAAGGGCATGGCTGGGAGCAGGAGGGCGATTCCTCCGCCCCGCCGCCTCTCCTGAACTCACCATTGTTAATGTGAGCCAGCTGCTTGCGTGAGCGTTGCTTGTGATCGGGACAGGGTTGCCCTCTGTTGGCTCAGTCAACTCAGAACCCGGCAGGGACAACACCCAGCAGCAGGGAGCGGCGCAGGTTTGGCTCTCTGCAATCACCTGGCTGCTAGGCTTCCTCAGCTGGCCAAGGATCTCCACCCATTCATACTGATTCCACGGCTGGAGGCAGCAAGTGCTCCAGAATACCAGTTTCTGGGAATCGCTGGTGAGGAGAGATTGCAGGCTTCCCGGGAGCATCCGATTGACTTCTGTGAGAGCAGGATGTTGGACTAGATAGGACCACTGGTCTTATCTAGGAGGCTCTTCTTCTCATGCCACCAAATGCACCAGTATGAGCAGACCCAACCTACTTGCAGGAGTGCCAGCTTGCTTTCCCAGTCCTCAACAACCTCCAGAATATTCTGTAGCATTATACCTTGTCGCAGTGAGTTCCATAAGTTATGTGCTCTACAAATAAACGCTCCCTTCCCCCCGAATGTCCTAAATCTTTCAGTGATCAGCTTAATTGTGCATGCTAGAGTTACCTGCCATACTGGCAGGCTCCATCCCCAAACCCAGGGCCAAGGAAGCTGTGACAGTGTGACCCCCTCGGCCTCATCATCCACCTCTCCAGAATTTTCCCAGGCCACACCCCTCTCTCTGGACCACATTCTTGACTGTCCCTCCCCAAGCACCTTGAATCAATGTTTCTTGCTAGCCTATATGGACCTCTGACTTTGGGATGTCTGGAGTGTAGGTAAAGGTAAAGGGACCCTCCAGTCGTGGACGACTCTGGGGTTGCGGTGCTCATCTCACTTTATTGGATGAGGGAGCCGGTGTACAGCTTCCGGGTCATGTGGCCAGCATGACAAAGCCGCTTCCGGCGAACCAGAGCAGCGCACGGAAACGCCGTTTACCTTCCCACCAGAGCTGTACCTATTTATCTACTTGCACTTGACGTGCTTTTGAACTGCTAGGTGGGCAGGAGCAGGGACCGAGCAACGGGAGCTCACCCCGTGGCAGGGATTCGAACCACCGACTTTCTGATCGGCAAGCCCTAGGCTCAGTGGTTTAGACCACAGCGCCACCCACATCTGGAGTGTACCCTCCTGCAAAAACGCAGAAGCAACTACAATTGCCATGCCCAATATTTTTAGTTCTGCGCCTTCCAATCACCGACATGTGACCCCCTTTAGGTTCCCCACTCCTGGCGGAGTGATATTTGAGCCCTGCTATCAGCAAACAGGAACTTCCTCCCCTTTTCCAATGCGGAAGCAATGCTGGGTTGCCCCATCTCAGGTTGTACTGAAATCAGGCTGTCACTCCCAATTTTAAGCGGCCTTAAATCTCCCTCTGCAAGCGGCAGTTAGCACCGCATTATGCAAACTGTTGATCTGCCTCAAACATAACCAGGTAGGACAGGACTGAGTGGCAGGCAAGACTCGCCGCTTACAGCGGGCGAGACACAGAGGTCAACCGGCGCTTCGCATCGCGACTGGCAGCGTCCTCTAAGTGTCTCCAGAAATATGCTGACCTCCCGTGCAACTTAATCAAGGGGAAAGGCAGAGTCAATCGGCCCTTGGCTAATGCTGAAATGGTTAGAGGCCCCACATTAAAGGCAACGTTTGTTAACTAGCAAAATTATGGTGGTTGGTCAGCTTGTTCCAGCTGCTGGTAGGCTTTCCAGAAGCTTCTGTGGGAATCCAGATGCTGGCTAGATGGACATGGGAAGAATATCCTCATGGACTTACTTCGCCCCCTAAAGATTCTTGAGGCAAAGGGTCGGCAAAAGGAAGATATAGCTCAAGAGTCAGTTCAGTAGCCTCAGCTTTTGTAGTTGGAGTCAGTCCAGGCCCTGCTCTCCCAGGCCAGTTTGGGAAAAGGCATGCAAGGCAGGGGAGCAGGTCTTCCAGGAATCACCGCCAAGGCAACCTAAATAAATCTGCCTTTTATTGCGTCAGACCATTGGCCCACCTGGCCCAGTATTGCCTACTTTGACTGGCAGCAGCTCTCAAGAGAACTGGGAGGAGATGCTGGGAGTCACAGGTGGGATCTTCTGCATGCAACGCATGTGCTCTGCCATTGAGCTATGGTCCCCCTTGACGTCGATGACTCCAATAATGATGAAGAACACCAACTCAATTCTAAGCAAATCTACCTTTTGAGCCACACAGCCTTAGGCTTTGAAATCAACAAGCAGTGGAGCCTTGGCAAAAACAAGAACGGCTAAAAACATAGAAGGATAATTAGAATACAATTAAACATTGAGAGAATTAAACATGTATGCATATATAAAATCTGTTTATTCGCATTTTCTGTTTGTAAAATGTTTACACTTTTGCATTCATACATTTACCCCTGTGATGCAATTGCCATTTCTGTATCATTTACATTTCATTGATTGACTTTCTCTCCCACCTCCCCCCCCCTGAATTCTTGTTTCCACCTGTTCCCAGTTTCATCTGCTTTCAAATCCCCCCTGCCACGATTCTGTTTTATTTGTCCATGTTATTTTTGCGTACCTCACTGGGACTCTCTTTTAAAAAATTGAAATGCTTTAAAATATAATAACAGATAAACAAAGAAAGAAACAAACAAACCTGGAACTGATAGCCATGTTGGTCTGATAGGGTTACATTTTTCAGGTTGGCGTAAATATCTTCTGGTCAGTTATTCGCCTTGCTGGGAGAAAGTGCCATACGTTTAAATGGGAACGCCGCATGCTCTGAAAATTGTATCCCAAGGAAAATTAAACAACTTTTCCGTGTGTGTGCGGCAGAGAGAGAGAGAGAGAGAGAGAGAGAGAGAGAGAGAGAGAGAGAGAAGGGACATCTATTGATCTATAGATTATTTCATTCCATTCCTTTGGCCGAAAGGGACACAATGGGAGAGAGAAAGACGGGGGGGAAAGGAGGCAGATGAAGAAATAGGATTGGCTTCTTCTATGAGGACCAACTTCACTTTAGGCATCATTTCCTTGGCTTTCAATTAGTGCCAGAGTGAATGGACACCTGGGATTCTTGAAGGCCCCAATTAGTATTTTCAGAAGTACAATGCTGGGAGGGGGGGAGGGGAGGAAACTTGACCTTTGGGGGCCTCTTGGAGACGGGAGGGGGGGAGCCTCCCTTTCATTTCCTTTCGTTAAAATCGTGAATGAGGTTGTGACTCTCTTCGGGTCAAAAAAGCCCTACCTGTTTTGTTGTTCCCGCAAGCAGGTGTTATGTGAGAACAAGCAGGTGTTTGTAGGCTCCTAACCTTGACGAAGGGCCATTGACCCTGCTCTTTTCGTTGTGACTCATCTTTCCTCGAAAAGGGCTGGGCTGGGCTTTCTTTCTTTTTGTGTGTGCATGGAAGAGTCCCAAGACAATTATCCTCAACACGCAAACGCAACGCTCTTTATGGCCCGCTATTCAGGCTCACTCTGGCAATGGGAGTGTGATCTCTCTCTCTCTCTCTCTCTCTCTCTCTCTCTCTCTCTCTCTCTTTTGCTGACAGATGTCTGTCTCATCTCGAGCTCGCCTGAGATGGCCCAGAGTTATTCAGGAACATTTTTAGCCTTGTCAAAAAGGAAAACAAAGTCTCGCTGTTTCAGTTTTATTTAGGCACACCTTGCAAACATGTTTGCTTATTCCTTCTCACTTGTGGATGGGGGAGAATTCTCATTAAGTTTGCATCAAAAGGCAAACTTGCCTAATTTGTGCTTTTTTCCAAATTGAAGATCCTCCAAAATGTGTTCTTCTTTGAATTTTGCAATGCAGTTCTCCAGCCAAGCAATATGTAGAAAATTGCATATTCCGGGGTAAAGTGTGCATGTATACAACACACAAAAATGCACTCTATTAGGGAGAATTGTTTTGCAGAAATGTTCACAGGGTAATTTGCACGCCTTTATAATGTTATCACAGTGACTGGTTGCATGGAGTTGCATTTAATGCGATGAGACTTGCTTCTTAGTAAACATCATTAGGACCGTTTTGTTTTTTACTATTCGCAGTGCAGTCCTAACCATGGCTGAATCTACACACACACACACACAAACACACAAACACATATAAAACACGTTTTGAAATGTATATGGACTTTGCCATTAGCTCACCAGCGTCATCTAGCGTCATATTTGCATAACACACGTTATATTTGCAGCTGTACAGCTGAGTCCCATGTCTACTCAGAACAGGGCTAGCCCACCCATGAGGCAGACTGAGGCAGCTGCCTCGGGTAGCATAATCCCATTGGGCAGTGCCCCTGCTGAAGGAAGAAGGGGAAGCAGAAATAATGGGAAGCAGTTTTGAAATCTTGCCTCGCAGCTGCTTTAGTTTCTAATCTGGAGAATATTTGGTACAGATCCTGGGCAGATTTTTGTGTGGTGAAGATGGCTGCATGGTGGGGTTCAATGATGCTGTGCTACTTTACTCGTTTGGACTCAAAGGGGCTTAGACATGTTACTATGGACAGCCGGTGGGCTATAGTTTGGATTTTGGATTTGATATCCCGCTTTATCACTACCCGAACGAGTCTCAAAGCGGCTAACATTCTTCTTTCCCTTCCTCCCCCACAACAAACACTCTGTGAGGTGAGTGGGGCTGAGAGACTTCAAAGAAGTGTGACTAGCCCAAGGTCACCCAGCAGCTGCATGTGGAGGAGCGGAGACACAAACTCGGTTCACCAGATTACGAGTCTACCGCTCTTAACCACTGCACCACACTGGCTCTGTGTTCTACTAAGTAGCAGGAGTCTGGGGTTTGTAGTCCCCACCCAGATCTGAAGCTCACTTGGTGACTTTGGGTCAGTCACTGTCTCTCAGCCTTACCTACCTCACAGGGCTGCTTTTGAGAACCACAATCTCCTTGGGGGACAGCATGATATAAATGTTCTAACAAAATTAATCAATAGAAATAAATAGAAACCTAAATATAGATGTTGTTGTTGTTGTTGTTGTTGTTGTTGTTGTTGTTGTTGTTGTTGTTGTTAATCTTAGTTGTTTGTTGCATGTTACACAAAGGATTTAACAACACATTTAAAAACATGACGGAAAGAATACAAAGCCCCTACTACGGAAGAATGGCAAACTAAGCTGTCGAAATGGCAAAACTGACCGGAAGGCTCAGAAACCAAGAATACAAAAGTTTCAAGAAAGAATGGGAAAGATTTATAATTTATTTAAGAGACCACTGCAAGCAAATGAAAACATTAGCAGGATTTTAACAACACTTGTAATGTAACAATTGCTTTGGACAATATGGATAGACTTAAAATATGAATGATGTAATAATATGCAGTTGACAATAGGACCCATGCAGGGGATGGTGGGAAGTCTTGAGATTCAGGGAAATCTCTAAATCCCTGAGTATGTATTTGATATTCTGAGTATGTATATTGATATATTCTGGTCTGTGACCGAATAAAGTACATTCATTCATTCATTCATTCATTCATGTATTTGATATTGTTATAATTTTACACTTGTAACATCAAATAAAAATTATACACGCACACACGACCATAAACATATTACAATGCTTGCACCTTCATGCAAAAACTATCGTATGTAACCATAATACCATAAAACAAAACAACCATTCGACATAATGAAAAACAAGAACCAAATCATGAGTATTAGCCCCCGTTGGTCAGAAGGTGAGAAAAAGGTTGGCTTCTCACTGAGCAGATGAATAGAAAAACTGCTTGCACACCAGTCTGATCTGCATCATCTTTCAGCTACAAAGGCTTCTGCTGCTGCTCAGGATGCCCAGAGGCTATCAGGATAGAGGTCTTATTTGGGAGTTGTCACTGGAGCAAAGATTTAGCATTAGAGATGCATTAATTTTATAGCTGTCAGGATTGAGTTCCTTATAAATGGTTCTTAGACCTTATGGATTATCAGTGGACTGTTTAATTTTATTGTATACAGTGGTACCTCAGTTCTTGAACGTCTCCGTTGACGAATGTTTCAGAACCCGAACGCGGAAAACCCAGAAGTAAATCCTTCCATTTTCGAATGCCCCTCAGAAGTCAAATGGCTTCCTCTGCGTGTTTTTCAATTTTCTCAATTGAATTTGCAGACAGCGCTTTGCGGCTCAGTTTTCGAACACTTCAGAACTCGAACGGTCTACCAGAACGGAACCGAGGTGCCACTGTATTTATTAATGTAGAATTGTAGAGTTGGAAGGGGCCCCCATGGGTCACCTAGTCCAAACCCCCCCCCCCCACGGTGTATTAAGCACAGCTAAAGTGTCCTGTTTGCAAAACTCCAATGAAGGAGATTTTTTAAAAAGTAACAGTCTATTGTTCAAAGCTATTTTGGTTTTGTTACAGATTGTAATTACCAGCGAATAATATCAACTTTTTGGTGTAAGATGCCCGGAGCATGGATTACTATGGCAAGATGCTGATGTTGTTGATGCTTTTCCTGACATGTGGACTCTTCCCCTAGTGCCCGTGGGGCCTCTGAGCTCCCCGCTTCACCCCCCCGGGCCCCCTTGGCCACGAGGTGGGTGTGGTTGGGTTGCCTTTATCTTCCTTGGAAAGCACATATAGCTGAAGGAGGAAGTTAGAAGAGTGCCTTTCTTTCCCACTTCCTCTTTCACATCTATATGCTTCTCAAAGCTCGGATTAATTCTCATGGATAGGACTTTTCTCCAGATCCCTTGAAAAGGTATGGCATGTGTGACATCACTTTCTTTTTGTCTGTCTATGAAGAGGAGCCTGATCCTGGGGAGGGAGGAAAGAAGTGCAACAGGTGCCATTTTGAAAGATGGTTTGAACAGGAAAGGAGCCGCCATGGTTAGCATCCTTTCCCTACACAATCAATTTGCATTTCAGGAGCCTTGCCCCCCAAACCCTTTCATGAAATGCTACCCCCTGATCTCCCACCTTCAAACAGGCATGGCGAATTGGGGGTTCCGTTTCTGGTCATTCCGGAGGGTGAGCCGGCCCTAACATTTGACGGTAGTATTTGATGCCTGCCGGAATCAAAGCTATTTGAGGGAGATTTTGTAAGGTCGCGTGTCACCTGGGTCACATGACTGTGGATCCCAAATCCAGAGCTGCGCCTCCCAAATGGGAAACGCTTCCTCAGATTTCAAATCTCCCGCAAATATCTTTCTCAGCAGCCAGCACGTGCAAGCAGAACGATCCCAGGGCGCGTGGTGTGAACTGAGAATCAGGCTAAACATGAGAAAGGCCAAGTCAACAATGGAAGCCGATATTAGTTATTTCTTTCTTTGTTTATTTTTTTTTCCAAAAGAGAATTGCTATTCCTCTGCCCGTCTCCCCTGCCCAATGCACATCTCTCTCTCTCTTTCTCTCCTGGAAGCAAGAGGCTTTGTGTCTGGAATAATTTCCCATGGAAGCAGGTTTTTCAAAGCCAGGTTGCTCCAGCGTAAAGAATCAGAGTTCTATTTCTGAATATATTAGCCTAATATGAAACAATTTGGAGGAGTCGAAAGGCATGCTGTGGAAACCGCTGAGCTTTCTTAAGCAACGCTGCTTGGGAAATTTAAGTGCGCGGTCTGTTTTCTATTAGTGCTAATAAGCTCTTAATCCCGTCAGAGATGCGAGGGCCCATACATATATGTGCGCAACCGTCAAGGTAGGCCCGCACAGATGCATGTGCGACTGAACAATGCCCAGGCCTCCCAGTGGTTGCTCTAATTGTCCTTAATTGGCTAAGCAGTCCCGTGATGTAGACAGGTATTATTATCCCCATTTTACAGCTGAGTGAGCTGACACTCAGTCAACTGAGCTGGCCTGCCAAAGGTCAGCGTACAAGGGGAACTGTTCCCCCGAGAGGAGACCCGAGAGAGGGAAGGAAAACAAATTGGGGCGAAAATATCAGTGGACAGCTAAGATGAACGCACCTGGTTTGTAGGAAGGTCCATTCACAGAAATATTTGATACTATTATCTATCTATCTATCCATTATTATTATACTGCCTTTCATCAAAAGTTCTCCGAACGATTCACAGAATAAAACACAAAACAAAGTCAATAATGAAACCCAAACAACAAAACGATAGAAGAGTTGACACTGGACATGGGCACAAGGGGAACTTCAAGCTCTGTGAAAAAAACTGAATTTTCCAAACAGGTTTTTGGGAATAATAATAATAATAATAATAATAATAATAATAATAATAATTCATTATTTATACCCCTCTCATCTGGCTGGGTTTCCCCAGCCACTCTGGGCGGTTTCCAACAAAATATTAAAATACAATAGTTCTTCAGATATTAAAAGCTTCCCTGCCTTCAGATGTCTTCTAAAAATCTGGTACAGTAGTTGTTTATTTCCTTGACATCTGATGGGAGGGCATTCCACAGGGCGGGCGCCACTACCGAGAAGGCCCTCTGCCTGGTTCCCTGTAACCTCACTTCTCTCAGGGAGGGAACTGCCAGAAGGCCCTTGGTGCTGGACCTCAGTGTCCAGGCAGAACGATTGGGGTGTGAAGCATTGTGAAGCAGTGGTCCATTGAGACTGGCAGCACTGAATGCAGGAAGCCCACAAGTAGGTGGAGCCAGAGCCAATGTTCAGGCTAAGCCAACTTGAAATATACTCAAGAGTGTTCTAGCTTTCTCCTCATTCTTCTCCCTGCTGAGTTCTCCAAGGACAACACTGAGGAGGTGGAAACTGATGGGCAGTCTCATCCCCCTGGAATGGATTTGTCAGGTGGGATTGGGGCTGGCTGAGGGCAGAATGAGGTTAGCGGGACAGGACTCTCTTTGCGCTCATGGATCAGCCTCCACTGTCTTGAAGTATCAGTTTTACTTCTGAAGGTATCTCATAGAATCACAGAGATGGACGGGGTGGGACTTGGATGCCAAGATGTCCAAGCCCCTGCACCGTTGCCGGGATTCTGGCACTAAACCATCCAGAGGATGACTGCAATCAGGAGACTCCACCACTCCCTGTGTAGTTTGTCAAGCTGCTCTTACCATCAGTAAGGTAAAGGTTAAAGGTACCATCCAGTCAGGGATGACTCGGGTTGCGGCGCTCATCTACTCTATAGGCCGAGGGAGCCAGCGTTTGTCCACAGACAGCTTCCGGGTCATGTGGCCAGCATGACTAAGCCGCTTCTGGCGAACCAGAGCAGCGCACGGAAACGCCATGTACCTTCCCGCCGGAGCGATACCTATTTATCTACTTGCACTTTGACGTGCTTTCAAACTGCTAGGTGGGCAGGAGCAGGGACCAAGCAACGGGAGCTCACCCTGTCGCGGGGATTCGAACCGCCGACCTTCTGATCGGCAAGCCCTAGGCTCTGTGGTTTAGACCACAGCGCCACTCACATCCCTTAGCATCAGTAGGTTTCACCTAGAGGCCAGCCAAAATCTACCCTCCAGCAACTTCAGCCCATTAGTTCTAATCCTGATCACTGGGGCCAAAGGGAACAAGGCCGTGCTCTCTTTTATGTGTCATTCTTGGGGTGTTTAAAGGATGCTGTTATTCCCACTCCCTTAGTCTCCACGTTCTCCCTATGGGAAACAATCGTATATGCCCCATCCTACATAAGGGAAGGGAAGGGTCAAGGAGAAAGAGGAACTGCAGAAAAAAACCCACCTTACCCCCAAAGGTCAGGAACAGAAGGTAGGTTACGCTGTTAGGAAAACCTGATTGGAAGGTGAAGGGAGGTTTGAAGATAGGAGAACTCTTGGCCTAGGATCCAGTGGGGACAGTGAAGGCAAACGATGGCGGTGGGGGAAATTCGCAAATTACAAGGAAGGAAATTCTGACTCAACGTTAGGAAGTACTTTTGTATGATGAGAGCTGTTCAACAGCGGAATGGACTACCTTGGAAAGTGGCGGACTCTCCTTCACTTGCGGTTTTAAGCAGAGATTGAGTGGTCTTCTGTCATTGTTTCCTGCATTGCAGGGGGTTGGACTAGATGACGCTTGGCACCCATTCCAACTCTACAATTCTATGTTACTATGAATGAACTTTATCAAATATGGTTTCTCGTGACATAAAAACTAATCACAGTCCCATTATGAAAGAGGGAAGGTGGAAGGTGGAGAAGTTGCATATCGTCAACAGGCCATCAGTCATGGATGCTTTAGCTGAGATTCCTGCATTGCATGGGGGTTGGACTAGATGACCCTCGGGGGTCCCTTCCAACTCTACAGTTCTACGAACTAACAGAAACTGATGGTGTAAAGATGTCAGCAAACCTATTTCACATACTTTTTGCAAAAAATCAAAACAAAACAAAAATAAAGCTTCCTTGGGTTTGTACCGACACCCATCAGTTCAAGTCAAAGCTTCCATCTCTCGCTTCTCTTCGGGTATTTAGGCCCAATTTCACACTCTTGTTGAAAGAGCGATCAGGAGGCAGCCTTCCCTCCCCCGACATCCCTGCTTAAATTTTAATTACTTGGAGCGCTTTCCGCATCAGGTAGAAAATGGCACAGAGAGAGTGTGTGGGCGCCAACATGAGCGCCATCCCGAAACTTTTATTTTGATTTCTTTTTAATTCTGAAAGTGTGAGTTATTTCCTGCAGGCAGACGGACAGACGCAGCCTACAGCACCTCATTTGCTGGAGAGAGAACTGTGAGCATTTGGTTTGATCAGCCGCTGGCATGGTAATGAGCCGGTTTCTATTGAAACTGGCTCATGACTATTCATTTTTTGCTGGCTCCCGACTCACTCGTGACCTACTATTTTTGGTCTTTGGGGTGGGTGAGGGTGGGGGGAGAAAGCCATGGGGAGTCAGTTCCAATCCCTGGAAAACCAGATAGGACACAGGGAGGGTATGCCTGGCGTGTGGGTCTGTGAAAAACGTTTGTGTGCTGAAGCTATACATTCAATCTTTCATCTGAACGCAATCCAGCCATCAGCCCCTATGCTAAGCACCAGTTTCATCCTTTCTGATTTGAAGACGCTGGTAATATTGCCTCAGACGAAAAATAGCTCAGCGGTGGAACACCTGCTCTGCTTGCAGAAGGTTCCAGATTCAATCCCTGGCATCTTCATCGGTATAAGGCAGCTTCCTGTGTAAGGAGTGTCCCTCTTTTTGACTTAGTGGAGGTGGGGAGGTGTTGTCCACATCCTGAAACAGGCCCTTCTTTCACCTCTCAAATTCTGAGCAGAAAGTTCTCAGCTCAGGGCTTTGAGCTCAGCACTTGCCCCAGAAGGGCCCTCTCTTCATTTTTAAGGACTAGAGCAGGCAATCCATTCAAAAGCCAGATAAATAGCACAACGAAGGCACTTACACAAGGTTCCATCACTGAAGACTTAAAAAGAAATTGAAATGGCATCCGAGATTCTTCCAGTGTAATGTGTATCTTTAAATATATGTGTGTGTGTGTGTGTGTGTGTGTGTGTGTGTGTGTGTGTGTTCTGCTCCAAAAACATGCCATCTCTGTTTACAGCTTGGGACAACCAACAGCCCAGCACCTTTTAAATGATTTCCAGAGCCTTAAATCCCATATTCCTTGACCTGAGATTGCGGAACAGCTCTTCGGACTCATGGCCTGTCCTAGACGCAGCCGTAGACAAGAAGACCTTTTAATGGAATCTTGTAAAACCTTTCATTAGCTTTTATTGGGTCATAATGTAATTAAGGTGACCTGACCTGACCTCTCTGAGGAGTGCCTTGGGTCAAGTGTATTTACTTCTGTCTACGTGGATTTAAGACTTTAAATACTCCGCTGTCTACTCATCCCAATAAAAAATGGCCAGAAGTGAACTGTTATCTTAGACACACGTTGGGCCGTGTCTGCCAGCTGGTTTCCTTTATACGTTAAATCGCTGGGGCTTATTTAAAAGTCGAAGCTATAAAACTCTTGGATTAAGAGCAGAAGACTGTCCAAAACCTCAACCCAACCTCTCCCATGTTTGGTTGACTTTGGACAACCTATCATGTTCTCTTGCCCCTGTAGCTGCACTATTAAATCACTGCCGGAACATAAACAGTCTGACAGTTTGGCTACATCCAGAGAAGGAAGAGGCCAAGCTTTCTACTCAGAGGCAGATTCCATAGGAACCAGAGAACCTTTCTTTTATTACAGCCATCTCACTTGGCTTTGACCAGGTCCCTGAAGACAGATTCTAAAACAACACCACAGACATAGCATCGGATGATGCCAATGCAAAAGGAGGGTGTGATGAGGACTGGGAATGCGTAGGTTTTGAGGCTTTTTATGGAAGGATGCCAAACCAAGGAAGTAATTTGTTGCCTTTGGCTAGTACCCATGCAAAGGGCTGGATTTGACCTTGGGCCTATGGAATCACCCCAAAGCACATGATGGACCAACTTTACTGAAACTAAGCTCATCTGGGGTTAGTCAGCAGCCAAAGAGGAGCTTGCCTGGGAGCCATATGCCACCTTGAGTTCCCCGGAAGGAAGGTGGGATATGACCAGAATGAATGAATGAATGGGGTAGCGCCATGGCTCAGTGACAGAGCATCTGCCTTACCTGTAGGTTCAACTCCCAGAAACTCCAGGTAGGGATGAGAGAGACTCCCTGTTGGAAATTATGGAGAACCGTCGCCAGTCAACGCTGAAGGGAATAGAGAGCTAGATGGACCAATGACAGCTTCCTATGTTCCTATGCTTGAGCAATTTGCACCCCAAACCCAGTCATTCTGTCAAGGCCCTCAAATGCTTGGCCAATGTCTACCAGGAGCAGGGCCTTTTTAGTTGAGGCACCGACCCTCTGGCATGCCTTCCCCAGTGAGACACACCAGGCCCAAATGTTATATGAGTCCTGCTTTGCTCCGTGTTGACATGAGGCACAACTCAGGTAGGTACACGGCCCTAAATTTCACCACTTTTGCTTCTGTGATTTTCTGGGTCAATAGATTCCCACCCTGGAGTCAAATAACACAGATAAGACTGCAAAAAATGCAATTGAGAGCCAGTGTGGTGTAGTGGTTAAGAGCGGTAGATTTGTAATCTGGTGAAACGGGTTAATGTCCCTGCTCCTCCACATGCAGCTGCTGGATGGCCTTGGGCTGTTCACACTTCTTTGAAGTCTCTCAGCCCCACTCACCTCACAGCGTGTTTGTTGTGGGAGAGGAAGGGAAAGGAGAATGTTAGCCGCTTTGAGACTCCTTCGGGTAGTGATAAAGCGGGATATCAAATCCAACTCTTCTTCTTCTTCTTCTTCTTCTTCTTCTTCTTCTTCTTCTTCTTCTTCTTCTTCTTCTTCTTCTTCTTCTTCCCTCTAGACTTCAGGAAGTGACTTTTAGGTTGTGTGCAAGCTGAAATCAATAGTTAGGGAAACAGAACAAAGTACTGTGTGAATGCACACTGCATGGGCCGCTGGCCTGATCCAGCAGACTAAGTTTAAGTTCTCAAATTCTTCTGTTGAATCCACCATAATCTCCCCTCCCTTGGGAGGCAGCGATAACTGAACCACGTGGAGAATGCATAATTAAATGAGACAAAGCAGTAGAATATTTGTGTGTGTGAGTGTGTGTGTGTGTGAGTGTGTGTGTGTGTGTGTGTGTGTGTATGGAGGGGGGGACTTGTCATAGAAACAGGCTGGACAAGATGACCCCATGGGTCTTTTCACTTTCTAATTCCAATGATTCTCTGATGATTAGGCAATTTGCAGATAAATGAAACATCCTTACTTCTGGGGCTTCTCTGGCTCTCCCCTCACCTACAGACCTTTTCGAATTTGCCAATTAATAGTTAATTAGTTAATGTTTGTAAAGTGCTTTGAAGATGAAAACTGCTAAGTGCTAAGTATTATTAGAGAAACAGCGATGGCTAAACTCATTTTACTTAATTTTGAACCCACTCAAATAGGCTGAAATTCCGATTCACCCTGGGGTTTGCTGTCCTCATAGAGGGGAAAGCCGCACTGTTGTTACACTATAATTAGAGTCTGGATGAATATCCCCCCTTCCTCCCCCCCCCACATGGCACTTATCACAAAAATGATGTACGTTATGTACACGGTACGGTGGTTATAATGCAGAGGAGGAAATATTGTTGTCATTGAGGTTGTATAAGCTACACGGTAGAGACAAGTGCGGCGCCGACTGCGGGGGACAATCCTTTAATATTTCCCTCCGTAATTCATAAAGGTTCCCTAATTCAACACACACACACAGAGACAAAGAGAGTGAATTAATGAGAGCCAACCATAATACATAACAAAAGAACTGAAGGGGCTAAATTAAAACAAGCAAACCTACATTTCAGCGGCAGTCTCAAGCTGCAGATTAGTACATTCAATACGCATTAATTCTTGTCATTTTTAGAGGCTGCCTGTACAAGGGTGTGTGTGTGTGTGTGTGTGTGTGTCTCACCACCCTTCAGCTCAGACTCAGGTCCCTAAAGTTCTGTGTAGCTGGAATGTGTGCTACTGAAGCTCCATCCACTTCAGCGGAGGCCCATGGCTTCAGTGGCAGAGCATCTGCTTGGCATGCAGAAGGTCCCTAGCCTGACATTTAGATGCCCCACAAAGATATTCTAAGCTGTTTTCTGGATACATTAAGGCAGGGGTAGCCAAGGCAGCAGCCTCCGTAATATAGGAAAGCCCTACCTGGATCAGACGAAAAGCCCGTATAGTCCAGCATTCTGTTCTCACAGTGGTCAACCAAGTGCTCTAGAGGAGCCCACAAGCAGGACCCGGGTGCGACAGCACTCTCCCAGCAACTGATATTAACAGATGCAATGTCTCATAGCTAGAAGGCATTTACAGGTGGGTAGCTGTGTTGGTCTGCCATAGTCAAAACAAAATAAAATATTAAAAAATTCCCTCCAGTAGCACCTAAGTTCTTGGTATGAGCTTTCGTGTGCATGCACACTTCTTCAAAGAAGCGTGCATGCATACGAAAGCTCATACCAAGAACAAACTTAGTTGGTCTCTAACGTGCTACTGGAAGGAATTTTTTTATTTTTTATTTTGTTTTGACTAGAAGGCATTGTTAGTCCGATCCTCCACAAACACGTCTAATTCTTATTTCAAGCCATCCATGTTGGCGGCCATGACTACATCTCATGGCAACAAATTCCACAGTGCACACGCATCCTTTTACTCAGATTTCCTCTGAACTAAGAAGATGTTGTGGACGACAATTTTAACCAGCCCCAACCAGCAGGGCAGACAGCCAGGAAAGGCACCATGTTGGCTATTCCTGTATCAGAGTCTTTGCAAGCATTGGCAAACTGTCGTGCTGGTGGGGTGGGTGGGTTTTGACAATGTAGAAAGGATATGTGTGTGTGTGTGTGTGTGTGTGTGTGTGTGTAAGAGAGAGAGAGAGAGAGAGAGAGAGAGAGAGAGAGAGAGAGAGAGAGTTGGAGAGTTGCATGAATTCGCTCCCACTGACCTTCCACTTCTGGACACTGTCTTGTTGCTTTTTAACCATCCATCCCAAACTCTCTCTGCTTGTGTTTTGACAAGTCCCAGTTGAATGAGGAAGGCTGTGTGAGCCATGACTTGATGTATTAGCTACAGTCTCCCCTGGACAAACCTTAGTAATCTGTCATATCCTCTAGCACTTGGATTGGAGATCAATAAACGAAAAGCCCGCTGTGACTCCTTCCAAGCTTCCAGCATTTTTGGATGCTTTGGAGGGCACGACCATAACCTCTCCTTGAAGACAGGCTGAGGAGGTAACATAATAGGTGCCGTCATAACTAGTTCCTTTTTCTGCTGGTTCAGTGCTGCCCCCCAATAAATGGATGAAACGCGGCTTCCTCTAGGACAGGGTTCACTGAACTTTTAGGACCAGTGGGCATTAGGTAGGTAAGAAGGCATTTCCTCCTCTGCCCTGTGTTCACTGCACACAGCGGTGCTTCTGTTCCACTACAGTTCACCTTCTGCCAAAAACTATATCACCTGTCTCGCTGTTTGCTGTCACAAAATGACATAGCATATGTAATTAATTTTATGACTTATGTAACTAGGTTGCAACATAGACACGGACTACGAGGGGCCAAGGCAGTTTCTGATCCCTGAATATATCTTTCTCTTCTTTGGTGATCACTCGTAGCCAAGTAAGATTGTCTTCCATAAACACGGTTTTAACAATGAGTCCGTAAGTGACTGTGAAGGCCAATTCTGGATCCGCTTGTCCTTCCACAGTGGGGACATTGGTTTCCGGGCGGGAGTTGATCACGGTGTGGATTTGCCAAGCGTGCCTTTCTTTTAGCATGTTTCTCCCTTGCATCCTGAGTTCGAGTGTCTTCAAAGCTCATGACACCTTTGGTAAATCCTGTTCTCCAACTGGAGCGCTCGCAGGCAAGTGTTTCCCAGTTGTCAGTGTTTATACTACATTTTTTTTTAGATTTGCCTTGAGACAGTCTTTAAACCTCTTTTGTCGACCACCAGCACTACGCTTTCCATTTTAAAGTTCTGAATAGAGTAGTTGATTGAAGAATCATTGCTTCAGCACTGGTGACCTTTGCTTCTTCCAGTACACTGATATTAGTTCGCCTGTCTTCCCAAGTGATGTGTAAAATTTTTCGGAGACATCGTTGATGGAATCTTTCGAGGAGTCGGAGATGGCGTTTATAAGTGGTCCATGTTTCACAAGCATACAGTAAGGTTGGTAGTACAATAGCTTTGTAAACAAGCATTTTGGTTTCCCTGCGAATGTCCCGGTCCTCATACACTCTGCACTTCAATCATGAGAAAGCCGCACTTGCAGAGCTCAGACGATGCTGGATTTTGGTATCAGTGTTGGCCCTTGTGGAAAGATAACTGCGTAGGTAGGAGAAGTGATCAACATTTTCCAACGTTACACCATTGAGTTGGATTTGTGGCGCTGCAGAGGGGTTGTTTTGTGCTTGTTGGTGCAGCACTTTGGTTTTTGGGATGTTGAGTGATAGGCCAAGCCCACTCCCCATGACAAGGGGATGATCCAGCGAGTGGGCCTTGAATATGTGTGTGTGTGTGTGTGTGTGTGTGTATGTGTGTGGGCATATTTGGAATTGGGGACAAGTGCTTTGGGTGCCAGCCACAAAACAGCTGCCGTGGGAGCATGTCACAACACAAAATGGCCGCCACATCCAAAAAGGCAGGGCCACAATATGTATGAATAAGCTGCTGATTGCACCTCTCTGCTGTTCAGAATGGATAGGAAGGTGGGTGTCCAATCCTGGCATCCAATGAAATGTGGGTTTATTTGAAGGGGTGTGTTCAGTGTTGCAAAAGGCTGAAGGCAGTGCAAACAGGAACTGAGTAGGAACAACAAAGAATCTCCTGCGCATTGTGGATATTTGAGGGGATATTTACGGAGACCTTTTGCGGGTGCCGGGGGACGTGCTGGTGAGCACATTGGTATCTGTGGGTGCTTCGTTGGCAATGCCCTACTTTAGTAGGTCCGTGTTACCTTTAAGAAGATAATAACCCTTGAAGAGCCTTTTGAACCAAGCCAATGGCCTGTCTAGTCCTGAATCCTGCATCCAACAAGATGCCTGAATGGGAAACTTGCAAGGAGCCCTAATTACAAGCACTCTCCCCTCCTGCAGCTTCCAGCAATGGGTATTCAAAAGCATTTCTGAAAAGAAGAGTGGCAGATGAAGATGATGGACTTTGCAAAATTGGCGAAGCTGACAGGAAAAATCCGAAACCGGCACAATCTAGTATTCCAAAAGGACTGGAGTCAATTTATACGATATCTGAAAGATTATTGTAAGCAATTAACATCACTAGCAGGATTATCTGAAGACTTGTAACAAGAAGTTTTCTACCTTTCTCTATTTATTTAAAACTTGAGTTATTTTGTAATAAGTGTCATTGGAACTGGAAAACGTACAAAATACAGTGATATAAAGGTTAATTTTGAAAGCCGTGAGGTGGGAGGGGAGGAAGATGATAGGTTCTAAAGAGCCAGGGAGGTAAAGTGGATAATAATGATGTGAATGTGTATTATCAAATGGAAAATAAATAAAAATTATATGTAAAAACCAAAACAAAAAAACCCAAAAGCAATACTGAATAGCCTCCATCATTTCTCCGATGAAAATAGGGATGCCCCATTCACCACCACCACCACAACAACAATGATTTTATTTATACCCTGACGATCTGACTGGGTTGTCCCAGCTACTCTGGGTGGCTTCCAACATGAATAAAAACATAATAAAACGATAAATATTGTTTAAAAAACACCTTTCCTATACAGGGCTGCCTTAAGATGTCTTCCAAAGGTTGTATAGCTACTTATCTCCTTGGCTCGGGGGTCGCAAAGCTCTATACTCTCCAACATTTCTCCAATGAAAATAGGGACATCCTAAGGAAAAGCGGAAGATCATAGAATCATAGAGTTGGAAGAGACCACAAGGGCCATCAAATCAGAAACCAGGACAGCTTCTGTAAATCTGGGTCTGTCCTTGGAAAATAGGGACAATTGGAGGGTCTGTTACTACCTCCAACCATGGAGGCAGAACATAGAGAAAGAGGAAGAGGAAGAGGAAGAAGAAGAAGAAGAAGAAGAAGAAGAAGAAGAGTTTGGATTTGATATCCCGCTTTATCACTACCCGAAGGAGTCTCAAAGTCTCAAACATTCTCCTCCCCCCCCCCCACAACAAATTCTCTGTGAGGCGAGTGGGACTGAGAGACTTCAGAGAAGTGTGACTAGCCCAAGGTCACCCAGCAGCTGCATGGGGAAGAACGGGGACGCGAACCCGGTTCACCAGATTACGAGTCTACCGCTCTTAACCACTACACCACACTGGCTCTCATGGCTGGTAGCCAACAGCAACCTTGCTTCCAGAACCCTCCGAGCTGACATATTGGCCGCCGCCACCAATTGACTGCTTGGCCACTGCCATTTTTCTTGACCAGTTCCCGCTTTCTCTGAATTAGTTTAGCAGTCCCTTTAAAAAGAAAAGAAAAGAAACCCAAATACAACCCTCCCCCTCTCCAAACCCATCAATACCCTTGGCAGTTGCAAGCTCCAGCATGAATATGAGCATAATGTAACATCCGGCATATCATATTTCTAAAATATAAATGTGGTAGAGGAGAGGCTTTGCTTTTTATTCAACGTGTTCTGTGTTTCTCAGTGCAGAGAGAAGGGGTGTGTGTGTGTGGAAACATCAACATATAATTCTGTGATATTGCTTACCAACCCAAAAGAGAGGGTTGCTGTTGTTTTTTCATTAAGAAAACACATGCACGCATCTAAGCGCATAGAAGAACATGTTCTGCATAGCATATCCCACATACCAACACATCCATAAATTGCTTGTGGATCAAAGATCGGAGGGGAGGGGGCTTAAATCTGAGCGAGGCGACGGGATGGAGTAAAATAAGAGACAGAACCATCTTGTAACTGCCTGTTTCACTTAAAGATGATAAGGAAATATTATCACATTATTTTAAGGTAAATCCAGCATTTCCAGAGCTGATTGAGGCAAGAATTAGACAGTGTTTAGGGGATTATGAAAAACAGTTTCCTCTACAGGTCAACAGCTAATCAGAATTCTCAGGAGATTTGCCAAAGATCCCCCCTCCTCCTCTTTTGCCTTATGAATAATTTTACCAAAGGCACAAAATGGGCACATTATTTAGAGAGAGCCTTTTGATGTATTTTTCTCTGAATAAGCACAGGGTATTCGAGGATTTCTTCCCCGTTCCGAGCAACGGGGACCAACTTATTAAGTGTTCCAGCCACAATGCCTGCAAGCTAGCTGAGATTAATATCAGCATAACCTGTTACTTAATTCATTATGGGGATACAGGCTAATTTGATTTGATATTATTTTAATAAAGTTCTGTGATATATAAGATTGTTTCAGGCTATCAAAATAATTTTCCAGTTATTACAGTTATTCAAGCAGGTCCTTTGATAGCAGCAGTTGGTCTGCGTCTGTTGTGAATATATTAGCAATGATGATTCATAGCAACTGAGCAGCGCTAAGCTCGTCAGGCATTGTGCCGATGCAAAAATGTATTCTGCAGGCCATTAAAAAAAAAAGGAAAGGGAAAGGGGGAAAACATATTTTGCATGCGCCAGGCTTACACGTGTCATTAACATAGCTCATTTTTTAAAACCAGTCTTTCATAGACGACAAGTTAAAAAAAAAGGGGGGGGTGGAGAAATCAGCAGCTCACTTTGAAATCTATTGAAGCCACTTCGCGTTTTTTTTTTTTAATATACAGTTTGTTTCAGCTTGTATATATTAAGTGAATCGAATACTTCTTTTAAAAAAAAAAAAACCCACAAAAAAAACCCGGACGCATTCTCTCCTCACAGGGGGGCATCGTAAGCCATTACAATATAACTGTTCCCGGTCTACGATGCTATATGTTCATTTGGCTGTCACACAGACAAAAGCTTTTAATGTCGTTAATATGCCAGGGTGGCACTGGTGCCCTCCCCCCTCCCGTTCCCTAAATGCTGTTTCAGCTTTTATGCCATTTTATTTTAATTTCAGATAGCGCTTTATTTATTTATTTGGTTTCCTCTTCTTGGAGTTCTAAATAAATAAAAGGCTCGGTGGAGAGTGGCGAAGGAGTAGACCGCGGTCGCTGGGGAAAGGCTGTGATGGGGGGCTGAGCGGGGCTGAGGCCTAGGCATGAGGAGAAGCCTGCTGGATCCTACCAAATGCCCATCTCACCCAATGTCCTGGTGTCCCGGAGGAAAGCCTGAGGGCAGGACCTGAGTGCTGCTTGCGACCCCCCGCAACCGATAATCAGAAGTGCAGACCCTCCAAGTGTCCCTATTTTCCAGGGACATTTCTGCATTTACGGAAGGCACCCCAGTTTCTGGTTTAATCCCGGAATGTCCTGCTTTTCCTCAGGACACCCCTATTTTCATTGGGGAAATGTTGGAGGGTATGGAGTGATCCTACCCCCGAGCCAAGCTTATGCAACCTTTAGAAAACATCTGAAGGCAGCCCTGTATAGGGACGTTTTTGAATGTTTAATGTTTTCTTATGTTTTTATTGATGTTGGAAGCTGCCCAGAGTGGCTGGGGCAACTCATTCAGTTGGGCGGGGTATAAATAAGATGGTAGTGATGTGTTTTTCTCCCATTAAGGAACCACACACATCTAAGCACATAGAATGACATGTTATGCATATCCCACATACCAACACATCCACAAATTGGCTGTGGATCAAAGATTGGAGGGGTGGTGGTGCTTAAATTTCATTGGAGAAATGTTGGAGGGTATGGAAGTATACTGCCTTTAACAATAAGGTCGATGATGGCCATTGTGGCTTGGTAGATTTATCCTCCATGAATACTATTTCAAAACTATCCAAGTCGGTCGCCATCATTACATAGTGTGGGATAACATCTGTATGCATACCTAATGTTACAGCTTTGCATTCACCCAATGAGAACATTATGTTTTTTTTTTGACCTGTTGTGACATTTGGTGTTTTGAGAGACTGCTGTGGATGTCACCCTCTCCGGTCACTTCTCATCTCCCTCCCTCAGATCAGGGGTGAGGGGAAAAAGGGAGAGAAAGTATGTGCATGTAAACTTCGTATTTTAAAGGGATCTGGGTAAAAGTTGTGTCCTGCAGAATTAATCTGAGCTTTGAAAAGCACATAGAGGTGAAAGAGGAAGTGGGAAAGAGCGTCACTCTTTTAACTTCCTTTTTCAGAGGCAGCCATCCACACCACCTTATGTTCGAGGGAACACCGAACTGGGATGAGGGAACACAACTGATCTGATATTTCTGACATTTCCCTCACAGTTGATCTCTGCATAAGTTTGAGCTTTCACATAAAAGCCACCTCTGAAAATATTGCAGAATGTAGTGCATTCTTTCCGTGTTGTTTACTTCCAGGAAAAATCCGTTTGCAAATAACACAGAAATGAGCGCTTAAGATGCTCTATATTTTCTTGCTATATTTCTTGAAGTGCTTATGTCACAGGAAAGCCAAATGTGGAAATTAACAGCTAGTGGAACACCGGGAAAATGGAACAAACTGCTGTGTGAATGCAGTCTGAGTGGTAGTGTTTTTCAGTGTTTCCGGCACTAAGTATTACAAAAAAGGGCAATTGGTTAAAGCATATTTTTTAAGCTTTGTGTACAGATTTTTACATTAGTATAACAGTTAACAGTGTATTTTATTGACCTAGTGGCACAATAGGCATTCAGTTGGAACCGGGATGCTTTCAGATTTCTATTTCAGATACTATTTTAAAATAACTAAGCTGAGTCAGAAAATGTGTTTTTGAAAAACTCAAGCATCTTCAATCATTAGAAAAAATCAAATCTTTAAAATGCTTAACCTTTTCAAATACTGGGCACTTATTTTCTGCATAAATATACAAAATAACAGTATACAAAGGGTACATATTTTGACTAATATTGCTTAAGTATGGCAGAATAAGGCACGGCAAGGAAAGGAAATGCAAAAGCACAGAGGAATATAAAGTCACTTGTAATAAGATGAAGAAGGTTTTAAAAGTATACAGTCATACCTCGGGTTATGGCTGCTTCAGATTGTGCGATTTTGGGTCTGCACCGCACCGAACCTGGAAGTAATGGAACGGGTTACTTCCGGGTTTTGGTGCTCGTGCATGCGCAGAAGTGCTAAATCATGCTTTGTGCATGCGCAGAAGCACCGAATTCCATCACATGCGTGCGCAGACGCAGTGGCGCGGGTTGCGAACTCTGCAGGTTGCGAATGCGCCTCCCGCACAGATCTCGTTCGCAACCCAAGCGTCCACTGTATAAGGTTTTATGGACGTATATTATATATATATATAATATATTATATATTATAATGGAATCAAGAGGGGGAGTGGAGGGAAGTCAACCAAATTTTATGGTTTAATTTGGTTATGAATTTTTTCCCTGCGTTTTTTAAAGGATTTGTTATTTTTGGAAAATCAATAAATTGTTATTAAAAACTCAAAACAAACAAACAAACAAACCAAGAACAAACTTAGTTGGTCTCTAAGGTGCTACTGGAAAGAATTTTTTATTTTATTTTGTTTTAACAAACAAACAAACATACAAACAAAAAACTATGATGCTGTGAATTGAGCAGAATGGAAGGAGAAGCAGTGTTTGTGTGTGTGTGTGTGTGTGTGTGTGCGCGCGCGCTGAATTTTGGCCTCGCACGGGGCCCTGCTGAAATTTGAAAGACCAAAGTCATCCTCTGCTACCTGGAGATGCTGGGGATTGAACCTTTGACCTTCTGCATGCCAAGCACCTGCTCTACCACTGAGCCAAGGCCCTCCCGTAACACATTTTAAAGTGAAATAATGCACATCTAAAGGAAGGGGTGGGGGCAGAGAAGATGATTAAGTCCAGAGTCTAAATTTACCTAACTGCGTTCCTGAGGCCATATGTCCTGAACAGACACCCAAGGATAGTCAAAGAGGAAAGTGAAAACTGTTCATCTCCCCCTTTTTAAGTCATAGTTACCATGGCCACTGTTTTTAGATTATTCAGGAGATATGATTGCTACATATCTGCTTCTTGCTGCTCATCCTTGGAAGACGGGGAAAGGCAGAGTACCTAAAGTAACTGAACTTTTAACTGTGCTAATTATTTATAGCTGCCCTCCAGAGCTCGCCTTCCCAGGACAACTTTAGATATTCAGCAAGTGGCAACGATGTGTGATAGTCTAAACAGATTGTGTGACCTTCAGAGATTAATCAGTTAAAACAGCCCTTATGAAGCTGTTTTAGATTATTCTTGACAGTAGCTGTTTTTGACAGCAGAAGGTCAGAATCAAAGTCCTTACTTTTTTGAACTAGTCGAAGATTTATGTCGGCATCAAACCAAGCAAACATGCAGAAACCGCTTATGAGCGCCAGGGCTACTGGGCTGAGCGTGAGAGGTGCCTTTCATCCTGAGCAGAGCAATTTCCAAAGGTGCTTCTGGGCTGTCGCCAATGCATTTCTACTCAAAGTAGACCCACCGGAGATAATGGACCTAAGCCAGTCATGCCCTTTATCATCAACGGGTCTGCTCTGTCTTAATTAGTCATCTCATTTATTCCATTCCATTCATAAGCGGCTTCCTACGATACATTTTTGAAGTGATTTAACAATAAAAACATGTAAACGCAAGGACATCCAAAATAATTCCCTGCGTAAAAAACAAAACTCGATGTCTAAAAACAATTAAAATGATTTACTTTATAAAAAAACAATTTCAAATGCTGAATACAACCCCCTGTGTTTTTTTTTTTTTAGTATGTGTGTGTGTGTTGCGTGTCGAGGTCCCCAAACACCCCTCAAGTAAAACACACTTCACACCAGATATAAGTTTAAGGTTTTTGGCATTAATTTGGCCACAACTTTATTGAATACAAAATAAGTGAGTGGTTGCATTTGTTAAGACTATCTGTCCCTCTGGGGACAGAACTGACATCCACCCGCCTGTGGAGTCAGTATAGGGGAAAACACTTTGGGGAGAGAATGTGCGCCCATTCTCCCCAAATGCTCCCAGGGGCTCTTGCGTGGGCCCTGTCCCCCGACCGGGGGAAACGGACAAGCATGGTGAGCCCCTGGATTCCTTTAACGGAATTCCCCTCGCAGCAGCAGCCTTGAAGGGGCAACCACAGCCAACCTGCCCCTTCGCAGCATAGGAGGGGCAACCACAGCCAACTCTGCCCCTCCTAAGCCAATTTATAACCAATGCCTAACCGCCAACATTACAAGTTGTGACTAATTGCTACGCAGTAGGCAAAAACCAAATGGCACCAGCCAATCAGCCAAATGGAAAAATTCCTACCAGGCCCCTGCCCCAAAAGCAGACGACCCCATGACAGGCATAGCAAGGTCAACGCAGAGGCCTAATAACAGGGCGGGAGGGCGGGCGATCCGATGCACGAAGCCAGGAGGGCTCCTACGCTGAGTGCAGGGTCATTTATAGGCTCTGGACTGTCCATCAACAAGTTGCAACATATGAATCTCCCCAACGACAGCCAGAGCCCAATCGCAGTAGTGGCCATCCAGACAAACCCGCCCAGCAGCAGAGGGGTGACTTGCTAGCCCCCACCGCAACACGTGCTCTCCATGAAGGAGAACACGCTTTTTAAAGCTGCTTCTTGGAAGTTCAATATTGCTTCGTAAGAAGATAAGAAGAGGTTGCTGGATGAGGCTAGCTTCCTTTCTGGCACCCTGTTCTCAACCAGGTGCCTAGGGGGAACACAAGGGCTGGATGAAGACCTTTCAAGGCCCTAAGCACTGAAAAAAATCATATTATTATTAGGGAGGGGGCTATCTTGCTGAATTGCTCCAGGGGTGCGGTAGCGGCGCTTACCATTTGGAGCATTTGAAGGTTCAGCTACCTTCATTTCCCCCCCAAGGCTTCTTTTCCCTGCTTCCCTCTTTCTCAGGGCCTTCTGAGAAATTTCAGCTCAGCTGTAGTTTCAATTAAACAGCAACAACAACTCCCCTCTTTGCTGTGCCATGACGACTGGTGTGGATGATCGTATCAGGGTAGCCAGAGGATGCTAATCCACTTTCCCTACTGTTTGAGCCTGCAAAGGTTATTGATGTGGATATATTGCTTTGTTTCCATTCGGTGAATGTCCCATCGCTTCTTACCGAAACTCTGGAACTTTACATACCGCCGATGTTCAAGGTGCTGCCGCAGTGTTTGTTTCGTGTGGCAATAATGCGGTGACCTTGGGGAAGCATTGCGGAACAAGAAATAACTTGGAATGGCGTGTCCAGGATAAACCCAGCGTGCCCACATGGTCCAGCATAAATCCACAACTAACGCACTATGGTTGTGTCAACGACTAGTTGCAAAATACACTTGCAGCTCCCCCCCCCCCGCCCAGTCTGCAAGAGTCCTTCCTCTCCTTTCACCTCCTCCATTTGCTTCACGACAGAAATGGCCACATCCAGGCCAGCTTCCCTGTGAATGATCAAGGCCTCGCATCTTCCATCTCTCATCTCCACAATCTCCTGGGTCTGTTGGGGTAGAGAGAGAGAGAGAGAGAGAGAGAGAGAAAGTCACTCAGAGAAGATCATCTTCCTGGCATCTCAATCCAGGGAAACGAGAGATGTCCCGGCTAACCATTTTTAAAACAGCACCGCCGTAATGGGGGGCTTGGGAATTTTCTCACAGAAAGGCGGGGGAGCTGACTTTGTCTGCTAGTCCTTCACTTTATTCCACTTGCTTTAAGCAAGAATAATTTCCTTTCCCTCCCCCCCTCACCACAACCCTGCTAATTTCCCCTCCTTCTTTCCTCCATCCCTCTTTCTCTTTCCTGCTTTTCTCCTCCTTTCTCCCTCCCTCTCTCCCTCCCTCCCTCTCTCTCTGCCTCTCATCTTTCTTCCTTGTTGTTTTGCCCCTGAAAACTGTGCAGCGAAAGCAACCTCCAGGGTGGACACTAAATCTTCTGATGCAGGCAGAACAGTGATAACATCTGAACTGAAGGTGCTTTTCCAGGGCATGCTTGACAGATGTAGCAGGGGCCTTTTAGGATTTAGTATTGGAGCGTATCTATTACCCGCGCCGCAGCACAGCTTGGCAGGAGCTGTATGGTAATCTCCTGTGAATTCTGTCTGACTTATCAGAGCATCTTGAACAGGTTCTTGCAGGATGGCGAATTGCCGCATCAACTTTGGAGGAGACAGTTCCATGCCCTTTGAACTCCCTTAACTCCTCGCATCCCGGTGCCTATATATATATATATATATATATATATATATATATATATATATATATAGCCTTGTGTTGCCTCCATCCTTCTCCATCCGCCCGTACCCTGCTCTCGTCCTCTCTGAATAGAGCTGTTATATTCCGATCCCCCGAGGTATGCCATTCCAAGGGACAGAATCTAATGCTTTCATATCGGAGAGAGTAGGAATAATTGCTTTAATGGCATGGCAGCTTGCCCATTTCTCCCGCGGTACACAGCAAATGTGATCCGCGTGGTAGATCTGTCGCTCCCACTGGGACACCGCTGCAGCTGAGGCTCTGGGGGGCAGCGAGGAGGGGATTCTCAAGTGTGCATGTGCCAAGGCTGCCTCAGAGCCTGGCATTTTTTGGTTTGCAAATGGATGCCTGCAAACAACTCAAAGGGTGACTTTCTACTTGCATAGTATTATTATTGTTATTATTGGATGTGTGTGATTTACAACAATTGCATGGGTGCCGTCACAGTGTATGAGGGTTCGTTTGCATCTTGGGTCACAAGTACCCCATACATTTTGTTGTGTCTTGAGTTCGTGGAACAATAACTCCAGCGACACTTCTTCGTGGACAGCTCTTTATTGTAAGGTAACCAACAGGACAGGACAAGACTGGGGAATAGGGGGCAGGGGAAGCTCTATTTAAAGGCACACTGGTACAGAGAGGATAGATACATTTAGCGGGAACCAATAATATTCGAACTTTCCGGCAGGACCCAATCAGGCTGTGGATTGTGCTTGTACTCTTAAACTGACCAATGCCATTACTCCACCTGGCTGACAGAATGTCTTAATTAATACACAACACAACAACATTTAAAGTTCTCTTATACCAATGGGACAGTCATGACTTTGACCCCCCAAAGAATTCTGGGAACTGTAGTTTGTTGATGGTTCTGGGGACTGTAGCTCCTGAACATTCTCAGTACCCTTAACAAACTGCATTTCCCAGAATTCTGGGGGGGGGGGGAATTACTGTTCCAGTGGTACAACAGTACTCACAACAAACCTGTGAGGTAGGCTGGAATGAGAGATGGTGACTTGCCCAAAGTCACCCAGTGTGCTTCATGACTGAGTGGGGATTTAAACCCTGGTCTCTCATGTCCTCTAACCACTGCACCATGCTGTCTCTTTTGCCCCCTCTCCCACTAACTACCCTGTCAGAAGGATTTCTGGGCGAAGAAGACTTGAGTACCTTCTGATGGTAGACCAAGGCTGTCTACCACCAACTGTCTTGCGGAAAGGATCCTGACGACTCAGGTTTTGATATTTGCACTGTGATTGCATTAATTCATGTTGATGTTACTTGCCTTGGTAGAAACTGTCTCCTGAAAGGCAAACAAAAACTGTTTATGCTCACCTGGAAAGATGCCCGCCTCGCCCAAGGCGTGTTACTATTATTTACAAGTTTTCCTGCTCAGCTCAGTGGTGAGGGAAACGCTCTCTGTACATTCTCAGGCGCTCTCTAATTTCCCTCTTCCTCCCTTTGTTCCAGCATCAAGCCCTGGCACATATTAAACCTGCCTTCCCCCCGCTGGTTTTGTATTTGGAGGAAGGGGGGAGAAAGCCCTTTCACAACACAGAAAAGAAATCTCTTACTGAAACCGATTGCAAGCACAAAATTGTTTATATCCTAGATTAAAGTTTAATTTTAGAGTTTAGCTGTAGGGTTAGAATTAGCTTTTGAGTGTGAGTTGCATAGAAGTCGCTGTAATTTGTTTTAAGGAGAAAGTCTTCAGGCAGCTGCGCATAAAATGAGTAGCATTCCTTATTCCCACGGTTGATTTCTGAATGGAAGTGCAATTATTTTTCCCCACCTTCTACCCAGAAGCGAAAACTGAGCCAAAGATAATACCTTACATGCATATCAGCTTAGGGAACCTCTCTTGGAAATATCTATTTATTGTTCACAGAATCCTGATACAAAACCAGAGAAAAGAACCACGCAACATGGCGCATTAATGCTCTCTTTCATGTGAGTACATTTTACCAATTTATTCTATTAATTTGGGAACATTTCTAATCCTCGTATGATGCAAATCAAATGAGCAAAACGAGTTTGCGAGATAGTGGATGAAACGCTCCATTTGAAATATATCTGCTGGATTTTACTTCAGTGATGGCTCCAGAGGGTGGGTGAAGGGCATTGGGTGAGTCCTGTGGTGAGCAAGGAACCCCCAATTTGCTGCTGTTCTCAGTTGCCGTGGGAGGGGGAGGGTGCCAGTTCCAGGTTTTGAAGTGCCCTCAGCCATAATGCTTGCACCGACCCTCTAATCCCAGTGGTGCAGTGGAAAAAAAAATGAATTGCGGGGACTCATAATGACTGCTCTGTAGCCACATCCCTAAAGGCAGCCACTGCCATGCCTCCAACAAGACTCCAAAAACGCAGGTATCGCTCACTCCTAGCCTTAGGCTGCAATCCTACTCACGCTCCTCAAAGTAAGTCTTGCTGAACTCACTGGGATTAACTTTCCCCCAGACCCTCCAAATGTCCCTGTTTTCCAGGGATTTACAGAAGTCATCCCAGTTTCTGATTTGATCATGGAATGTCCCGCTTTCCCTTAGGACATTTTCATCAGAGAAATGCTGGAGGGTATGAAATAGGACGTCCCAAGGGCATTGTTGTTGTTGTTGTTGTTGCTGCTGCTGCTGCTGCTGCTGCTGTTGTTGTCATAGAATCATAGAATCATAGAGTTGGAAGAGACCACAAGGGCCATCCAGTCCAACCCCCTGCCAAGAAGGAAACACCATCAAAGCATTCCTGACAGATGGCTGTCAAGCCTCTGCTTAAAGACCTCCAAAGAAGGAGACTCCACCACACTCCTTGGCAGCACATTCCACTGTCGAACAGCTCTTACTGTCAGGAAGTTCTTCCTAATGTTTAGGTGCAATCTTCTTTCTTGTAGTTTGAATCCATTGCCCCGTTTCCGCTTCTCTGGAGCAGCAGAAAACAACCTTTCTCCCTCTTCTATGACATCCTTTTATATATTTGAACATCATATCACCCCTTAACCTTCTTTTCTCCAGGCTAAACATACCCAGCTCCCTAAGCCGTTCCTCATAAGGCATC
This sequence comes from Lacerta agilis, assembly GCF_009819535.1. Taxonomy (NCBI): domain Eukaryota; kingdom Metazoa; phylum Chordata; class Lepidosauria; order Squamata; family Lacertidae; genus Lacerta; species Lacerta agilis. Next base: position 110,006,351 of record NC_046314.1, on the reverse strand, counting down.
GTTTCCAGGCCTTTGACCATTTTGGTTGCCCTCCTCTGGACACCTTCCAGCTTGTCAGTATCCTTCTTGAACTATATTGCCCAGAACTGGACACAGTATTCCAGGTGATTGTCATTCTTCTTCTTCTTCTTCTTCTTCTTCTTCTTCTTCTTCTTCTTCTTCTTCTTCTTCTTCTTCTTCTTCTTCTTCTTCTTCTTCTTCTTCTTCTGGAACTCAGTTCCTGCACCTCTCAGGTGGGCGCCACTGCCATTATAAGAGAACAAGGGAGGCATTCATGGTGAGTTCCGACACCTCTTTTTCTGGATGAAAATAGCACCGGACCTCCCTATTTTCATCGGAGTAATGTTGGAGGATATGTCTTCCTGTGCCTTCTCCACAAGAGTTCCAGAGGGCAGCAACACGAGAACAGGCTTTTTTTTCTGCAGGGGCTCCCCATTTGTGGAATGCTCTCCCCAGGGAAGTTCACCTGGTGACTTCATTACACACCTTCAGGTGCCAAGCGGAAGCCTTCCTATTCAATAGGCCTTGGGCTGATCAACATCTTATACCCCATTTAAATGTGTTTGTGGCAGTGGGGAGGGTGTTATTGGTTTGTGGTATTTTTCCCTGTTCTCGTTTTTATTATATATTTTGTGTGTTTTCCCTCCGCTCTCATATTTTAATGTTGTGAACCGCCCTGAGATCTACGAATGCAGGGCGATGTACAAATTTAATCAATAATAGTAATAATAAATAATAGGCATTTTTATTTATTTAGGGAACTTTTAAATGTTTTATTGTTTTATTGTATTTTTTATATTCTGCTGGGAGCCACCCAGAGTGGCTGGGGAAACCCAGCCAGATGGGTGGGGTATAAATAAATTATTATTATTATTATTATTATTATTATTATTATTATTATTATTATTATTATTTGGGGCACATGGTTCTCTTCCTTCCCATTTTAACCTCACAACAACCCTGTGAGGTAGGCTAGGCTGAGAGACTGTGACTGGCCCAACGTCACCCAGTGAGCTTTGTCATTTATCTGTAAACGGCATTGAGTGCCGTCAGGGGGGAAAAAGGTGGGTTATAAACAAATAAACAAATAAATGCCAAGTAGGTATTTTAACCCTGGTCTCCCAGGTTCTAGTCCAACACTTTGACCACTTCACCACACTAGTTTTGTGATGGCAGTTTAAATTCTGGAACCATTATGTTATATTAACCTTAATCTGTATTAGTAACCGACACCGCCCAAAAAAGCCTGCCTCCCCCCACTTCCACAAATTACATGAGCATGTGAGTTTCCAGTACCCAATTTTGTAGCCAAAATATGCATATATTCATATACTGATATGTATAGATAGATATAGAAATGCAATCACTGGGTTGCTATTAAGCTTCAATTCCAGATATTTTCTTGTCAAGCCAGGAAATGACATGAGGGTGGGTGCAAAAAAAAGGCAACATATTTATATCAGATGTGGTTGGTTGATTTCTCTCTCTCTCTCTCTCTCTCTCTCTCTCTCTCTCTCTCTCTCTCTCTCTCACACACACACACACACACACAGAGCACCCACCCTCTGATTATTGATGCCAATCACATCTTTCCAGCTGCTAGAAGAATTTAACAATCAATACTCTCAGAATATTCATTTAACCTATGAAGCAGAGGTGAACGCCTGCATCCCGTTGTGGGATGTCATGGTCACTAAAAAGAAAGGAAAGGGGGGGAAACCTCTGCCATTTCCCAAGGCCTGTTCCATATATAAAGAAGCAACGCTCAGAGCAGAGAGCATCAGAAATAGATCGCGTTGTGTCTCCACTAGCTATGCCTGAAGAAGCGCTTCAGAGATCTGCAGCCTTTCTGGCACCGCCTTGAACACTGGCAGGCGCGAGTGTGATGGGCAAAATGTCTTGGCAAATTTGGGAAGGAGACTTCTTCTGCCAGGACCAGCTCTTTGGTCAGATGCTTCTGACTAGGCCTGGGAAGACTTTGGGCTCATGGGCTCTACTTTGGATGTTGGTGTTGTTCATACTACTTTTATTAGGACCTTGAGACCCACCAGCCAGAGCGAGGTGCAAAGGAATGGCAAAGGATGGACTATGGTGGCTGAAAGGGCAGAAGGAATTCCATAGGAATGTGGGCAGAGTGCTTTATACTGAGTCAGCCATTTGGTCCATCTAGCTCAATACTGTCTGCACTGACTGCCAGTGGCTCTCCAGGGCTTCAGGCTGGGGTCGTTCTACCCCCTTCACATTCCCCGTGTGCAGTCATGGGTTTGTTGTCTATCACATGACTGGGTATGTGTTTTGATTCCACAGGAATGGGATGTGACGAAGACAGGATGTTTGTCTTACTGTGTTCCCTGAAGTGGGAGTATTGTCCTTTGTCCTTTCTCTTTGGTGTCTGATGCTAGAGCGAGAGGGAGCCATGTTGCTCTGTACTCCATGTGTGTTTATATGTAAATAAAGTAGATTATCCAAAATGCTGAGTTGCTGAGGTCTGTTACACAACTAAGTGTGTGCTGATGTCTTCTGGCATCAGTCACTGTGATGTTCAGGCTGAGGAATGCTTGAGAAGCTCCTGAACGATATCCCAGGAGGGAGGGAACATGCCAGTCGGGCATGTGTGTCTGCCAAGGTCCTACTTGTGAGTAGGACATTTCCTGAAACACTTCACTGAGAAGATAGATGGTTTTCTAATCCACTCATTGGAAATCATAGCCCTGGGAGGGGAATATAGGAGACTCCTAAGAACTCTCAGCACCCCAACAGACTGATGTGGTCCAGAAGAAAGCAGAGCAATATGGTGGGCATAAAGGAGGTGTACAAGATGCAATCCAACCATCTCAAGGACTCCACTCTAGATTTGTGTGGTGTTTACTCCTTTGCCTTCTCTCCTTCCCAAAGATATCCCACAGAGTAGTGGAGCTATAGGACCAGAGTTTTCCTTCACCTAGATGGGATCCTTCTGCCCCTCACTTTTCCCTGCAGCACGTGCAGAAACCACCTTCTTGATCGTTGGACCCATTATTGGTCTCGTCTTCTCAATCCGCCGGAAGCCTGTCTTTGTATGCAGAGGAAGTCCCTAACTCACCAAGGGTTTGAGACCCCTTGGCTACCCTCACCTGGTTTAGCCAGCCAGCCAAAGCCATTTCCTGAAGTGTGGCCACTGTCACACGCTGACAGCTTCTAGGAGCCACGGGTGACAGCTGAGTGCAGAGTGGGGACCAAAGGTGGCCAAACTAACCCACAAGGAGCATGACGTGTCCTCCACCAGAGGTACCACCCCTCTCCGAGACCCCGTCATTCTATGGGGGAAGAAGCAGTGACCTGGTATGATAGCTTCTTTAGGATGCAGATGCAGCTATTGAGAACTTTCTGGGCAGCTAGAAACATATGAAGTTGCCTTAGAACAACACAGACCCTCAGTCCATCTGCCTCAGCACGTACTGCCAGTGCCCTTCAGATGGGCTTCCCCAGTCCTACCAGGAGATGCCAGGGCCGTTCCCTAAACTGAGAATTCAGTTTGCTGCATAGCTCCGAGGCTTTGCTGCCGCTTCGCTGTGGCGACATGTACACCCTTGATTGCTCACTGAGTTTCTTTCCCCTGTTTGCGATGTACTATTATTAACGTTGCAGCGAATCCTCGCAGGTGGGAGGGCGGGATCCAAATGTGCCAAACGACAATGAAATACTGCCTATTTTTAGAGTTCCCCCAAGTTGAAAGGTCGGCTCTTCCCACAGCTGGGACGACACGCCAAAACTGAGTATCTGTCCTCCCTCAGGAATTTCTGCATGTCTTCTGGAAGCTGTTTTAAGCTTTCCTCAAAAAAAGAAAAAGAAAAAGAAAAGCCCTGTCTACATTTCACCTGAGTGGGAACCTTTGGGGGCCTTTCGACGCTCAGGCGAAATTCAGCAACAACTCTGAACATCTCACTTCTTCACTCCCCGGCATCTGAGACTCGCCGCCGCTCTGCATTTGCTCTCCACCCTGCCGCCCCCCCTCCAAGTACGTTCCCTTCATGTCACTCATGTGAACAAGATGCTTCACTGGTTGGTCGCAGGCCAAGGCTTGTTGCTGTATTCATTGGCAGCCTGGTGGGTGTAGCTGAGGCCAGGTGGCGTGTGAGAAAGATGGAAGAGCCAGCTCTCGTGTTTTGACTTGCAGATCTGGTTCAGGTTCTTCTGAGCGGAGGCCCAACTGTGAAACCCTGGCGATCGCCCGGATGAAAAGCTTAAAATAGCGAATCCCGGACTGGGATTTGTGACCTGCCAAGGCTTTCGGGAGCTGAGCCCTCATGTTTCATGCTGTGAGGGATGCTCTCGACTCGGCACACCTCCACCTGTTTTCTAAACGGCGGGAAGCGTGAACTTTGTCCTTGTCTTTGCAAAATCTTTTTAAGCAGCTCGAGAAACGGAAATGAAAGAGAGCCGGCAAGCGGCGAACTGGCTGGAGCGTCAAGCTTGTCTCTGGGAAGTCCCAGTTCAAATTCCTCGTGTGGCCACAAAGATTACGCAGTGGCCTTGCGGTACAGACAGCCAGAAAGCCTGAAAGAAACATCACCTGTTGTTTCAAAACTCTTCCAGATTCCTCAGGGCATTTCATGGGGACCAGAGACCTCGAAATGTATAGCCAGCTTTTTCAAAAATTTTTTTTATAGATTTGTTAACAGCAAAGAAGTGCAAACGTGGCAGAAAGAAAGAAAACAAAGAATCAAAAATTTAAACCATAGAGCAGCTCCAAAGGGCTAATAAAGTATTATTTAAAGTGTGGCTAAAAGAAGTGGGACGCGGGTGGCGCTGTAGGTTAAACCACAGAGCCTAGGGCTTGCTGATCAGAAGGTCGGCGGTTCGAATCCCCGCGATGGGGTGAGCTCCCGTTGCTCAGTCCCAGCTGCTGCCCACCTAGCAGTTTGAAAACACGTCAAAGTGCAAATAGATAAATAGGTACCACTCTGGCGGGAAGGTAAACAGCGTTTCCATGCACTGCTCTGGCATGTGCGGGTGCAGCAGCAGAGACAACCCAGTCTCGCTCCTGCTGCTGTGCCTGCACCATACTGACCTCCCCGCTGCCCCACCTGCCTGCCTTGCCCCCTCAGTACCCCTCAGCCACATCAGTGCTGTGCTACTGACCACTGGTGGGCCCCTCCGCTGGCCTGCTGTCTGGGGCCTCTGATATCACAATTGGGTGCTGCAAGGTTCTTAGAGGTCAGAGCAGCTGTCAGCACAGAGTCTATTTTCTTTTATTATAAAGCTGGGCTGAAAAGTTACATAAATTATTATTATTATTAACTATGCATTAGGTGGGTGTTCTCAAAATCGCCTCCCTCCCTGAGCATTGGGAGGGGAAATGAATTGCTCTGAAATGTGGCTGTGTTTATTTAGCTGCATGCCCTACACCACCTTGCAAGGCATCTGAGAGTTTCAATATTTGACATCTGATGGGAGGGCGTTCCACAGGGCAGGTGTGGCTACTGAGAAGGCCCCCTGCCTGGTGGTGCAAGGCTCTCTCCACAGCATCCCACTTGCTCTACTTTTGGGAATGTCTTGCATCATACATGCGGCACCCAGGATTTTCTGGGCAATGCAACTGGCACAGAAGAAAGAGTGAAAGGCTTTCTCCATAGTTCCTGGAACGCCTTAGAAGTGATTCCATGGACTTTGCATAACATTGCTCCTAAGGCTGGGATGTAAGAACGATTTTGGCTGCTGGGCCTGTTCTTTATCGCCACCCCACCCTCCGGGCCAACTCTGATGGTTGGGTGGGGCCACCCACCCATTAGTCACCTGACATCATGATCACATCAGATGAGGCGGACAGTCCCACTCACCTATCAAATGACTGACAGGCTGCAGGAGGTGGGTCTCAGCGCCCTTAGCAAACTACAGCTCCCAGCATTCTCTGGGGGAAGCCATGATTGTTTAAAGTGGTTTCATAGTGCTTCAAATGATGGCCAGTAAGTGGAGGTCAGCCAATGAATCAGGCTGGCAGAAGATTTAGGAAAGCCCAAAGACGGGTTTTCTTCACACAAGGCATTTCCGAGCACAATTCAAAGTGTTGGTGCTGACCTTTAAAGCCCTAAACAACCTCGGCCCCAGTATGCCTGAAGGAGCGTCTCCACCCCCATCATTCAGCCCAGACACTGAGGTCCAGCTCCGAGAGCCTTCTGACGGTTCCCTCACTGTGAGGAGTGAGGTTACGAGGAACCAGGCAGAGGGCCTTCTCGGTAGTGGCGCCTGCCCTATGGAACGCCCTCCCATTAAATGTCAAGGAAATAAGCAACTATTTTACTTTCAAAAGACATCTCAAGGCAGCCCTGTTTAGGGAAGTTTTATTGTTTAATGCTGTATTGTGTTTTTAATATTCAATTGGGAGCCGCCCAGAGTGGCTGGGGAAATTATTATTATTATTATTATTATTATTATTATTATTATTATTATTATTAGAGTAAACTCATTGAATTCAATGCCATTCATTTCAGAGCTATCCACCAAGAAGAAGCCTATCAATGGCCATGAGTCCTGAGATGGTTGGCCATGCAGGGCTGCCCTCCAGCATCGTCTGCAGCATCGTCGAAGGACAGCCGTCTTTTCAAAGAAATCCTCTGTAGGCAGCGACCATTTTAGGCATGTCCAATTGACGTGTGATCACCAAATGTGGGGGGAACAGGGGCAGGGCCTAACAGGGCAGGCCACTCATATACACGCTTTGCTGACATGTGCAGGGACCGCGAATGGAACCCCCACATGAAATGGTCACCACCTGTGCTTGAAAGGCCACCCCGTCTAAGCCTGGTTTAAGGATAAAGGATCTTGAGAAGGCCTGGAAGTTACAAATCCAGTTATCTCCAGGACAGTAGACTGAGCAGGCAAACAAGTCACCTGGTCACACTCTTCTCCGCTCACCTCTCTATTTAAATGACAGCCAATATTTCTAACTATGCACCACATACCATATTCGGACATGCAAAGGTTATGCAAACCTGCACTCCCTTTCTCCCTCTTTTCTTGGCAATGCACCTCCTATTTCTCAGCCCATGCATAGGAGGCCGTGAGAGGTTGATGGAGCCTCCATGCTCAGGGATAGCATACTGGAAGATACACACTATGAAAGGGGTTTTGCTTGTGGGATTCCCAGGGGCACCTAGCCTGACCATCCTGTTGTAAATCGGATTGCTGGGCTTTGGTGACTGATCTAGCAGGGCTCTCCATTAGGAATTAGAAATTCCATTAGGAATTTGATTCTGCTAGTATTTAAAAGCAAATCTGCGTAATTTGCACAGCCGTCTTTTGAAATTCACATTTCTCTGAATTTTGCAATGCAAAATGCAGTTCCCCAGCCAAAGGAAAAGAAAAGAAGAAAGAGAGAGAGAGAGAGCATCCACTAAGATAATGTGTCCCTAAAAATGAACACATTAGTGAAAATAACATGCACAAATGCATCATTTTAGGGGGATTGACTTTTCAAAAATGTGTATATTAGGTAAAATTACATGCAAATGTGAATATCGGGGAAAATTTGCAGTCAAATGCTGATGAACTTTCCCGAGGACTTTTAAACAAACAACAAATCACTAACTGACATGGAAATACGACAAGTTGCACTTGAGGCTGAAAAATTGAAAGAAACTGAAATTGACAGATTTGCCCCTTCTCGTTCTCCTTCCGAGTCAATTCTTCACCTTCGGTCTAGTTGAGACCCTTTGCTGTTGCTTTGAAACACTGTTGTCACCTGTTTGCAGAGCTCCTTCAAAAGGGAATGTCTGTGTTAGGCTACCACAGCTAGTCAAAATGTTTACTAGAACTACTTAATAGAAAAATCAATTGCAAGGGCTGATTGGCTGATTTCAGCAAAGGAGATGAGGGGCTGATTTTTTTTCAGCTTTAGAAGAAAGAAAGAAAGAAAGAAAGAGAATTTCGAACAAACTCTACCTTACAAAAGTGAATGGAATGGAATAAAGGTTACGGCTCTGCTGATTTTTGAGAGTTGTGGGGTGTTAGATGTCTGTTGTCGCGAGGGCACTGTATCCCTATAAAGCAGCTGTGACTGGGTCCTTGTTTAGTGGTATATTCTTAGGTCTTGAACCTGATTTATGGCTGTCAGCTTCTCCCTCACTGTGTTCTGACAAGCTCTGCAGCCAGTAGAATAAACTTGTTCAAGCTTGAAGTGACATTTCTGTGCTGTTAGGGTCCCCCTCCTCCTCCTCTCCCACATTCCTCGAGAAGAAACTGTTCCAGGCTTGTGCCCAGTGCTTCCACTGGATGGAAAGAATGCTCGTCCAGGACCCGCAGCCTGCAAGGAATGCTGAGTCTCCAGCTTCTGGGAGGGAGCTGGCATTTTTTGGGTGGTGGTGGTGGTGGATAATTTAACCCCCCTGCCACTTATTCATAGAAATCTATATGTACTCCTATTTACCTGTGAAAGTCCCTTTTCCCAAGGTGTGTCTCTTGGTCCCTGACACCAGCATCCTAACCACGATGGCAAATTACTCTGGCAGCCTAACTCATTGCCATGAGCCCTGAAATGTCGTATGGATAATGGTTGGGTTGTCAGGCCCTGCTATAGGAGAAAGATGAGAAGGAAGAACCAGAGGAGGAGGTTGGACAAGCAGAACCTGGGTTAGAGGAGGCGGGATCTTGTCTTTCCACCTTCATTTTGGAACGGGGAGCCGGAATAACACCTCTCCCCTTTGGCCTTCCTGCAGAGGAGAGAGCCTCAGTGAAGACTGGCAGGTGGAAGGGGTGGCAACTTGAATAAATTATTGAGAGGGGGCAGGTAAACCCCACCCTACATAATCAATCACATGACAGGGTGCACCCACATCATTTGAATGGCAGTGCCCATCAACTTTGGGTGTGCGTTTCAGACTTCCTCCCTAGTCACCCACATCACTACCCCATCTTGCCACCTGGTCTCGCAACCACTGTGCTTTCTGTGCTGCCACCTTATCTGCTCTCCATGACCTTGTGCTGAGAGGATGAATGCTTTCCAATGACAGTTAGTCTGTTAAGTCTCTCTCTCTCCCTGTTGTCCTCCTCCTAGCTGTTCCCCACCCAGTTCTTCTCAGCTTCTGCCTTCTGAACTAGGCCCCTCTGCAAACCACTGTTCCAAATCTATACTGTTCTCCTGCTCCCGGGAAGATTCAGGATCCTGATCAGGTGGAGGGGGAGGCTCCCAACATTCCTCCTCCGTGCAGCCCTCCTCAGCACGGTCCCTGACAAGGAGCCGTCAACTTATGTGGGGAGTGAGATGCCCTTGGCCCCTAGGAGTTGGCTGCTATGGTGGGTGGGCTTTGGTCAGTTGGGTGGGGGAGTCTGAACAGGAGGGTGCAACCTTGTCGCCTAGAGCCAGGCACTGCAGATGGGAGCAGAGGCCCCCCCACCGCCCAGATGGAGTGCCCATTTGCAATCTTGACACACTTGCAAGTTGAGAGAGTCTCCTTGCTCTGCAGGGGTTTGGACCAGATGACCCTTTGGGTTTCCTCCAGCTCCACAATTCTATGGTTCCAAGTGAGTGTACCATGTCCTATCTTTAAAAGCTGGCGGGAGGGTTGAGAAACTTTGGGACATCTTCACTGCTTCCATCACTTGCGAGTCCAGCTCTGAACTTTTTGCCCTGCTCTGGAATGCCTGGACTTTGACTCCTGAGCCCTGGGTCTGTTGCTAAGCCTATATGTGCCCGAATAAATAGATCTCTAATTAATTAAATAATTATTGCATTTATGGGCCGCCCTTCACCTGAAGATCTTAGGGCGGTTCACAAGTAAGAACCTCTGTCTGCATATTTTCGGGTGGGACCCTAGACATCCACCCCTACTGAATCCACATGTTGTGCTACAGGATTTGTCCATGAGAATGTTGGCATTACTCTAGGACCGTTTCTCTGACGAGAGAAAGCCTGCGATGATTCTATGCCTATAAATTCCCGGAGACTCTTCCGATGCATAACCGTGGGCAAGGATTTGGCACACCGGTAGTCATGCAACAGTTCAGACATATAAAGAGATGACACCTGCCCCGTAAAACTGATATCATAGGAGGAGGAGGAGGAGTTTTCACAAAGGCCATATTAAACCGCGTACAGAGGAGAGAAATGATGTTGACATCCTCCTCCTCAGGCTTGTAAAACTGAGACCTGCTTGCTGCAAGCGGCGGTAAGTTTGCATTTTAATAACAGTAATTAGAAACACCTTCAAGGGAATCTGGAGCTCTGCTGGTTCAGCAGTTTACGTCTGGACAGGCAGCAGTCGAGCCATGGGAGAGAGCGAGGTCTACCACGCGATGTGCTTTGCGCAAGGAAAGGGCAACCGAAATGACCAAACGCTAACCATTATAACTGTGTCTGCCCTGGCCAGAGGCCGTGTTTCTTCTGAATGCCAGTGCATGGAAACTGCAGGAGGGGAGAGGGCTCCTGTGTTTGGGTTCCGCTTGCCAGTTTCCTCACAGGGATCTGGTTGGCTACTGTGAGAACAGGATGCTAGATGGTCCCCTGGTCTGATCCAGCAGCCTTTTCTTATGTGCTTATTGCTGAATTGCAGAAGTTGCTCTCACTAGATGTAGCAAGGGACAATAAGGTGGGTGGCTATAAAACAGGATCAGACCGATTCATGGAGGACAAGGCTTTCAACATCTAATAGCCACCATAGCTAATTTGCTTCCTCCACTGTAAGAAGCAATGCACACCTGTTGTTGTGAATCACAAGCGAGGAGTTGCAATTGGGTCTTGTGTGTGGGTTTCTATGCAGGCATTTGCTTGGTCACTGCAAGAACGGAATGCTGGTCTACATTTGGGCAAAAGAAATGAAAGGCACAAATACAGGATGGGTGACACATGGCTTGAGAGCAGTACATGTGAAAAGGATCTAGGAGTCTTGACATGAGTCAACAGTGTGATGCAAGCAGCTAAAAAAGCCAATGCAATTATGGGCTGCATCAATAGGAGTATAGTGTCTAGATCAAGGGAAACAAAATAGGAAACAAAATAGGAAATTCTTTCCAGTAGCACCTTAGAGACCAACTGAGTTTGTTCTTGGTATGAGCTTTCGTGTGCATGCACACTTCTTCAGATACACTGAAACAGAAGTTTCAGTGTATCTGTATTCCTATTTTGTTTCGACTATGGCAGACCAACACGGCTACCCACCTGTAACTAGATCAAGGGAAGTAATAGTACCACTATATTCTGCTCTGGTCAGACCTCACCTGGAATACTGTGTCCAGTTCTGGGCACCACAGTTCAAGAAGGATACTGACAAGCTGGAACATGTCCAGAGGAGGGCAACCAAAATGGTCAAAGGCCTGCAAACAATGCCTTATGAGGAACGGCTTAGGGAGCTGTGTATGTTTACCCTGGAGAACAGAAGGTTAAGGGGTGATAGGATAGCCATGTTCAAATATATAAAAGGATGTCATATAGAGGAGGGGGAAAGGATGTTTTCTGCTGCTCCAGAGAAGCGGGCACAGAGCAATGGATTCAAACTACAAGAAAGAAGATTCCACGTAAACATTAGGAAGTACTTCCTGATAGTTAGAGCTGTTCGGCAGTGGAATTTGCTGCCAAGGAGTGTGGTGGAGTCTCCTTCTTTGGAGGTCTTTAAGCAGAGGCTTGACAGCCACCTGTCAGGAATGCTTTGATAGTGTTTCCTGCATGGCAGGGGGTTGGACTGGATGGCCCTTGTGGTCTCTTCCAACTCTATGATTCTATGATTCTACATGGCTCAATCCACCAAAATCTTCTTATGTCTCGAGTAAATTTGAAATATAGTTATACCTTGGATCTGGAACGCCTTGTGACTCGAACGTTCTGGCTCCCGAACGCTGCAAACCTGGAAGTGAGTGTTCCAGTTTGCAAACATTCTTTGGAAGCCAAATGTCCAACGCGGCTTCCACGGCTTCCGATTGGGTGCAGGTAGGGAGATGAGTTGATGTTGATTGTTTCATAAGATAAGTCCAGTGCCGAGGGCCTTCTGGCGGTTCCCTCACTACGAGAAGCCAAGTTACAGGGAACCAGGCAGAGGGCCTTCTCGGTAGTGGCACCCGCCCTGTGGAACGCCCTCCCACCAGATGTCAAAGAGAAAAACAACTATCAGACTTTTAGAAGACATCTGAAGGCAGCCCTGTTTAGGGAGGCTTTTAATGTTTAATAGATTATTGTTTTTTTAAATGCTCTGTTGGAAGCCGCCCAGAGTGGCTGTGGAAACCCAGCCAGATGGGCGGGGTATAAATAAATCATCATCATCATCATCATCGTCATCATCAAGAGAGTGTTGCTGTGGGAAACCTGCAAGCATGGCATGACTGCAACAGGATGCTTCCCTCCTGCAGTTTCTAGAAACTGGTATTCAGGGGCACAGTGCCTCTCAGTGGCGTGTGGTCAGTGGACTGAGGGGGACAAGGTTAGTCCCCTAAATGTTCCCTGGAACCTAATATATTTATACCCCGCCCATCTGGCTGGCTTACAGCATACCTAAAAACACAATACAACATTAGAAACTTCCCTAAACAGGGCTGCCTTTAGATGTCTTCCAAAAGTCAGAAAGTTGCTTATTTCCTTGACATCTGATGGGAGGGCGTTCCACAGGGCAGGTGCCACTATCAAGAAGGCCCTCTGCCTGGTTCCCTGTAATTTCGCTCCTCGCAGTGAGGGAACCGCCAGAAGGCCCTTGGAGCTGGACCTCAGTGTCCGGGCTGAACGATGGGAGTGGAGACGCTCCTTCAGATATACTGGGCCGAGGCCATTTAGGGCTTTAAAGTTCAGCACCAACAGAAGCCCGGGAAGCTTCCGCTCAGCTTACTGAGAAAGGCATGATGCTCCGGCGCATCCAAAAGCCCTCATGCCACCTTCCCAAAGCACTCCCAGTTTTGCGATGGAGACAGGAGGGCTTCAGCATCCTGTCAGGGCCAAAGGGGAGGTGGCCTTTGGACTGAAAAACATTCCCAACCATTGGGTCGGGGTGACAGAGGGCAAGTTCTGATAAGCGACAGACCTGTCGCTTCTTCTTGACCCCCCTTTCCATTCTCTCGTACATACAATGCAGTCAGAATGAAACTGGTTGCCATGATGGGAGCTTGGAGAAATTATTCCTCAATGCAATATTCCACTCCTTGGTTGGTTTTGCTTTCCTTTCGTTCCCTTTCCCTTCTCTCTTGTCATGCTAGCATTGTAGGTTCTGTCTGGGCGCAGTCTGCTGCCGGCCGAGGACGGGCTGTGCAGAGAAATCTGTACTGCTGCATCCGACTGAGCCATGGGGAGGCCTTTTGTTTGCAACTCTGGCTGGTAGCCAAGCCGGGAAATCTGCACTCTTGACCCCTTGATTAGTCAGATGTACATTAGCGGCAGCAAAAAAGAAAAAGGAAAGAAAAGAAAAGAAGAAGCCCAGATAATTTTAAGCTTAATCATGTGGAAAGTTTCACATTTGTTTTAAAAATCAGGTTTAACCTCTAATGAAATTTGGATCCAGATGGTTGACCTTAAGAAAATAAGTGGATCTAGGAGAAGCATTCAACATTTTTGTGTGTGTTTGAAGTGTGAGACTAAAGACATAGATACAGAAAGCTGCTTTTTGCTTAAGATGCTGCTGAGGTTTTCTGGGCTCAGAGCAGAGGCAGTGATTTGAGGCCCCTTCCTTCCGAAAAACCTTCTCCGATCTGGATTAAAATCCAAGCCGCAGAAGAATTCCAGACATACCCTTAATTTGGAATGTAGTTCCTATGCAAATGGATGGAGGTTGTCATTCATCTCCACATTATCTGCTTTCTAAGGATGCATGTTGGAAAAGTAAGCAAATTCTGGTTGATTTGGAAATGGGACCTGAGCTGTTTCATTTTTTTATTTTTTTGGCGGGGGGTATATCTTAGCTCAAGCCAATGCCAATGCCAAGCTAATGCTGGAAGGAGCACACTTACCTCTGCTTTGACTGGACCAGCCATCTGGTTCAGCTCATGCAAAGATGGCAACATTGTTCTTGGACAGCAACATTACAGGCAGCAAGGCGGATGGTATGGTTGAACGTTCCTTGCACAAATACACCTTGCACATAAAAAGCTGATGTATAAGGGAGGCGAGCCTGAAATTCCTGTTTCTAGCACCTAGTTTTCTATGAGCAGGGGGGTTTATCCTTTCAATATGGAGGAGCTTCCAATTATGCAGTCCCACACCTGTGAGGTCCAGTCTCCAAGCTCATCTGGGTCTTCATTTAGTCTAGTACTGGGACGCAGGTGGCACTGTGGGTTAAACCACAGAGCCTAGGGCTTGCTGATCAGAAGGTCGGCAGTTCGAATCCCTGCGACTGGGTAAGCTCCGTTGCTCGGTCCCTGTTCCTGCCCACCTAGAAGTTCAAAAGCATGTCAAAGTGCAAGTACAGGTGGGTAGCCGTGTTGGTCTGCCATAGTCAAAACAAAATCGAAAATTCTTTCTAGTAGCACCTTAGAGACCAACTGAGTTTGTTCCTGGTATGAGCTTTCGTGTGCATGCACACTTCTTCAGATACCAGATACCGTATCTGAAGAAGTGTGCATGCACACGAAAGCTCATACCAGGAACAAACTCAGTTGGTCTCTAAGGTGCTACTAGAAAGAATTTTCGATTTTAAAGTGCAAGTAGTTAATGTTAGAGATTTCAAAGTGCCTACGTACAGAAAGTCAGCTGTCTATCTTTATGCAATTACCAGTTGGCAGAAAGCCAAGATCTGCTCTCTCTCTCCATACCCTTAGCAACGACCTGTGATTGGTCAATGAGTTCCTAAAGAATGAGCTCTGTGTGAGAGCTTGTGGTTGGTTGTTAGTGGTGTACTGAAGGTTGAGAGAGAGAGAGAGAGAGAGAGAGAGGAGATTTTTTGTTTTGTTTCTCTTATTTATAAAGTCTGTACATAGTAACTTATGGATACTAGTTGCTTCAATAAATACTGTATATAGTTATCCAAGTGAGTTTGCTGAGTTCCTGCGTTGTGCTGTCCAGTTAATGCTCAACAGCCAGAAGCTTCCAGAAAACCTGTGGTTAACTCTGCTGTGTCCAGAACTACGTTATATTCCTGACACTAAATCTTAAGAGTTAAATAGGTACCGCTCCGACGGGAAGGTAAACAGCATTTCTGTGCGCTGTTCTGGTTCGCCAGAAGCAGCTTAGTCATGCTGGCCACATGACCTGGAAGCTGTACGCTGGCTCCCTCGGCCAGTAAAGCGAGATGAGCGCCACAACCCCAGAATTGTCCGCAACTCGACCTAATGGTCAGGGGTCTCTTTACCTTTACCTCTCATGCTATTCAGGACACTCCAGTAGATGTCCCAATGAAACTGAACGTTGGAAGATTCAGGACAGATAATATAAAGTAAATATTGTTAAACTATGGAACTCAGTCCCCTAGGAGGCAGTGAGGGTCACCAAAGAGAAATAGGCAAACCCATGGAGGATAAAGCTATCAATGGCTACTACCCATGATACACACTGCCAGCACAGTCGGAGGAAGAAATGCTTCTGAAGAACAGTCGTTGGAAACTGCAGGAGGGGAGAGTGCCCTTGTGCTGACAGCCTGGGTTTGCCACAGGCATTTAGCTGGCCACTGCAGGAACAGGAAGCTGGACTTGATGGGCTATTGAC
The DNA here is from genome assembly GCF_009819535.1 of Lacerta agilis. Classification (NCBI taxonomy): domain Eukaryota; kingdom Metazoa; phylum Chordata; class Lepidosauria; order Squamata; family Lacertidae; genus Lacerta; species Lacerta agilis. The sequence goes on along the minus strand of NC_046314.1, from coordinate 109,990,768 downwards.
CTGATCTGGCATGTTTAGTCAGAATCTCCTTTCTTGTAACTCAAAGCCATTGGTTCGAGTCCTGCCCTCCAGAGCGGGTGAAAACAAGCATGTTCCCTCTTCCATGTGACAGCCCTTGAGACATTTAAAGATGGCTGTCATCTCTCCTCTCAGTCTCCTCTTTTCCAGGCTAAACATACACATCTCCTTCAAGCGCTCCTGTTGTTTAATTTGAGCACTTTGGAAAGGATGGAGAAGGGTCTTGTTTGTAGAGCCTCTGCTTTGCATGCAGAAGATTTCATGTCCAATCTCCAGCATCCAGGAAACCCTGGAGATCTGCTGCCACTGAGCTGGCCTAGCTGGGTATAAGGCAGCTTCCTATGTTCCTGTGATGGTTCAGTGTTTGTGGAGGTTGCCCCTAGCCTGATACGTATATCCACAGTCTTGAGGGAATGGGATGTTAGAGCCCAGGAAGACACAAGACGCTGAGCAGACTGTGAAGTTTAGATCTCTTTATTCTACTCAAGGCTCCAGTACTTTGGCCACCTCATGAGAAGAGAAGACTCCCTGGAAAAGACCCTGATGTTGGGAAAGATGGAGGGCACAAGGAGAAGGGGATGACAGAGGATGAGATGGTTGGACAGTGTTCTCGAAGCTACTAACATGAGTTTGGCCAAACTGCGGGAGGCATTGAAAGATAGGGGTGCCTGGCGTGCTCTGGCCCATGGGGTCACGAAGAGTCGGACACGACTGAACGACTGAACAACAAATTGTCTCAACAGCTAAACCTTCCAACAGCCCCCTGTTGCTCTACATCAAAGCAGAGCCAGGCAGCAGCAAGCAAACAAGACATTACTGGAAACACATAGTTGCGTCTGAAAATGGCAGCTATGTAGGTCCCTCTTCCACTTATAACATCTCAAGCAACTCAGCTCTGATATCATGAAACTTCATGGTGTCCACGCCCCATCATCAGCCAATGATGTCATTTGAGAAACACACATATTTTAGAATTACAACTTTAAGAACTTGAGCTTGCTTTTTCCTCCTCCCTTCCATTCCCCTTTTCCTCACGTGCCATGAGGGTTTTTTTTTATTGTCAACCCGAGGATGGGACTATATACACCAATTTTGTGTGTGTGTGTAAAGCTCCCTTTAGCCCTTCGGGCTAAAGGGCAGAGCACCAATGCTATAAATAAATAAAATTAATTAAATAAATAAATAAAATATTTAAAATCACTAGGGTGTCAGTTGCAAGGGGTATGCTGAATGGACATTTAATTAGGCAAAGGATGAAGGAAGGAAGAAGAAACACAGTTGCCATTTTGCAGTGATTTCCATACGACACCTTCATTTCTGGGGCAATGAAATTAATGGCTCCCCACAACTCCTTAAATTAACAAAGGAAAACATGGAAATTGGGGGAGGGGGAGAGGAGGAGCTGAAATTCCCCACCTGCAGGAGGCCAACCGTACGTCCTGTCAAGTTTGCGATTCGGCCCTGTGATGTGCCATGAAATGTGGGCCAGGGGGATTTGACAACCTCCCCCCCCCCAACTCTTCCTCTGCCTCTTTTAAAAAGTGGCTTTGAGGGGGGGAATTTAGCGACGAGAAGCAGCGAGCGCCGAAACCAAGTGAGCCTGAAACAAGGGAATAACAAGAAAACAGAGAGCCCAGCACGCGTCCGTTGCCTGGGGCAAGCTACAGCTGATGGATAAAGTGACAGACGAAAGCCTCTCCTCATTTCCATTTTAATCTCTGCCGACTAATTGTCATCAATATCATCAGGGTCAGCGGACCAGTAGTGCGGCTCCTGCAACCTTCACGAGGAGCAGAAGCTCTCTGCCTGCTCAGCCTCCCCTGAGAGTTTGCCCGCTGGTCCAGGATGGCTCAGGTTGAGGGAGGGAGGGATGCAATGGCTGTCTGCGAGGGGCGAGGGCACTCGGCGATGGGCCTGGCTGCCGTTTCTGCACTCTGTTTACCGCTTCCGCCTGCCTTGTTTTGCAGACCCGCTCGCCACCCGCTTCCTGGGAGAGAGGAAGCTGCCTTGTACTGAGTCACAGCATTGTTGGCACCCGGCTGTCTCGAGAGACAATGGAGTGTGCCTCCAGGGGTGAAGTGAAACCTCTGCGTTAGCAGCACCTAAGTGACCTCCCTGGGGCGCAAACCTGGGCAGTGTGTATGGAGGTCCTGGGCTGCCCCGGACGACAAGACCCACCCCCACCCCAGCCTCGCTGATGTGGTCCAAAGGAAAGCAGAGCAAGACTTGGCTGCAGGAGTAGCCGGGAGGAGGCGTACAAGGTGCCACCCAACCATCTTAGGGACTCCCCTTTGAATTTGCGTAGGGTCTACTCCTTAGCCTATTCTTCTCATGAAGATATCCTGCAAGGCAGTGGGGGTTTAAGACCAGAGTTTTCCTTCTAGATGGGCTACCTTCCCAGGTTGATGAGCTCCATCTTCCCTTTACTCCTCTCTGCAGCACATGCAGAAACTGCCAGTGTGGCGTAGTGGTTAAGAGCGGTAGTCTCGTAATCTGGGGAACCGGGTTCGCGTCTCCACTCCTCCACATGCAGCTGCTGGGTGACCTTGGGCTAGTCACACTTCTCTGAAGTCTCTCAGCCCCACTCACCTCACAGAGTGTTTGTTGTGGGGGAGGAAGGGAAAGGAGAATGTTAGCCGCTTTGAGACTCCTTCGGGTAGTGATAAAGCGGGATATCAAATCCAAACTCTTCTTCTTCTTTATGTCAATCCACCAGACCTTGTCTTTGCATGCAGGGGATAGACAAGCCCCTAACTCACGGAGGGTTGAAGACCCATCAGCAACCCTCACCTGGTTTAGCTAGCCAGTCAAAACCGTTTTCTGAGGTGTGGCTGCTGTCTCAGAACCAGAGATTTCTGGTGTTGGAAGGGACCCCAAGACTTATCTGTTCCAACCTCCTGCAACGCAGCAATGAATATGCAGCTGCCCCATATGGCAATTGAACCCGCAACCTTGGCATTGTTGGCACTAGGCTCTAACCAAATGAACTGTTTCATGCTAGCAACTTCTAGGAGCCACAGGTGAGAACTGAGTGCAGTTTGTCCCAAGGTGGACAAACTACCACAGAAGGAGCACAACATGTGTCGTCGTCCCCCGCCAGAGGTACTACCCCTCTTCTAACACCTCAGAACATTGCTCCATATAGTTCAGTATTGTCCACACTGAGTGGCAGGGACTCTTCAGGTTTTGGCGCAGGGGACATTACCCAGTCCTAAACTTGAGTTGTTGAGATATTTGAACCCGGAGCCTTTTGCATACAAAGAAGATGCTCTGCCCCTGAGCTACAACCCTATTGTAGGGACTGGAGAAGGAAAAGAAATTAACAGGGGGAGGGGTGGCATTAGAGAGGTGTTTACAGTTACGGATGGGATGGCAACCGCACTTCCCGAAAAAACGAGCAAACCGAAATACAGGGCCCCCCCTTTGAAATCCACCCTTTTCCGAAGTTTGCAATGCCATTACCCAGCAAATGTGTTGAAATCAGCCTGAGCCAGTGTTAAGTGTGCTTAGTTATGTGAGTATTAATGAAAGTAGTGTACAAAACCCTAAAACGTGTACATTCAAGGGGTAAAATTGCACATAGTGATGTGTGTTTTTGGAGAGATTTGCACTCAAATGCTGATGAGTTTTCCTGAGGATTTTCTTCTTCTTTTTCTTCTTCTTTAAATCAAGAAACTCTTATGGAAACATGGAAGACTTCATTTAAGGTACAGAGAGACATTGGAACGGGTGGATTCACCCAGCCCTGGCAGGGAGCTGCTAATCGAGCAGGGACCTCGATTGCGTGGAGGAATTTAATTGGGCTCAAGAACAACAACAAGTTGAAAGGCCTTCCTTGCACATGCAAGATTGTTGCTGTTAGGGCTTCTGTTCACGTTCTTGCTCACATCCATACTAGGAGCCTTCGCGTGTTCAGACGCATGCCTGGACTTGCCACTGTGAGCAAATGACCTGCAGCCTTGGCAGTTGACTTCTTCCAGAGAGCACAGCTTCTTCCTTATGTCAGAATGTCCTGAAACTGTGGGAACAGAAGGAATAATCCCTATTAGCCAATACTAGGCTCCGGATGAAGGAGGACCAGTCAGACCTTGAAACTAGCTTCTTGAAGAGCTATAGGCCAGGCCAGAGTCTGTGACAAAAGTACCCAATCCAGCCTTATGCTATCATCTGAGCATCCAGGAGACTCATGTTCAATCAATCAATCAATCAATCAATCAATTTATTTGTATGCAGCCTTTCCAAAATTAAAACCAGGCTCTAGGCAGATTACAACATATTAAAAATTACAGTCGTACCTTGGAAGTCGAACAAAATCCATTCTGGAAGTCCATTCGACTTCCAAAACATTTGAAAACCAAAGCGCAGCTTTCATTCGGCTGCAGGAAGCTCCTGCAGCCAATCGGAAGCCACGGGAACCCCGTGGGATGTTTGGCTTCCAAAAACAGCTCGCAAACTGGAACACTCACTTCTGGGTTTGGGACATTTGGGAGCCAAAACATTTGAGAACTAAGCTGTTCGAAAACCAATGTACGACTGTGTTGGTGCTGACTTTTAAAGCCCTAAATGGCCTCGGCCCAGTATACCTGAAGGAGTGTCTCCACCCCCATCGTTCAGCCCGGACACTGAGGTCCAGTGCCGAGGGCCTTCTGGTGGTTCCCCTCCCTGCGAGTAGCAAAGCTACAGGGAACCAGGCAGAGGGCCTTCTCGGTAGTGGCGCCCGCCCTGTGGAACGCCCATCAGATGTCAAAGAAATAAGCAACTATCAGGCATTTATAAAACATCTGAAGGCAGCCCTGTTTAGGGAAGTTTTTAATGCGTGACATTTTAATGTATTTTAATCTTTGTTGGAAGCTGCCCAGAGTGGCTGGGGAAACCCAGCCGGATGGGTGGAGTACAACTATATTATTATTATTGTTATTATTATTATTATTATACGTAATTACAAAGACAACAAAAGTAGTTTTAAATATGAAAGTACACAAACAAGCTGAATGATTGCCACATACATCATAGGAATATCTAAAATAAGCATATAATAATAATAATAATAATGGCAACAAACCTAGCCCTTCCTCATCCCAGTGCTGTGGTGCTGCCCTACTACCAACTCCGATTTGGGATTGGAAATGGTTTGGTCAAGCAGTCAGTGTTGTCAAAGGACCTGTTGCTCATGCACACTCTTCTCTTAGATGCTATACAGGTGTCTCGTTGCACTTCAGAATGCGAGGAAAAGGAACAAATGGTGGATAATGCTGCATAATTGAAAATATAAAACCCACTATCTACCCTTCCATCTCTGATCCAGAGTCAAGAGGAATTATATCAGCACCAGGAGCTGCAGATGGGGTTAAGCCAGGGGTAAGGTTACCTAACTCGATTATTTTACTGGGTAGCGCTCTCACCTCTCGTGGAAAGCCATTGAAGAGCAGGTGACGTGAGCTGAAATCTCTCCTCAGCGCAACCACCTGGGTCTGGGCCAGCCACTGCCTCTCCCTGTCAGGCTACCCCACCTCACATGGTTGGGCTTTGCGGGTAAAATGAGGTAAGTGAAATACAGTGGTACCTCAGTTTACGAACTTAATATGTTCTGGAAGTCCGTTCTTAAACCAAAACCGTTCTTAAACCGAGGCGCACTTTCCCTAATGAGGCCCCCTGCCACTAGTGCCCTTTCACCGTTCAGGTTCCGTTCTTAGACCGAGGTAAAGTTCTCAAACCGGGATACTATTTCCGGTTTTGTGGAGTTTGTAAACCGAATTGTTCTTAAACAGGACTGTTCTTAAACCGAGGTGCCGCTGTATAGAGTGCCCTGAGGCCCTTGGAGAAGAGACTGTGCGATATTTTTTGTGTGAGAGAGAGAGAGAGGGAGGGAGGGAGGGAGAAAGGGTTAAGTTGTGCTCTCTTTTGCACACTTCCCCATTCCTGCTTTAATATTGCATTAACGGATCTGCAGCTTTTTTGGGGGGGGGTGGATTTGAATATTTTGCTTTTAGTAAAAAATGAAATGAAAGGAATCTGGTGCGGGTAGGGTGGGCGGTTTGGAGAGTAGCGGAGATTGCAGCATGTTAAGTAAAAAGTGCTACTTGGGGAAACTTGCAACAAGCAGTTTATAATGAAAATGCTTCTTCAAGCAGAACTGTAGCATTGCAGCTGCAAAGCCATATAATACAATAAACTATCCTATTAAATCTAAAGAGTTTGATTTAATAAGACAGGGCTTGTATATCAAATAAATGCCAAGCGATTATTAAGAATCGTTTTATGCCGAGGATTAACAACTATTTCATGTGCTTGTTGCCACCTTATTACACCTGAATAAAAAATGCACATGAAGCAAGCGGGGTGGAGAGGGCGGGGGGCGTGGATGCCCAAACATGTGGATGTTACGAATGATCCGTTAAAAGCCGCAAGCGTCTTTATAGCGATCCTTCCAAATATTGCATTAGAAAGGGAGCGAGGGACAAAGGGAATTGGGCAGCTTGCGTAATTGAAGCACGAATCTTTCCTCAAAACACAGTCTCAACAGATTGTGGCAGGAAGCGAAGAACAATAGTCCACAAAAAAAATCCCCCGCACCTTGCTAACTCTTTGATGAATTCGCCTGCTTCGGGTTTGGGGATGATTCATAAAGTCTGTCACACATCAGGAGGGGCGGGCAAACAAAGCTGTAGCAAGGAGGCGGTTGGATGCTGGTGTCAATACACCTCGGCCTCAAAGAGGAATTGTATCACCAAAAAAAGAGGGCAAAAGAGGGTGCTTATTTGCATAACATTTGCATATGCTGGTGATGTAATGCTGATGGTGCCTATTTGAGGCATATGATGTGGGCATGTCCTAGGGTTTCTTCTTGGTGGTCAGAAATAGTCATTCGCCATTAACTGTGTTTGGGGGAAAAAAACCTTGGTATTTGCAGATGTTAATGCAGTGTTAAATTTTATTCTTGTGGTGTGGGGACAAACAGATGGGCCATGGAAGTGGCTCCCATGAGCCCGTCTGAGTTGCAAAGAGACTTATACCACAGGGCTGCAAGGATAAAGACCCATCATCCATTACTCAATGGTCTGAAGCTCTTACTGCCATTTCCATATTTGAATATCAATCTTATAACCATCACTCTTATTTCATTATCTGTTTGGACACTCTGTCTGTCTGTCTGTCTGTCTGTCTGTCTGTCTGTCTGTCTGTCTGTCTATCTATCTATCTATCTATCTATCTATCTATCTATCTATCTATCTATCTGTTGAGTTGTGGGAAAGAGGGACGGAGAACACAGCTCTTTTAGATCAACAGCTCTTTATTACAGCAGTTAGAACTGCTCCTTGTTCCACTGACAACAGCTTAGCTGGCTGCTTTATATAATACTAAGTAACTTGTAACAGTAACCAATTCCAACTAACTAACCAATCAGAGAATGACAGTTTTCAATCCTTCATTTGCATATTGGTGGCCTGAGTGAGAACTGCAGCCAATCTTAATACATAACACTATCTATCTGTCTATCTATCTATCTATCTATCTATCTATCTATCTATCTATCTATCTATCCATCCATTAAAGATAATGGGCTTAGGCTCCCTCCTTACAAGGAGAGAGCAGAAAAAATGGTTCTATTCTGTAAAGCAGGGGTGGCTAATTGAATCTGACCAAAAGGTTGGCCCTGTGGACCAGTTCTGAGCCACCCACATGCCAACCAGCTGGCACTCTCATGACAAGAGGCAACAACTTCAAAGGGGTTTACTGGAAGTGCAAATCAGAGTTGTTGGCCAAGGTCTTGCTTGCAGGCTTCCCATGGGCATCTGGTTAGCCATTATGAGAAGAAGATGCTGGACTGATGGAGCATTGGCCTGATCCAGCAGGCTCTTTCGATGTTCAGAATGGAACCATTCCACTTTGCTAAAACGTCAGGGTTGCCAAAGTGTCCTAACTAACCGTGGGTGCAATCCAGGCTACATTAAGCACTTTCCAGGTCCGTTGTCTCCGGCGGTAGTCTGTGGAACATATGCCACAATCTTGTGCATGCTCCCTCGATGGTAAGACTTCCTGACTGCACGAGGACATTTACTCCCAAGTAAATGAATTGAGGACTGCAGTGCCGTTGCTTTAAGCCACCAGCCATTCTTGAATTGACCCTCCTTCCGCCTTCAGCTTCCAAATTCTTCGCTGTGCCATGTTGTTCCATCAAATGTTCCTAAGGTCGTTTGAGGCAAGAACGTACATATATGAATTGCAGCTGTGCTGAAAAAATAAATAAAAATAAGTCCCCAACAGAAATTAACCTTAAACTCTATTTCTGGCCTGCAAGAGGTGGAAGAAATCTTGCAAGCAGCAAGCAAAAAATGTGGGGTTGACAAATGAGTCCATTTACAGTCCAGATTTCGGACACCTTGTCCTTAGTCACCAATGACATCCAATTTGTCCCTTCTCTCTCTCTCTCTCTCTCTCTCTCTCTCTCTCTCTCTCTCTCTCTCACACACACACACACACACACACACCCTAGCCCTTTGTATTTTGGTTACCTTAGGCCTGGGGTTAAGACTTGTGGCTGTCCCTCGTAAAATCTGATCCCCTATCTGTTTCCGGAAGCTTCCTATTCAGAAGAAAAACAATACAAAATTATTGTTACTATTTTTTAAAAAAAGCAAAACAGAAATGACCCTGAATTTAGGAATGAGCTGCCATGCATTTTGTGTGAAATATTAGCCGCTTGGAGAAAGAGAGAGAGAGAGAGAGAGAGAGAGAGAGAGAGAGAGAGAGAGAGAGAGAGAGAGTTTGGAAAGGGAGACAGGAAGAGAAAAAGCAGCAAAGGGCTATAAAAAGCAAATGAACACACACACACACAACTCTCTCTCTCTCACAAAACCACTGCTTTTTACCGGCCACTGAACTATCTCTGTGGTGTATACACTATACAGGGACATCTGTCAGTGTTAATCAATACATGGTGTGTTAGTCATGGATGATAAATTTGAAAGGGATTATAACAGTAAACAGTGATCAATAGAGACTTTGCTGGAGGAGACAGGAGGAAGAAACTACGTTAAAAATGTTACAAGGTTAATAAAATAGGGTGGTCAGTCTTAAAGAAAAAAACTCCAGCGAGACCCACTTATTTCTCCCTCCCTCCTCCAATCTTGCGGGGGGGTTGGGGGATGAGAAAGGAGGCGAAGGGCGTCAGGAGGAGAAAGGTGTGGGGCGAGGGAAGCAAAAAAGAGAGAGGAATAAATGGAAAGCTAAACACACACACACACACACAGCAATTTTCACAAGGCAATTGCTACTAAAATGGCACATTATTAATTTAGAGCATATTTGCTGATCCCTCTGTTTGGAAGTCAGGTTCTCCATTAGCACTGAGTGGGAGATGCTTTGCTGGCTATGAGCTTGCATCTCTGAAGCCCCAGAGAATCACAGTTGCCTCTCCCCACGCCGCCCCCTTTTGTTTTCTTAATACGCTTTCCCCTTCTTCGCCTACCCCTGACTTCACCACGGACCCGCGATGGATCACGACGTTCGCAAACGGTGTCACGCTTCCCGGCAAAGACATTTATCCAGGGATTTCAAGGGGTGAATATATATATATATATATATATATATATATATATATAGCAACAACATTCCCTCCCCCTTAAATTCAGAGAGTTCCCACTGTTCACCTATAGATGACTAGAACGATCTGTCTTGTCACCAAGGGTCGTAACAAGAGGTTACTGCTGGCATATACCTTGGGCTTAGATGCTGACGTTTGCAGGCAAATTCCTTTAAAAAAATTCTATCTATCTGTCTATCTATCTATCTATCTATCTATCTATCATCTATCTATCCTGCCATATCAAGAAAGAATTTATCCAATCCCTCTAGAACCTCGTTGGATCTGTTTCCAAGATCTCTTTGAAGCTACAACTCAGGATTATATATATATATATATATATATATATATATATATATATATATATATCCTGCTGACCTTTTTGTGTCCTTTCTGCCACACTGTATAAACCATAAGCAGATATATGAAGGCAATTTTTAGTGGTGCCACTTGTATCTGAGTGATTGCACACACTTTACGTCGCTGGCCTGCCAACCTCCCAACCTTTTTGAAGATCTCTATTTCTCTTCAAGGAACTGCAACAGAGGTGAAAGGAAGTTTAACTGCTTCAAGGCTCTGATGGACACAAAGCCCTCGGTTGGGCTGGAGGAGTGTGTGTGTATGTGTGTGTGTGGAGAGAGAGATGGGAAGAGGAGGCAAGACAAAGGGCTAGGACGCCCAACAAAAGTGCAGGAACAGCTGCCAACAATTTTGATGATGGTGAGCCAGGGCGCAAGAATATACCTACTGACAGGGCCGGCCCACCCATGAGGCAAGGTGAGGTAATAGCCTCAGGTGGCAGAATTCATTGAGGCAGATGTAGATCTTCCTTATTCCCCGGTGAAGAGGGAGGTGACATTTTGAGATCCTCTGCAAGTGCCAAAATATCTTGGGCCAGCCTACTGGACCAGCCTACTGAAGCCTCCCCCCTTTTTTTGCATGGACAGGTGGAGTCCCCCAAACCCCAGGTGACCCCTGAGCGGAATAATGACACAAGACAAAGTGTTATGGAATTAAAATTGGTCACAGCTTTATTATGATTCAGATGTAGGGAGACCTTGGCTCAGGCATTGGGCGTTTATCCTTCCCAGCCTCCCAGCCGGGGATCTGGGAAACGTCAGGGTTATCCAGAATGTGTGGGGATTGGGCTAGTTCTGGAGAACATATGTTCAAGCAGAGAGCCCATCCCACATTTGCCGCCACTGGTGGGGTGGAGCAATGACAACCTCTCAGCGTATGGCCAAAGCCTCCCCCAATACCCCTTTAATGGGGAACCCTGTTATTGCCACCACACTGGGGACGTGGAGTCACTGCCCCACGCCCCCCCCCATTTAGGAAGATGACTAAAGGATTCCGCCCAAGGCCTGAAACCGCCAAAGTTGTGATGAATTGCTACGGGAAAGGCGAAACCTGCGAATGCAGGGAAATTCCTTTCCGGCCCTTCAACAGCGGCCTTGACATAGCAGCGCCTGTGTACCTGTGGAGAAGAGGTTAACATGCAAAATAAGCGTTATTTGAGGTAGTGGAGGATGGGAGAAGCTCTGGAGCCAACTGCTGCTTCCCAGGTAAGCTACACCCTCTATTGTGTGGGCTGGGTAGTCCCTCCCCTTACCTGGCCAATCCCTTAGCAACACCTCCCCCAGGCGGGATTGGACGGTTAACTGGGGTAGGCGGAGACCCCAGGTATACCTTCTGGGGGAGGGCGCAGCCAGCCGAACTTCCAGGTGTCACCCAGGAGTTCAGGGGGCTGCACGCAACCACGCAAACGTCGCCCCCCCATTTGATGTGGGGAGCGGTCATTTTGGTGGGGTGGCTTTACAGCAAGGTTGTTTTGAATTGGGTTTATTATGTCTTCAGTTCTGCAGCAAATGCAGTGAGCTCCAGGGAGTATCTTTTTAAAAAAACAAAAGTTCCCCAAGAAGAACACAGAAGGCCCGCTGTGAAAAGTATTGATCCCAGGAAATTGGCAGTTGTGTGTGATGTACACATACGCAGCGCTCATACAATCCATGAGAGATATTGCTTGGTTTCTCTCGTACCAAAAAGAAAAGAAAAGAAAAAAGAAATTTCATGTATTTGGGGAAAGTGGACATAAAATAGGCACTGCTTATTTATTAGCATTTACAAACCACTTTAATGTTCTTTCTTTTTTTCTTTTTAAAGCCCTAAGTGGCATATGAGTTGTTCCTTTTCAACGCGTACAAAATGCATTATATTATGGGAAATCATTTGCAAAAATTTGTATATCTGGAGAAAAGCACCTTAAATACCGATGAGTTTCCACAAGGACTTAAAAAATATGTTGTCAAACTGACACGAAGATGTGGTGAACTGAACGGAGGATCAGGTAAAAGAAATGAGAAAAACTGAACCTGACAGATCTGCCCATTCCTGCTCTTCAGTATGGAAAAGGCTCCCTCAATGCAGAGTATGCATGGTCCCTCAATGCTACATAAGCATTAAGTGGACCAATAACAGGGTCGTATTTTGGGCTGTGTGAGTGGTGGAAACACACTGGGCACTGAGCCGAGGGGGACGCCTTCTCAAAGCCTGCTAAGTGTGGTTCCAGGTTTTTGGAAGCAGGTGTGATGCTCTGACAGAGTTCTAGAATCTTCCATCCACCTTCCCAAAGCATAATAATAATAATAATAATAATAATAATAATAATTTAATTATTTATACCCCACTCACTCTGGGCGGCTTACAGCATACCTAAAAACATAATAAGGACATCAAACATTAAAAATCTCCCAATGCAGGGCTGCCTTCAGGTGTCTTCCAAAAGTCGTGTAATTCTTTATCTCCTTGAAATATGGGCGTTCCACAGGGAGGGTGCCACTACCGAGAAGGCCCTCTGCCTGCTTCCCTGTAACTTCGCTTCTCACAGTGAGGGAACCAGCAGCAGACCCTCGGAGGAGGACCTCGGTGTCCAGGCTGAACAATGGGGGTGAAGACACTCCTTCAGGTATACAGGGCTGAGGCCGTTTAGAGCTTTAAAGGTCAGCACCAGCACTTTGAATTGTACTTGGAAATGTACTGGGAACCAATGAAGATCCTTTCGGACCGGTGTTATATGGTACTGACAGCCACTCCCAAGTCACCAATCTAGCTGCCACATTTAGTTGTTAATTTCTGAAGATAGCCCCACGTAGAGCGCATTGCAGTAGTCCAAGCAGGAGATAACCAGGGCATGCACCACTCTGGTGAGACAGTCTGTGGGGAGGGAGGGTCTCAGCCTGTGTACCAGATGGAGCTGGTAGACACAGCATTGACCTGTGCCTCCATGGACAGCTGTGAGTCCAAAATGACTCCCAGGCTGTGCACTTGGTCCTATGCACCTGGTAAGTGCATTCCCAGCTTCGGAAAGGAGGTAGGAGGGCTCTGGTTTCCTGCCAGAGCCTCATGCCTCCTTCCCAAAACCCAGTGACTCACACTGGGTGCCATATTGCCCACTGCCACTGCCAACAAGATATTGTGACACTTGAGCCTGTAAACCAAGTTCTCACTCTTTGCCTAATTTGCATGTTTAGGCCATTATGACATCATCAGTTGGTATGTGTTAAGAAGGTGTGTCCTCCAGAAGTTGCAGGAGTACATATCCCATCATCACTCACTAATGGCTATGCCGGCACGGGTTGATCAGTGCGCAATCTGAATGCAATAAACATGAATACATACGTGTTATGATAAACATGTAACTTAATATAAGCCCCCCAAATGTCCCGAGAAACGTCCACACAAAAGTTATGGCTATATGAAATGTGTTCAGACTTGTTTGTGTGTGATTTTTGCCCAATAGGCACACTTTTGCAAAGCAATTTCCCCAGCTACCGTATTGGCTTGAATATAAGCCACACCCAAATATAAGCCGCATCTTTAAAATTCAAAGGGGGGGAGAGAAAAAAAAAAGACAACACCCGAATATAAGCCGCTCCCTTAAAACTCCACAGCCACTCATACCCGTTCCATTTTAACATATGTCTGTTTCAGCAGCGATATAGTAAAAGCCCATTTTTGTAAGTTTGTGAATTTAAGCCATGCTTTAACTTTTCACGGTTGGAATTTGGGGGGAAAGTGAGGCCAGTACAGTATAACACACGCTCATATGCTATTTTCACTTATCTCTAGGCACACTTTACTCCAAAATATGCATTTTCATACACATTCCTTGCCCTGAGAACCGCATTGCAAAATTCGCAGGAGTGCAAATTTCAAAGGGTGGCTGTTTTTTTTCCCCAATCTGCCAATCGTTTAGGGAAGTGCAAGTTTCGGCCCAACGTAAACGGGATCAAATTTCTTCCCTGCCCACCTCCGAGTTAAAGTATCTGGCAGCGAGGAAAGCCTCAGCTGCTAAGAGTTCTGACTCTTGCACTCTTCTGAAAAGCACGTAGGCCGAACCAGGGGGAAAAAAATGGCGGCAGGAAATCAGTTGTAGAAGGAAAGTGTTGCCAGCCTGTTGAGAACAGGAAAGGGAAGTTGGGGCTAGTGCCTGCCCACTCACCTGACATTCAGCTGCAGCCCATCAGTGTGGCCACAATTCTATAGGCATCCCTACCACTGTCGGGCATCTTGCTGGCGGTGAACAATTTTCGCGGTTCACAATTTTCGTGGTTCACAGCCATTCAGATAGGTTTCAGTGGTGGCGAGAGGAACTTTTGTTCCTTTTTTCCCCCTGAGGCAAAAGAGCTCATAATGATCCTGGTTTCCTCCCCCCCTTCCAAAGGTATGACATTTAAATTTAGTTCTTTTCAGATGTCACCCTGTTAAGCTATTGTTTTACAACAAGAGTAAAAAGTGGCGGGTTCAGCCTTTCGCGGTTTCAAACAGTTCCTGGTTTGAACCGTTGTTTTTGTTCCCTCGGGGAATATGCTATTTGTCCCCTCCATTTCTTTTCTTCTTCTTTTAGTTTTATTCTTCCAACCCCCCCTTCTTTTCTTTTTTTTACCTCAGAGGTAGCAATCCCACTGCTATTAGCAAGATGTCTATTATAGTGTCATTTAAAAAGCTATAGTCAGAGCATGGAATGACTCACATCATGGAGGAGTTAATAATTCACTGTAATAAAAGTATAAAGTTTTATGATAAACCACTCTCAGGGGAGTTAAATATAATCCTTAGCGGGTCACACACTGACTACAAAGCTTACATTTGTAATGGTAATTCGAATTTACTACATCACCTTTCGCTTTTAAGCGTTTGTGTGTCATTAGACCTTATAAATTGATTTATATGTTCAACTCCAGTATAATTCCACATAAAGGTACAATAAATTTTATGGCTTGGAGATATAGCATCTAAAACATTTTTTTGGGGTGGAGGGGGGAGAAATAATTTTATTAAACCAACTTAAACAGCGGTGACGTACATAGGCAAAGATCCCACAACCCATAATAAGTCAAGTCCAACGGCTGTGGGCTTGGTAGGTTCATTTGAGTCAACACAGAATCCCTCATCAAACCAACTTGCTTCATGGACATCTCCTCTTGGTCCATTTTATTTTTCAGTTTTGCTTCTCGCTAAGTCCTCTGATCCCACCTTGCCTGCTCCGCTACTCAGCAGCTCAGCCAATCACAGTTGTCAGAGACCCCCTGAGATCAGAGCATTTTGCCCAATGTCTATCCACTGCCTCTCCCATCTCATTGCAGCTCATCCAATCACAGCCAGAGACTTTAACAAACCCTTAGCACTGGGTAATACACAATAAAGGAAGATTAAAATTGGAGAGGCTGAAACAAGAGAAAGGGAAGACTTGTTTTACGTAACCTTTTTTTCCTTACAGGATCTTGTAGGGTTCCAGTAACTAGCTGTATCCCATGCTCAGTACCTCAGCTGAATGTTTTTCAAGACTGACCTGCAAGGCAGGGAGCAGATTTTCAGGACACACAATCAAGATGGTCATTCTTAGCCTTTGCTCAGGTTGGGGGAAGAGACCAGATTTGCCTCTCCTGAAACAAATGTGAATCTCCTGAATGTTGTGATTCAGTTTTCCAACCAAAAATGTCTACAACTGCCACCCCCAACAAATTATTGGGAAGTGTGTGCATGCATTTGTGAAGTTAACACACACAAATACCTTCTATTAAGGGGAAGGGCATACAAAAAATGTGTATATTAGGAGAAATTATTTATAATTTGGCAGAATATTTGGACTATTTTTTATTTTTATGTATAATTTGGAACATTTAATGTGATTTGATTGGTTTGTTAAAGTGGAAAATTTAATAAAAATGATTTTAAAAAATCTGTAAGCAGATGACATAATGTGGCAAGACCGGAAAAATGAGAAAGTAAGAGAAACCAAAATTGTCCATCTTTTCTCTTGACAATCTCCCTGTTTATTTTTTTGCCCGTGTCCCATATTTGCCAAAATGCAGACTGTAAGCTCTTTGGTGCAGAGACCAGCCTTTATCTTCTTATGCTACTCTCTAAAGTCATATGTATATTGACGATATGATCAACAGACGGACAGAGAAGTGTGAATTCTGGCCCAATTGTGTGCATTGCAAAGAAAAGCTGGCCTGCGAGGCTGTTTACATCTAGAAGAGTGATTTTCAAAAACAACAACAACAACAGCAACCCTAGCCAAAAAGCACTTGATAAACTTTAGTGTCTGGCTTTCTTTTAATAAAAATAAAAATAAAAAAGTAAGAAGCCAAGAAAACATGGCTTTAAATATTCAAGTGCCTTTTAAAGCTGCTCCCTTTTAAGGCTGGTGTAATTTCAGCACTGATCTTCCAAAACCTTTTGTCTAATCCTGTGTTGTAAGCTTTCCCATAACAAAACTTAAAAAGAGCCTTCCTCTCCCCAGTGGGCAGTTATCATTGTACTCCCCCCATTGCATTTGCACATTAGCAAAGCTTTATCCCATCATCATATACAGTTCTCTGTTTTGTTTTGTTTTGAAAGCATTGAGGTAACTCTCAGGTGGCATCTAACCAACGCTGAGTGGGTGTGTCACTTGCTAAATGACCCAGCCAGCTGGACAGGTTTAGGTACAATTTACTGGAAATGTATTAAACGTGCCTTGGGAAATGATTCTTTCAAATGTTCCCACTGCCGGTGCAATGCAGATTAAGACCTTGGCAAGAAGCAGAAAGAAAAATTAAATAATAATGACGTTTGGAAAGAAGCGGGGTGGGCGGAATGAAAAAGTGCCTTGATGTCTGACGGATGTTGCCAGCTCTCCAGCAAATCCAAATGCAGACATTAAGAGTGTCGCTGAGACGACTGCAGCATTCAGCTGGTCAGAATTGGATCTTTACCACGCTAGGTGCTGTACAGGCACGGATTTGTTGTTGTTGTTCAGTTGTTTAGTCGTGTCCGACTCTTCGTGACCCCATGGACCAGAGCATGCCAGGCACTCCTGTCTTCCACTGCCTCCCACAGTTTGGACAGACTCATGTTGGTAGCTTGTCCAACCATCTCATCCTCTGTCATCCCCTTCTCCTTGTGTCCTCAATCTTTCCCAACATCAGGGTCTTTCCCAGGGAGTCTTCTCTTCTCATGAGGTGGCCAAAGTATTGGAGCCTCAGCTTCAGGATCTGCCCTTCCAGTGAGCACTCAGGGCTGATTTCCTTCAGAATGGATAGTTTTGATCTTCTTGCAGTCCATGGGACTCTCAAGAGTCTCCTCCAGCACAGGCATGGATAGTCATTCAGATTTAAACCTTTCAAGTATAGCGAGCACAAACACATCACTTTCATATGTACTTATCTCAGGGGTAGGCAACCTTAGGCCCGGGGGCCGGATGTGGCCCAATTGTCTTCTCAATGCAGCCCACGGACGGTCCGGGAATCAGTGTGTTTTTACATGAGTAGAATGTGTCCTTTTATTTAAAATGCATATCTGGGTTATTTGTGAGGCATAGGAATTTGTTCATTCCCCCCGCCACTGCCAAAATATAGTCTGGCCCACCACATGGTCTGAGGGACGGTGAAAAAGATTGCTGACCCTTGTTCTTACCTGCATGAGCAGGTGGGGGAGGGATAGCTGCCACCAAAAAATCATAGCAGGTAAAGGAAGATTTTTTAAATATAAAAAAATTCATTTTTTAAAATTCCAATATTTATACAATCACAAAAACTTCTAAGCAACGCAAGGTAATTAAAATATTATTCTGATTAAGGAGGGGGGTGAGTGGAGGAGGGGTTAGTCTTTCAATTTCCTTATACCATTTCAATCCAAAAAAGTATCATCCGCTCGTCTGTAATAACATTGCATTTATTTTTAACTTTCTGGGAGCTCGTTAGAAGAGATGCTCATTATAGACAGGAAAGAGGGCGAGGAGAGGGAAAGAAAGGCTCGAAATGAAATGGGATGTTCGGAAGTCCCCTGAGAATTTCTGACAGCCTTATAGAAAAAACTCTTTTCTCTTAACTTTGACATCCTTTGGATGTTTTGCTTAAGCAGGTACCTATAAATTTGTCTCAGAAATGGCCTTGGAAGAACCGCAGAGGGTAAGATGTCTGGCTGTCCCAACTGAAACCCTTTTAGCTTCCCTTGAATGTTTGATCAGAGCTAACAGTGGCTAACTGGATAATTTTTTAAAATATACTTCCTTTGCTCAGGGTGTGTCAATAGGAATTGGCGAATCCTTTGTCCATGGCATTTTTGCACATTCTCACCCATGAGCCTGTTCAGTCCTTCTTTCACATTAATTAGGGGTTGTTTCTGGTCTGTATAAGTATTTATTTGTTATTACAGTGGTACCTCTAGATGCGAACAGGATCCGTTCCGGAGCCCCGTTCGCATCCGGAGCAGTCTGCAACCCGCAGCGCCGCTTCTGTGCATGCGCGGGTTGCGATTCGGCGTGTGTGCGCATGTGTGTGATGTCATTTGACGTGCATGTGCATGCACATGCGCGACCCGCCGAACCCGGAAGTAATCCGTTCTGTTACTTCTGGGTTCGGCGCGTTTGTAACCCGTGCCATTTGCAACCCGCAGCGAACGCAACACGAGGGAAATTTATATACTGTCCCTCATCTGAAGATCACAGGGCTGTGAATGAGATGGTGATCACATCAAATTCCTCTATGTGAAAATGGCCTGAGTTGTGTTGCTGTGAGCATGTTGCTTGATTGTGCAAAAATAGGGATGGTTAGAGCTCTCTCTACCTTTCACATTTTTCTAATCTTAAATCCAGTTCTCCACATTTCTCCTGCAATCTGCATTTTTTTAAAAAAATAAATAAATCCTCATGATAATTCTCCAACCGAGAATTGCAGATTTTTAAATGCTTGCTTTGTATGCGGTGTTGACTAATGTAGAGTTTTGCAAGGGACTTTCCCAATCTAATACATTCTCCATGTCTTTCCGCTAATATATTCATTTTCATACGCACTTTCCCCCCTAGCTATATGCATTTTTGTAAATACTGTTCGGTTGGAGAACTTCCCCACAAAACTCGCAGAAGGGCGGATTTTGAAGGACGGCTGTCTTTCAGTTCTCGTACTGTTTCAGAAACTGTGCATTAGGTAAAGTTCACCTCTTGAATGTGAACTGAATCAAATTTCTCCGCCAAGCCTAGCAGGAAATGACTCTACTCTTGAAGATGAGCCCTGCCCGAGAGTCTGCCTGCTCCCACCTGCTCAACTCGTACAGTGGTATCTCGACTTACTAATTTAATCCATTCTGAATGCAAATTCGTAGGTCGAAAAATTCGTAAGTCACAAAAAGCGATTTCCCCATAGGAATGCATTGGAAACGAAAAATTTGGAAAAAAATTGTAAGTCGAGTAAACCGCATCTAAAATTTGTAAGTTGAGGTAAACCCCATCTAAAACTGCCAACAGGTGTCCTTCGGATGTTGAAAAATTCATAGGCGTGCGGACACTTTTTTTGTTCGCAAGTCGAAAATTCCTATGTCGAGTTATTTGTAAGTCGGGGTACCACTGTATATTAATAAACAGCAACAACAACAGGCTAGTGGCCCTTTGCTAAGAGAATGACCCCTGTAAGTGGCTGCCCTCGAGAAATATCCTGTTGCTTGAATCTAGCAGGAAATGTGAAACAGTATAACTTAGGGTATCTCGTGCCATTCCCCCCTTCTTTTTGCAGTTGCCTCTGATGCCAAGACTTTACTAAACAAACCATTAAACCAACCTATTCCTTCTGCCGAAAACACTCAATTTGAAAATAAAGATAATAACTGACAATATACTGGTGCCGAGTATTCCATTCTTCACAGATTAAATGATCCTTGCTTGAGATCATCAAAAATAATAAACCATTTGTAGACTTTGGGATGAAACACGACAATTGGAGAAAAATAGTTTCTTCCCAATCTGTGCCTTAATAATGATAGAATCAAATAATAATAACAATAATGAACATGCTGATGGGCATGATGAATGGAGGGGGTTCTTAGTGATGCAGGAAATTGAAAATGGTCTGAAGAAGGTCCCAGACTAAGGGATGGAACAGAATTGCTCTCATTGTTTCACGTCCAAGTTTTCTTTTCTAAAAGAGATAACGTGTTTAGCGTCTTTAGCTCAATTTCTCAACTGTATTTTGCAATCATTTAGGGCTGAATTCTTTGCCGCTATTTCCCCAGAGAACCTGACGTTTTGCAAATGGCCCCAAACGGCTGAAAATTCAGCCACCTCGTTGTTGTCTTGTTCCAGCTTCACAGTTACTTATTCACAAGTTAATTTGAGCTCAGTTTAAAATGCTGGTGTTGGTTCCTTCCTAAAACCTTGTGGGGCCAGGTTATCTCAAGCCTCACCTCCTGCCATACAGGTGAAACTCGAAAAATTAGAATATTGTGGAAAAGTCCATTATGTAAGCAATTGTTTTCATTAGCTACTGGAGTTTAATATCTGAGATAGACTCATGACGTGCAAAGCAAGATATGTCAAGCCTTTGCTTGTTATAATTGTGATGATTATGGCGTGCAGCTGATGAAAACCCCAAACTTGAAATTGTTAATTTGGGGTTCTCATCAGCTGTATGCCATAATAATCACAATTATAACAAATAAAGGCTTGGCATATCTCGCTTTGCATGTCATGAGTCTATCTCATATATTAGTTTCACCTTTTAAGTTGAATTAGTGAAAGAAATGAACCTTTCCACAGTATTCTAATTTTTTGAGTTTCACCTGTATAATTCTCAGATCATCATCAGACACCTTCCTTCCTTCCTTCCTTCCTTCCTTTCTTTCTTGTACAGTTAGACCAGGAGTGGAGAATCTCAGACCCAGAGGTCAAACGCAAGCCCTGAGAAAAATAGAAACCTGCAGATGTGTGATCCTTACCTGAAAGACCACCTTCTCCCATGCAAAGCCATCTAGGTGTTGAGATCTTTCACAGAGAGTCCCTCTTTCTATCCTGCCAACATCTGATGCGTTTTTGAAAGGAAAATGAGAGAACCATGTCCAGTCACTTTACAGAAACTAGCTATTGGTTGTGTCGACCTTTGGAGCATTTAGTGCAGTACTATCTACGCTGACTGGCAGTAGCTCTCTAGAGTTTCAGACAGAGATCCCTCTGAACCCTACCTGAAGATGCCGGAAATAGAACCTGGGACCTTCTACATGCAAAGCAGATGCTCTACCACTGAGCTATGCCCCCTCACCATGTAGAATTGAATAGGGAACCCCATAGTAAATGCATGCATTCTCATTCATAAACCACAGCCTTCACAGTGTGTAATTGTGGGCTACACTGCAAATCTAGCAACAACAACTATCATCATCATCATCATTATTATTATTATTAAATATTTGTTTGTTGCATTTATAGACAACCTTTTCATCCAAGAAGCTAAATGTAGTGTGCATGGTTCTTCTCTTCTTCATTTAATCCTCACAACAACCCTGTGAGGTAGGTCAGCCTCAAGGTCACATAGTGAGCTTCATGGTTTCAAATCCTGATCTCCCAGGTCCTACGCCATGCTGGCTGGCTCTCATATGCTTGCATAAGAATGGATCAACTGGATCCCACCCACCCCCCGCCTGTGCTTCCTCCAATTCTGGAAAAGGGCCAAGAATCACAGAATTGTAGATTTGGAAGGGGACCACGAGGGTCATCTAGTCCAACCCCCTGCCAAAGCAGGAATATTTGCCCAGTCATGGGGCTCGAACCATGAGCCTGAGATTAAGAAACCCATGCTCTATCGACTGAGCTATCCCAGCAGAAGACGAACATGGTTGTTGGACTCTCAAGATTACAATTGGGTGCCAACCCAAGACTGAGATGTCTTCCATATTGCGCCGAACTCAATTTGAAAGAAAGCAAGAAAGTTTCCAAATACTTCACACATATCCAATTGCATAGGCACTCTTTAAAAATTTATATTCTCCCATTATTTCCAGCTTTCGAAAGGCAGCTGCTGTGTATCCGTCATTTTAAATAATAAAATAAAAACGGCTCTGTTGATTGCACTTCGAAAGACCAAGAAGGGGAAAGGTCCATTCTGCCAATTCGGCAGGTTGGCTTATAGAACTGGCAAAGGTTGAAAACGAGCCGGCCAAAACGGAATGGCAGGAATTGTCTGGCAGGATGATTTACAATTGTATTTCAACAGTCCCTAAAAGGCAAGAAAATAAAATCAAATAAACAATTTCCCCTTTCCCCCTCTTTTATTGGTATGGCTAATTCTTTTCATTAGTTTCGACTTTATTACGATGGCTAAAAAGTTTGCGTTCTTTTTTTTTTCCCTTATTAAAAAGTCCGCGCATTTTCTGCCAAACTTATGAGTGCCGTTTAAGGCTGCAACAGTCATTGGAGGTGGAACCATATTGGGGAGGTGTTGGGATAACCAGTTGCTGGAGTAACCTGCTCCAACTGGTCATGAAGGTCAGAAGGTCGTGAGGATTTGGGAGGAATTGAAGAGGGCTGAAGAAGCGATAGGTAGCAAGAGGAGCAAAGGCGGCCGAAGAAGCAGAAGGAGGCCGAAAACAAAACAGACTGCAGTCTTGACTTGAAGTACGCTCACTGGTAGCGATCGAGCTCTCCGATACCTCAAACTGAGGCAGGGGCCATTTATTAGCTTTTCATACAACGTCATCAGCATAACACCAACCAATTGCAACTCAGCATTAACAAGCCCTTCCGGGCGGGAAACAGCCTTAAGAACCGTTAATTGGGAGGCTTCCTGGCGCGCTTTAGCTGAGCGGAGGGATCCCGACTCAGTGCATTGTCCTTGGCCGGATCTTCGTTTCCTTCTGCGTGCGGCAGCGCGGAAAGATCAGTGCGGCGGCTGCGCACGGGAAGACGCTAAAGCGTATTCCCACAGGGAGGGGCAGGCCTTGAATATGGCTTCCTGAGTTTCCCCCCTCCACCAGCATAACATTAGCCTGCATTGCTCACTTTCATCTTCAGAGGTATTCTGCCTCCAAATAGCAGCTTGCTGGAAACCACGGGAGGATAGAGGGCTTTGTACTCG
The DNA here is from genome assembly GCF_009819535.1 of Lacerta agilis. Taxonomy (NCBI): domain Eukaryota; kingdom Metazoa; phylum Chordata; class Lepidosauria; order Squamata; family Lacertidae; genus Lacerta; species Lacerta agilis. Next base: position 109,967,782 of record NC_046314.1, on the reverse strand, counting down.
AATCCTGTTCCCTGGTTCCCACAGGGCATCCGATTGGCCACCATGAGAACGGGGTGCTGACCAGACGGACCGTTGACCTGATTCATCAAGGTCTTCTCCTGTTCTCCTGTTCATCTTACATCCCCACCAGGTGTAGCCAACGTTGCGGCACGAGGGCAGGGCAACACACAAGGTGACGGTAATCTTATTGGGATGGCATCTTTGGGTGCAGTGGTGCCCTTAGGGTTTCTCCTGACTCCCATGAAGTTTCTGAGCCCCTCCCCACTCCCTCCCCCATTGGCAGTAAGGGTTGCTTAGCTCTCCCCCCACGTGAAAAGTACCGTATTTTCCCTGTATAAGACAAGGGATGTTTTACCCCCCTCCCAAAATAGGTTTAAAATTGGGGGGTTCGTCTTATACATGGGTAGTGCTGAGGGGGTGTTTCTTAATTTGGAGTCCCAAAAATAGTGGGCGTCTTATACAAGGGGGCGTCTATACATGGGAAATACGGTAAAGAGAGTTGAAGGAGGAAGTTGGAAGAGTGACGCGTCTTTCCCACTTCCTCTTTCAGCTCTATGTGTTTTTCCAGGTTCAGGTTAATCCGCTGGATGGACCTTTACCCAGCTCCCTTGGAGAAGTGAAGTGTGTGTATATATGTACTGTAGATGTGTGCACTTTAGTCTTCTGTCTCAAGGGGGCAGGGGGCTTATCTGGGGGGGGTGGGTCGGGGAGAGGAGACCAGGGGAGTGGAGCCAAACAACCCTCGTCAGAGTCCAGATGTTCCCATGGGCCTAAAAACCTTGTTGGCCCCTTTGTAACATGATAGAGCAAATCAAGGTTGTATAACTTTCAGATTTGGGGACTTATTTTCTTGTGGGAATGTGGTCAGGGTCCATGTGCTGGTGGGGGGAAGAGCCACAGCAAGGCATGGTCAGGGCAGCTAGTACAACATAATTAAGAACAGGAGGGATTTAAAAAAAATATATGAAAACACACAAAACAAAATTGTTGGGTAATATCCAACTGTTTTCATCTGCCAAGAGAGTGGACTGGGTTCCCCTTCCGCTTTGCAGTCCTTCAGTCCCCTTCAAATCAGACCCCAGTTTGGGGACAAGGTGGAGAAAAGGAGATTGTGGGGAAGCTCCATTGCACAAGTGGAAGTCAATTTGCACAATGTTGGAAATGGCACATGGAAGCTTGGAAACTGTTTGTTTTTTTTTAAAATGTATTTATTTACTATTGGTAAAAGGTGAATTTTTCACACTACTGTGACCACTAAATGCGGGGGGGATGTGGACCACAAACCGGTACAAGGGCGTAGGGTCTCAAGGCAACACACTGACAGTGAAGAATAATGATAAACATATCCATCGTCGCCCTCGGGGCCCAGCCCCAGCCAACCTGCTGTTTGTTCCCAGGAACGCTGGGAGTGAGAGCGAATGCATGGTGAGCGAACACCGCCGGAGACGTTCTGCAGGCCTTCCCCCTTCTGTACTCTGGAGGTCAGCAAGTTTGAGGTATTACAGCCACTAAGTGAAAATGAAAACTTCAAGAGGCTTGCTGTCTATCACCGCCATCACTAAATCTTTTTTCAACAATCCTGGGCAGTGAATTATGGAAGCATGGAATTGACTTACACTTCATTTCGAGCTGTAGTCAGTTACTCTGTCAAACACAACAGCGTTCAGAAAAAGGCCTATAAAAATATATGACAAACGAAGCTGGCAACCTCTATATCTTTTACATGGGCAGAGCGTTTAAAATATAGCTGTGCTAAGATGGACTCTCGAAACTCTCCACCTTGTATGTGGAGGAAGCAAACTGGGAAGGGAGGGGGGAATTATTTCAACAAATTTCTCCAGGGGTGGAGAAATTCTCGAACAGTTTCTTGGGGGAGGCTTCCCATTAACAGTTCCTCCCATATATATTTTTTGTTGCCACAGTTGCAAATCACAGCAGTATTTTGTTGTCAGGCTGGGTACCATTTTGTTTCCTCTACAATGTACAAGATCTGGCATCCTTGTTTGTGCATGCATGTGCAAATCACAGCATTGTTTGTGCATGCATGTGCAAATCACAGCTTCCACACACACAAAATGGTAGAGAATATCCAGAGAAATCGAGAATGTAAGAATAACACTTACAGGTTGTACAATGACAATAAAGGTATATTATTATTATTATTACCAGACGTCCCCATTTCCTGGGGACAGTCCCCGGATTTACAAATCAGCCCCCATACAAAATCCATTGAAGTTGAAAAGTGTCCCCGGATTCATTGAAAAGAATCTAGAAACCTTAAGTCTTATGTCCCATCTAAACTTGTGTCCAGTTCTTTCTGGATGCCAATGGGCTTGTTCACATGTTAGACTGAACACAGATACAAGCTGCCGCTATACACATAAAAGCGTATGTGCACGTTGGTTCCGAGAGCTCAGCATTTTTCTTTTTCTAATTATCTTAATGTGTTTTATGTAAAACAATTAGGGATTCTGCATATTAAGCAGTATATAAATATTACTGATGGTGAGGAACTGCTCTGTACACAGGCCACAGACGATACACTCATAGAACATTACACGTCCACAAATGTACAGCTCAACTACTTAGAATCATCTAATTGTAGAGTTGGAAGGGACCCCAAGATTCATCTAGTCCAACCCCCTGCAATGCAGGAATCTCAGCTAAAGCATCCATGGCAGATGGCCATCCAACCTTGCTTAGAAACCTCTCATGGGAGTCTGTTCCACTGTTGAACACCTCTTACTCTCAGAAAGTTCTTGCTGGTGTTTAGCTAGAATCTCATTTCTTGTAACTTGAAGCCATTGGTTCAAGTCCTACCCTCCGAAGCAGGAGAAAACAAGCTTGCTCCATCTTCCATGTGACAGTCCTTCAGATATTTGAAGTGGCTCTCATATCTCCTCCTAGTCTTTTCCAGGCTAAAGTATTGTACATGTCTTGTATGTAATGTAATAGAATCATAGAATCATAGCGTTGGAAGAGACTACAAGGGCCATCCAGTCCAATCCCCTGCCAAGCAGGAAACACCATCAAAGCATTCCTGACAGATGGCTGTCAAGCCTCCACTTAAAGACCTCCAAAGAAGGAGGCTCCACCACACTCCTTGGCAGCAATTCCACTGTTCGAACAGCTCTCACTGTCAGGAAGTTCTTCCTAATGTTTAGGTGGAATCTTCTTTCTTGTAGTTTGAATCCATTGCCCCATGTCCGCTTCTCTGGAGCAGCAGAAAAACAACCTTTCTCCCTCCTCTATATGACATCCTTTTATATATTTTGAACATGGCTATCATATCACCCCTTAACCTTCTCTTCTCCACGCTAAACATGCCCAGCTCCCTAAGCCGTTCCTCATAAGGCATTGTTTCAGGCATTTGACCATTTTGGTTGCCCTCTTCTGGACACGTTTCCAGCTTGTCAGTATCCTTCTTGAACTGTGGTGCCCAGAACTGGACACAGTATTCAGGTGAGGTCTGACCAGAGCGGAATACAGTGGTACTATTACTTCCCTTATCTAGATGCTATACTCCTATTGATGCAGCCCAGAATTGCATTGGCTTTTTTAGCTGCTGCATCACACTGTTGACTCATGTCAAGTTTATGGTCTACCAAGATTCCTAGATCCTTATGGGAAGCAGTGGCGAACAGAGCCACTTGGCTGCTCGGGGCGGCAAACTCAGAGGCCTGCTCCTCCCCCTGCTAGCAGTTCGAAAGCACAAATTGCAAGTAGATAAATAGGTCAATGGCATTTCCGTGTGCTGCTCTGGTTCTCCAGAACCAGCTTAGTCATGCTGGCCACATGACCTAGAAGCTCCCTTGGCCAGTAAAGCGAGATGAGCACCACAACCCCAGAGTCGTCCACAACTGGACCTAATGGTCAGGGGTCCCTTTACCTTTTATATAGGATAGGCACTTTTTTTTTTATAAGGATGGTACCATTTATTTTTTTTATACTTCTGACTGGCAAACCCCACTTGCATTTCTGGTTTCTGCAACAAAGGAAGAGTGGCTAGAGAACGGCAATATGTTGTATTCAGCTAGAGGCCAGACTGTTCTTCCAACTCTCTTGCTGAGGCACAGTTTTTTCCCACTGAATTCAGCATTTAAAGCGTTTCCCTAACAATCTTGTTAAACCTATGGCCTTATGGGCAACGAGCGAACCTTAAATTAAAGGGTTACGGCTAGGGCTGAAAGGTTTATGGTAAAATATTGTTTTCTCACAGTAACAAAACATAGCATATTTCATGGCACATTGTCAAAGGACTTGGGTATTTCATGATCAAATATGAAATATTATTAATCTGGGAAGCATTTTGAATTCATTTCTGGTCCCAGGTACAGCTGGCACATCGTGAAGCTGCGGGCAAGGGATTGAGAAGTCACATGACCCTGTGAGCGGGGGAAGGAAATGAGGACTCAAGGGTCTTAGAAGCCAAGCCTTATGAGGAACAGTCGAAGGAGCTGGGTATGTTTCGCCTGGAAAAGAGGAGGCTGAGAGGAGATATGATAGCCATCTTCAAGTACCTAAGGAGGATGGAGCAAGCTTGTTTTCTCCTCCTCAGGAGAGTAAGATTTGAACCAATGGCCTTCAAGTTACAAGAAAGATTCCGACGAAACATCAGGAAGAACTTTCTGACAGTAAGAGCAGTTCCTCTGCTTCATTGGAGGTGGTTAAGTTTTTTAAGCAGAGGTTGGATGGCCATCTGTCATTCATGCATTAGTTGAGACTCCTGCATTGCAGGGGGCTGGATGAGATGACTCTTTGGGTCCCTTCCAACTCTATGATTCTAGGACTCCAGTCATCCTATTGGAATGTGGCTGCACGAGTCATTTGTAGAAAGAGCAAGTTGCTAGCTCTCATGGCGCTGGAGAAAAGTTTGAAAATAGAGACCCCTCAATGGCCGAGGGATTTAGGACTTTGGGCTGTGTTGGATGGATGATGTAAGATCCTGATGTCCATATTCCCCACTAACACCCTTTGGCTCCAGTTATCCCAGTTGTTGGGCACCAATGTCTTACTTGACAGAGGGCAATTCCCCACTTGAAGGACTGTCAGTTTAAAAGGACGCCTGTTTAAAAGTGTCCTCTGTATGAACCATAGTGCAAGTCCAGTTTGGGATGGATTGGTCCCTCTAACTCCATATTGTTTACACCAATAATAAATTATTATCTAGCTCCATATTGTTTTACACTGACTGGCAGCAGCTCTCCAGGCTTTCAGGACCGGGGTCCCATCCTGGAGATGTTTGGGATTGAACCTGGGGTATTCTGCGTGCAAGGCAGATCCTGTGCAACTGAGCTATTGCCCTTCCCCAAACATTCCAAGACAAACAAGCATAAGAAGGGAGAGCAGGGACCTTAAATGTGCCCCATCAATTCTGGACAGCAGACCTGCAAGGCCACACAGGTCACTTGGTCACAGCCTCCTCTGTTGTCTTGTGATGCATTGCCTTTCTGTTTCAGGTATAGCCGTTCTTTCTAAACATGCACCTGAACGTGCAAATTTCCGTATGCAAATTTGGTTAGTGCAAATTTGTATCCTCCTTTGTGGGTGGACTGTTAGTGTATCGCTTTAAAAGTTGATTTCTTCTTTTGTATATTCTATGGTTGGCATTTATTGCTGACAGTAATTTTGAGAGTTGTGTGGGAAGTGAGATTATTAATTATGATTAATTAATTAATTATTAGCATCAATTAGTCCTGCGTTGCAAATTATTTTTCCTCCACTTGCCCCCCCACCCCCAGTTATGCTCCATCAATTAATGAGAAAAGAAATTGCATCCAAAAATTATGGATGGTGAATGGAAATGCTTGCGACATTCTCAGGAGGGGTGCTGCTGCTGCTGCAGGGGCGAAGTTGCCCTTACCTTAGTTTTGAGATGGCTGAGGGTTGCTTGCAATCGTCTTCTCCTCCCCGGCACCCCACAAATCTTTCCAGACTGTGGCCTTTACTCTGCAGCCTCAATAGGTGCCCACACTTCAATTAAAGCCCAGGTAAAGACATTGCTGCTACCCCCATCAGGTAGCATAGGCAGACAGGGAGGCTGCAGGGCACCAGAGAAATGCTGAACAGGAAGAAGAAGAAGAAGAAGAAGAAGAAGAAGAAGAAGAGAAGAAGAAGAAGAGGAGGAGGAGAGGAGGAGGAGGAGGAGGAGAGGAGGAGGAGGAGGAAAAAGAAGAGGAGGAGGAGGAGGAGAAGAAGAAGAAGAGAAGAAGAAGAAGAAGAAGAAGAAGAAGAAGAAGAAGAAGAGGAGGAGGAGGAGGAGGAGGAGGAGGAGGAGGAGGAGTTTGGACTTGATACCCCACTTATCACTACCCAAAGGAGTCTCAAAGTGGCTAACAATCTCCTTCTCCCTTCCTCCCCCACAACAAACACTCTGAGAGGTGAGTGAGGCTGAGAGACTTCAAAGAAGCATTACTAGGCCAAGGTCACCCAGCAGCTGCATGTAGAGGAGTGGAGACGCGAACCCGGTTCACCAGATTACTAGTCCACTGCTCTTAACCACTACACCATGCTCGCCTCTACACCGTATGCAGCATCCTGACCACCTTGGAATCACAAGTTAAACTTGAAACCCACTGGAATTCTATAGTCCCCTGAGAATGAGACAGGAAGAAATGGGGAAAGCGCCTTTTGCAAAGGAAGAGAACCTTGGGAAATGGGGAGGCGGCAGCTTTGCTCAGCACTAGAAGCAACCAGTCAAACCTGAGACTGCCGGCCTTGACATGAGTCTATTTCACCATCTGTCTCAGCACTTGCGCTTAGATACAAAAGTTCGTACAAGGGAAGAAACTTCGGCTTCTGCATCTCCTGGGGTCCTGCTTACTAGCAGAATAAGCTCTCTGACAATAATAAAAACCCGCTGCACTGTATGATTTGGGGCTTTTTGTGTGCATTCTTTCACATTCAGCCTGAAACAAATTGCAGAGTATAGTGGCCCCCCTCCCCAATAAAATAAAAAAATAAAAAAGATGCCCCACAGAGAGGTGGCACAATGCGAAATGTAATTAGGAGCACTTTGTTAAAAAGTCAGCGGCAAAACCTAACAAAGCCGAGTCCCAGATTTATATGCATGTAACTGTATAATACATAATTGTCAACTGTTCCGAAAAGATCTAATTTTGATAATGCATATTGAGATTGGTTGTCTGTTTTGTTAATGAGGGGTCTGAAAAACACTTGGCTTGACAGCTCGAAAGGAAGCACTACTGAGCGAAGCCAGAGAATGCAGAGCCAAAGGGGGTGCAATACCCCCCCCTTTTGCTTTGTTAATATATATATATATAACATAAAATAAACCTTTCTTAGAATGAGAAAGAAAAATGGAGTATTCACAGTTTACCCCAGACTTCGAATTATCCTGCTGAAATATTAACAACTCTACAAAACAACATATTCATCCACTTTTGACAATTCATAATTGATGTGCACAGTTTTGGTTCCAAGTCAGCATTTCCGAGTCTCCCTTTGCAAACAGCTGCACACCTGCAATGGGGAGCAACAGGAGGAGGAGAAGGAAAGAGCAGCAGAAATGAGATGAAATAGAAATGTATGCAAATCTTCGTCACAGAACAAATTTTCCTTCCTTCCTTCCTGCCTGTTTCCATTTCCATTTCAAGAAAAGGAAATCCTCCACTTTCAAATGTTAAACATATTTAAATGCATTCCTCCTGCCCAGGTCTTTTTTAAAAAAATAATAAAAATAATTATATATATATATATATATATATATGTGAACATAGCAGGCACACAAAGGTGCTTAATAACAAGTCAGACTATCGGTCTGTCTAGCTCAGTACTGTCTGCTCTGACTGGCAGAGGCTTTCCAGGGTTTTCAAACGAAGGACTGAACCTGGAGCCACATTCTGAGGTCTGAACCTGGGACCTGTGGCATCTCATAGCAAATGTCACAACTTTCGTTGCTGGCAGATACGGCATTGGGATGGATCCAGGGCCGTCTTTACCTGGGGGTGCAAGGGGTGCGGAGCACCCAGGAGGCCGCATTCTGCGGGGTGCCAGGCACCCGTTGCTGAAACCGCCCTAAGCGTATTGTGTTGAGTTGCTATGCAGCAGGGGGGCCAGTGGCACCTTTGATTCATCTCGCACCACTGCCTGACGGGAGGAGAGGAAGTGACAGGAAAGAAGGAGAGAGACACACAGAAAGAGAACATGCTTGTCTAGTGGTGGGAGCGCGCACAGCCTCCGGAACCTTCCCAAGAAGAACTCGTACATGCACGCTCGCAAGGGACCTCCCAGCTCCTCTAGAAATAAGGTTTGCCTCCCACAACGAAAGAAGAAGAGTATAAGAAGAGTTTGGATGTGATATCCCACTTTATCACTACCCGAAGGAGTCTCAAAGCGGCTAACATTCTCCTTTTCCCTTCCTCCCCCACAACAAACACTCTGTGAGGTGAGTGGGGCTGAGAGACTTCAGAGAAGTGTGACTAGCCCAAGGTCACCCAGCAGCTGCATGTGGAGGAGGGGAGACGCGAACCCGGTTCACCAGATTACGAGTCTAACACTCTTAACCACTGCACCACACGGCTCTCGCTGCCTGAGATGGCTCTCCCACGCATGCGCACAATGCCCACCCATCTCATCTTTCAGACAGTTCCCCACGACCGTAAGCACATGCGTAGAGTCTTTCCACCGACTCCCAATGTGTTCTTTGTCTTTAGAAAAGCTAGTTTTAAACAACCCCCCCCCCCAAAAAAAAACTCCTTTTGGAGAAGCGCAGGCATGAGTGCTATATATCAAATCATAATAGTGACATAAGGCATAATAAAAGTTAATTTGGGAGCTAAACTAAATTTGGGGGCGCTGGGCAGTTCTTTGCACCCCGGCGGCGCATATGCTAAAGACGGCCCTGGATCTATCCCTAGTTAAAAGTGGAGGGTTGAGGGCCCTCCACCTGATGCCAAATGGGTACCAGTATACCTGAAGGAAGGGACCCAGGTGGCGCTGTGGGTTAAACCACAGAGTCTAGGGCTTGCTGATCAGGAGGTCAGCGGTTCGAATCCCCGTGACGGGGTGAGCTCCCATTGCTCGGTCCCAGCTCCTGCCCACCTAGCAGTTCAAAAGCACGTCAAAGTGCAAGTAGATAAATAGGGACCACTCCGGCGGGAAGGTAAATGGCGTTTCCATGCGCTGCTCTGGTTTGCCAGAAGTGGCTTTGTCATGCTGGCCACATGACCTGGAAGCTGTACGCCGGCTCCCTCAGCCTATAGAGCAGGATGAGCGCCGCAACCCCAGAGTCGGACATGACTGGACCTAATGATCAGGGGTCCCTTTACCTTTTACCTTTATACCTGAAGGAGTGCCTCTTCCCCTCCCATTGTTCTGCCCGGACATTGAAGTCCAGCTCCGAGGGCCTTCTGGCGGTTCCCTCACTGCGAGAAGTGAGGTTACAGGGAACCAGGCAGAGGGCCTTCTCGGTAGTGGAGCCCGCCCTGTGAAACACCCTCCCATCAGATGTCAAGGAAATAAACAACTATCTGGCTTTTAGAAGACATCTGAAGGCAGTCCAGTTTAGGGAAGTTTTTAATGTTTGATGTTTTATCTGAAGAAGTGTGGATGCACACGAAAGCTCATACCAAGAACAAACTTAGTTGGTCTCCAAGGTGCTACTGGAAGGATTTTTTTTTTTATGATGTTTTATCGCTATTATTATTATCATTCTTTTGGGAGCCATCCAGAGTGGCTGGTGAAACCCAGCCAGATGGTCAGGCTATTAATAATAATAATAATAATAATAATAATAATAATAATAATAATAATAAGCAACGCAACCTGGGCCTAATGGGTTCACAGAATTAAAACCCTGGAAGGTCTTGCTTCTCCCATAGTCACAGCCTTGGATTTAAGCAGAATTCAAGCATGGCTCTCCCTCTCAGGCTTCTGCCCACATCCTGCTTTCAGTATCTAGCTCATGCTCATATTCTGCCCCTGTCCTTCTCACAACAGTCAGGTGAGGGAGGAGGGTCCCCCCCTTTTGCCCTGTGGCACTAACCATACTTAGAGGGCCATTAACTCACCAAGAAGCTGGTTAGCCAACAGTTGTATCCTTGCTGGATCCTGGACTTAGAAGGGATTCAGACATACAGCCTAACACACACACACACACACACACCACACAACAGTATTTTGAAAATTGTGTCAAAATAGTGGGATATACACGCTTAAAACCAACCAGAGAATTACTTGGAAGGCCTGAGCTCCAGAGACATTTGCTTAATTCTAGCTGTTTGTTCCCTGCCTTCAAGGAAAATAGGTATGGCTGCCTCTTGCTAAATATGTTTCTTTTTCAACAGAACATCAGGTATAATGATTTCATGGGTCTAGGAGATAATTTCGGTAGAGAGATGTTAAACTGCTGGCATAACGCAGGCGCTGTGACTGAAGGCAGAATTTCTTTGGGAAGCAAATACACACACACACACACACACACACACACACACACACACACACACACCAGCGATGTTTATTTGTAGTCTGTTTTTGACCTCCCCGAATCGTATTAAGAGCAGCTTTGATGTGCCTGGATTAGGCTGGTTTTTAATATTTGAAAAATGCCATGGCTACAGAGAGTGCTCTCGCTGAAAGAGTCAAGTGGAGACTCAAAATGCGCCGTCATTAAGGCATGTGGCGTGCCATGAATAGTAAATATTTTAAAATGATACCCATTTCATGGCCTAGCCAGCCTCATGAAACATCCACTGCATTTTTCCCCCCCTCTCCTTTTGTCACTGGTTTTCTTCTTCTCTTTGCTTAGATGTTAGTTCCAGGAACTGAGAATGGGGGCGGGAGGAGGGAAAGGAAGTCTTTTTTTTTTTTTTAGAATCATAGAGTCATAGAATTGTAGATTCGGAAGGCACCATTCTAGTCCAACCATAGGAGCCAAGTCATGGGGGCTGAGGGGGGTCTTTGTCCCCCCCCATAAAATATTTGAGGCTGCCACTGCTACTCAGAAGGATTAATTACTCCAACCATGGAGGCAGAGCATACAACCTACATGGTTAGTAGCCAGTGCTGGCCCTCCCCTCCATTAATTCCTCCAATTTTCTTTAAAATCCATCCAAGTCAATGGTAATTCAAACAGAGTGTGTGCACTATGTCTTGTGAATGATTAAGCGGGACAGGGCTTACCTGCACCCCCCTCCCCAAATATTTGATTCAAATTGGCACTCCTGTGTCCAACTCCCTGCAGTGCAGGAATCATTTGCCCCATGTGGGACTCAAACCCACAACCCCAAGATTAAGAATCTCCTGCTCTAACTGAATGAACCATGCTCAGACTTTATAGTACCATGGACATTGCCTTTTATTGTTGTTGTTCAGTCGTGTCACAGTTTGGCCAAACTCATGTTAGTAGCTTCGAGAACACTGTCCAACCATCTCACCCTCTGTTGTCCCCTTCTCCTTGTGCCCTCCAGCTTTCCCAACATCGGGGTCTTTTCTAGGGAGTCTTCTCTTCTCATGAGGTGGCCAAAATACTGGAGCCTCAACTTCAGGATCTGTCCTTCTAGTGAGCACTCAGGGCTGATTTCTTTAAGAATGGATAGGTTTGATCTTCTTGCAGTCCATGGTACTCTCAAGAGTCTCCTCCAGCACCATAATTCAAAAGCATCAATTCTTCGGCGATCAGCCTTCTTGATGGTCCAGCTCTCACTTCCGTACATTACTACTGGGAAAACCATAGCTTTAACTATACGGACCTTTGTCGGCAAGGTGATGTCTTTGCTTTTTAAGATGCTGTCTAGGTTTGTCATTGCTGTTCTCCCAAGAAGCAGGCGTCTTCTAATTTCGTGACTGCTGTCACCATCTGCAGTGATCATGGAACCCCAGAAAGTGAAATCTCTCACTGCCTCCATTTCTTCCCCTTCTATTTGCCAGGAGGTGATGGGACCAGTGGCCATGATCTTAGTTTTTTTTGATGTTGAGCTTCAGACCATATTTTGCGCTCTCCTCTTTCACCCTCATTAAAAGGTTCTTTAATTCCTCCTCACATTGCCCTTTAAAAGTATCTAAAGCAGGGGTGGGAATCTGTGGCTTCCTCAAATGTTACTGGCCCATGGCTCCCATCACCCCTGGTCATCGACCATGCTGGCTCTGGCTGACTGCAGTTGGGAGCCAGCTACATCTACAGGTATAATGCCACAGTTTCTCTATTCCTGATAAAAGCATGACTAATACATTATCTCACATACCGTTACAACAGCGACACAGGGTATCTCATAAAGACACAAGGAGAGCCTATTGCATGGGTAGGCAAACTAAGGCCCAGGGGCCGGATCCGGCCCAATCACCTTCTCAATCCGGCCCGCAGACGGTCCGGGAATCAGCGTGTTTTTACATGAGTAGAATGTGCCCTTTTATATAAAATGTATCTCTGGGTTATTTGTGGGGCATAGGAATTCGTTTATCCCCCCCCATTCCCCAACAAAATATGGTCAAGCCCCCCAAGGTGTGAGGGACAGTGGACTGGTCCCCCGCTGAAAAAGTTTGCTAACCTCGGGCCTATTGGATGAGGCCAATGACCCATCTAGTCCAGCATCCTGGTCTCACAGTGGCCAACCAGTTGCCTGTGGAAAACCAGGAAGCACAAGAGCACACTCCCTTGTTGTGGTTTCCAGCCACTGGTACAATGGTTAGTGGCCATCGATAGCCCTTGCCTTCTTGAATTTCATCCAAGCTGATGGCCATCACCACTTCCTCTGGGAGCTCATTCCATTGTTTAACAATGTGCATACATGTTCTCAGAAACAACAGCCCCACAAGGTTCATACTCTCGTATCTCCAGGTAGGGTAGGACATGACCCTTGTCCGGACGTCTGGAGGACCATTTCCAGCCAGTGCAGAGAGCGCTAAGTGAGATGAACCAATAGTCTGGCTCAGGCGAGAAGTTCAATGTGACCAACATATGGACGTCAAAGGGAACTGCTCAAAGGGGCCTTCACTGATTATGACCGTAAAATGGACACAAACTGTGTATAGCAGAAACACTCTGGTGTTGAAGGTTGAAAAATTCATCTGCTTCTCTGATGCTGATTTCCACAGTGGCCTTGAGCCATTCACTTAATTTTACTGTGTTTATTTCATTCCCCCCTCGAAAGGCAGTCATTGTATTTGCAATGGTAGTCAGCCCTGTGGGGCTTAATCAACCATTTTGGCTCTTAATCACGTTGGGGATGAGATGCAACTTGCCTCGTCTAACCTCAAACCTCTGCTGCACTGCAACCCTACTGCCTTCTTGGGAGTAAGCTCCGATGCAAACTTGGTGAGGCTTGCTTTTGTGGAAAGATGCCTAGGATTTTGGCTGTCGGTGTTAAAACGCAGCTTCTGCCCTTTGCATGACCCCTGCTCCCATTAACATTTAGAGCAAGTCTTCCATTCTTGGCAGTCAACATGCTGTTTAATCCTGATATTTTATTATTTATTTATTTTAAAAAAACGAGCGAGCTTTTGAACGCAAAGAATGAAGCCCCGTTTCCCTCCACTGTCTCTTGTGCCAACTCCCTCCCACAAAATGGGACCCAAAGGCCTCGAGAGTCCTTCTCCTCGCCTCAAGGCCTCCGGCAAACTGGTCATGCCCGGCGTTCTGTATCGCTCCCTTTGTGAAAGCCTTGGTTGACAAGCTTCGGATGCTGTTCATGAACATTTCCTTCAGATAACCCTTGAAACGATGCGATCCTGCGCCAGTGCAAAGAGAAGGCTCCTTTTAAAACAGATGCACGCGATGCCCTAGCGCAACTGGTTATTAATTAAAAGCAATCGCCGTGGGACCGGCGGAAAGAAGAGGACTCTCCATTTCCAAATGGGATTCCGTTTGTGGCACTTCTCTTGAACCGCCTTGAGAGAGGGTCTCTCTAAAGTGCAGCTTGTAGCGTTACATAATTGTTCGCGGGGTGAATTATTTAGCTGGTCAGAAAGCTCGGGTTGCGGGGGGGGGCGCAATGCACTCCTTTCCCATCTCGAGTGGACAGCCCAGTCGCAAGCAGCCAGGCATACCAAATCTGCGGGAAAGGGAATCAAAGCGGGCATGAAAGTTTCATTAGAGCCGAACAGGAAAAGCCATCCCGGCTGGCTGACATAATTTCCAAGTGACCCCTGAAGCCGGCCACGACCAACTGGGGCGCCTCCTTTTGGAACATCTGCAAGGAGAGGCTGGTGCTAAGCTGGCTCAGAGATCAAGCCGTTGAGCATCTTTCAGGAGGAGGTGAGAGAACTGTGCGTGTGTGGCTGTGTGCGCACCAGCGGCCCTGTGCGCCGAGGAGGGGGCGAGCGCAATTTCTTCCAAGAGAAAACACTTCATGTCTTTTGCCACAGAGGACAAGCGCACAGGCCCAGCCAGCTTCTTTGCTGCCTTCATCTTTCCCCCTTTCCTCATTTCAAAGCTGCCTGGGTTAGACTGTTGGCCTGTAATTACCCTGGAAGTATTGCAGAGTCTGAACAAACAGCACTGAACTGACTGGTGTAGCATCGTGGCGAAGATGCTGAGCTGCGGATCAGGAAGTCCCTGGTTTGAATCTTACCTCGCTCTCTTTCTCAGTCTCCACCACCCCCATTTTGGGGGTGGGGTGGGGTGGGGTGGGGAGGAAAGGGGAAATGATAATATTGACTTCTCTTGCAGGTTCCAGAGGACTTACTCCCTTCTTAGATGTCTGCCCTGCCCTTATTTCCAAAGGAGCCCGAGGGCACCAAAGAAGTCAGTTAGTAAAACAATGCAATTAAAATAAAATAAAAATGTATTTGAAATAGTCAAAAACATTACAGAGACCCAGTGCTATTTTTTTCTAGAAAAAGAAGTGCCAGAACTCACCGTGTACCTGCCTTGTTCTCTTATAATGACAATGGTGCGCACCTGAGAGGTGCCGGCAAGTTCCGGCTGGGGAAAAAAGCCCTGCGGACATCTAATAATAGATCGATCAATTGTAAGAACATTAAAACACACACACAATAGTTGCCAGAAGCTCCCAGGTGAGAGTTGGTAGGGTCCACCCCCTTTTGGGTGAGACAAGGATTAAGATCTGCCTTTGAGTGAGGACTCTGCATTACATCTGCTCTTAAGTTTCTTGCCCCCCCACCTTTAGATTAGTTTTTATTATTGTTGTATTGTATGATGAAAAGGTTTAAATAAAAATGTATGGGTGGTGGTGGGGAACACAAGTTGACAGGAACATCAATGTTTGAAATCCCTCCTGAATGTTAACAGTGAAGGAGACAGGTACACCTTGCCAGGGAGGGCATTCCATAAATGGGGAAGCCACCACCAAGAAGACCCAGTCATGGGAGCATGCCCGTCAAATCTGCAGTTAGCTCTTTATTAGCAAAAACACGATTTCCACAGACTTGGCTGAGTGCGGGGCCTAATGAGCACAGCGGCTCATCCCCGGTAGGTCTTACCCATGAATCAGTTGTGAAGACTGAAAGTCCCCGCCTCCCCACCTCCCCACAGCTGCTTAAGTCCCCTCCTCTCCAGGGCTTTCCCCAAGCAATCAGAGACTGTGCCTGCATGCAGCCTCCCCCCTGCTCTGCTCATTTCAGCTCCCTTCTGATTCTGGGAGACAGGGTGGAGGGGAACTTGTTGCAGCAGAAGGAGAAGACTCCCATGACTAATCTCCGCCTCTTGGCTTCCCTCCTCCTACTCTCCTGCTTCAGCTTCTGCCTCTGTTTCTGGTCTTCTCTCTGCCACAGACTCTCCCAGATCAGTAAGCCCTGTTACCTCCTCAGCTTCCAAAGCCTCCTCCCAGTCTGCTCCGTCTTGTCCCTCTGATCGCTGTCTCACCACCACTCCCCGGGCTCTGAGCCTTCTTCCCCTGGTGGTTCCCCAGCTGGTTTCTCCCACCATTCCTCTGCATTCTACCAGTCCATGACGAGTGTCAACCTGGCGGCACCCAGAGGTGGTGCCACCAAGAGCATTAGCTGTGTGGTGCAACACAGACAGCGAAGTAGAGGGTGCCCATTTATGCGATGACCTAAGAGAGGGCAAATCTATTTGCAGAAAGTATGCACATATTTGCAAAGGTGGAAATAATTACTAAGATTTAAATAGAAAGACATCGCATCTGTCCATCTTGGGAAGACTTTGACCAGGCAGTTGTGTGGCTGTTTTGTGGTTGGATCAGGTGTTACTTGTTCTTTGTTCTTATGGATATTTCAGCCATACTTCAAAGAAAGCAGTAGAGCATGGGGAGCCTCGGCCTTTTGGGTGTTGTTGGGCTCTAACACTCATCAGTTCCAGCCTCCAATGGTCATGGATGATGGGAGGACCGCAGATTCCTCTTCCTTGTTCTTGCCTAGTTACTAAGAGAACTGCTTATCCCTAGGGTCTCAGGCCTTCCCGCTTAGCTTGCTGCAACTGACAATAGCAGGTATTGAACCTGGGATCAGGGATGGGGAACCTGTGACTCTCCATATTTTTGATGGACTACAACTCCCTTCATCCCTCTCCATTGGCAATGCTGACTGAGGCTGATGGGAAATGGAGTCCCATAAAACATTTAGAAGGCCACAGGTTGTCCTCTCCACCCCGTCCTGCACGCTCCATCTCTGAGCTGCCATCTCTCCCCAAACCATCCCAGGTGCACCAAGCAAACCACCCCAACTCTTCTCTTGACACTGCATCAAAGATAACTAAATCCGGGGCTGCAGGGGCCAGTCTGGCTTTTAAATACCAGCTGCAGTTCCTGCCAGAGAATATTTAATCATGAACTTAAAGTTTGTCAAAGAACGGCTCTGACCTCCAAAGCTTTTTTTTTTTTTTTAAATCGATTAGCTCTGAGTCCATTGTGTTTCGGCGCACTTTCTCAGGCAAGCGAAGAGGCAAAGTCAGGCATAAGCAAAGAGAAAGAGAGAGAGAGAGAGAGAGAAAAGTCAGATCCCAGCGAGTGATAAGCAAGAGCTCTGCTCCCGATTTAATAAGAGCTATCACTGGCTCCGCAAGACAACAGGCATGAAATATTGCATTATGCCATATGCTACATTGGGGGGGGGGGAATCCGCTGGAATCACACAGCTCCGGGGGAATGCGGGATGGTGGCAGCTCTTTTGCATTAATAAATGGAGCCTTGATAGACAAAACTGCAATTGGTCCCCATTGTTGTGGTGTCTCCTGCCTCTTAAATCCCTGCACACTGAACGTTTCCTTACTCTAAAATAAAAGCAGGAGGTTGGCATCGTGGGTGTCAATGAGCTCTGCATGCTTATGGGACTGAGGAAAGTGTGTGTGTATGTGGGGGGGTGGCTTCAGGCCCACAGACCAAATGCGGCCCCCAGGAGCTCTCTACTTGGCTCTTGGGACTTTCTTGTTCCAAGGCCACATCCCTTGTTGCCCCTGCTCCGCACCTTCCTGGGGTGCTTTCACCAGGCTGGATCGTGTCCTCCTTTGCCTGGAGCAGGTAAGGGCAGCTTGAATAAAATATGGGGGGCGGGGAGGTAAGCCCCACCCCACAAAACTGATCACAAGAAGTGGGGCAACCACACCATATGAATGCCAATGCCCTCTTATCTTACCTCTTATCGTTTAAGAGATCAAACAAAACAAAACAAAAATCAAAAATGGTTGGAATATATTTAAACAATATCTGAAAGGCCATTATGGAGAATTTTTTTTTTTTTACTGGTTTAGAATAACTCTTGTAAGGAAAAATAGTAAAATATAGTGGGGGGAAATATAGGTTACCAAAAAAAAATAGATGTGTTATGAGGGGTATTTGACAAAGTAAAATAGAGGACTGAAATAAGAAGGGGGGGGGGAAGTAAAGTGTAAACGGAGTACAAATGAATCGAACAAATAAGTATATATTTTGTTTTCTTTATTACGTCTTGGAATCACACGTTTAGTTACAGGAGAAGTGAGAAGTTACAATGTGATTTCATGAATGTTTCTCAAAAGAAACCAATAAAGATGAATTGCAAAACAGAAAAGGGAGAAAAAGTGGGGGGGGGGGGAGAATGGCAATGCCCATCAAGTTTGGGGGGCCCATCTCCCTCAAATATTATGCTGGGGAGAGGCCGAGCTCCTATGGATCCTATGGCCTGGAGGGAGGTGTTTATATATGTGTTTAAAGGTAAAGGGACCCCTGACCATTAGGTCCAGTTGTGTCCGACTCTGGGGTTGCGCCGCTCATCTCGTGTTACTGGCCAAGGGAGCCAGCGTACAGCTTCCAGGTCATGTGGCCAGCATGACTAAGCCGCTTCTGGCGAACCAGAGCAGCGCATGGAAACGCGGTTTACCTTCCCGCCGGAGTGGTACCTATTTATCTACGTGCACTTTGACGTGCTTTCGAACTGCTAGGTTGGCAGGAGCAGGGACCGAGCAACGGGAGCTCACCCCGTCGCGGGGATTCGAACCGCCAACCTTCTGATCAGCAAGCCCTAGGCTCTCTGGTTTAACCCACAGTCCCATATGTGTTTATATATGTGTGTTTATATGTGTATAAAAACCTTTGAGTTTTGCATGGCTGGAATGTGGCCTCCCATACACAGGTAAGAACCCCATCCATTGCTCTGCCCTTCTTTGCCCCGGGGCCCACGCTAATGTTTGCCGACTACTGGCAAGGCTCCTACAGCAGCTCACCTAAGGAAGGTTCCCCACTTTTGGCACAGAAAGAGATTTTAGAAAGAGAATCAAAAGCTTGGTCAGAAAGGGGTCAGAATGGAGGTCAGTACATGGGTTGGATGCTCCCAGCTTGGGATCACAAAATATCTCTTGTTTTATGCATATATATATACACCAGTATATATAGGGGGAGGTCCTTCTTCATTGAAAGTGCCATCACTTGCCCTCGGTCCCAGTTTTCCACACTTGCCCATAGTGACACCATGTCACCCAATCTGTCAACATGGCATGTCAATTCATTTTTTAAATATCTACTGACATTCAGTGATGTCCTCATATTGGATAATAACCAGCTAAGCCCTTTGGCTAATGTGAGGACTTCTAGTCGTGTCACTTCCTATGCACAATAAACATCTGTATGGAAACATCCTCAGACAAGGCCATCTTATCAAAAGGAATATGAGTAAACATGCTGTGACTTGAGACCAGCACAGTTCAGACTTAATGCTACCATTGCTTCTCCTCCTCTAAAGTATTTTTTAATTATTCTTGCAATTTCATATTTGGAGATCACCACAGTCCTGTTCTGGTATACCGTCAGGTATCCGCGAGTCAAATCTGTGTTAAATATGAGAATCTACTGCCTTCCCCTTTATCTGATTTGCGATTCATTTCCACTGCCTTATCTACTTTTAATTAAATACCGTAAAATGCTCCTGGTCAGCAGTTTGACTTTTCATTTCCTTATGGTGTCACTAATTCAGGTTGATTGTTGCTACCTTGTGAGGAATTAGATTTTTTTCCCGAGATGTTACCCCGGCGTGGTGCAAATTCGAGATTCAAACTCTTCAGTGCCTTTGGAAAAGTTACTTTAGATGCCTGTTACGCAGCTTGCTGCAAGAACAAAAATGTACTTCAGAAATGGAAATTGCCTATGTTGAGAGGCAATTCTGAAAAACAGCAAATAGCCAGTGCAGGATGAAGACCCCAATGTCTGTGGATTATGGAGACCAGTGAGTTCACATAAACACAAAATCAAAGCCCTCCTAATCATCTCCATTCACTCTTTTGCACAAATATGACACATATTTTGTGCATATCATTTTGGATATAATTAGTCATGCTCTCCCTCCCTTTAAACCAGGGGTCAGCAAACTTTTTCAGCAGGGGGCCGGTCCACTGTCCCTCAGACCTTGTGGGGGGCCAGACTATATTTTGGGAAACAAAATGAACAAATTCCTATGCCCCACAAATAACCCAGAGATGCATTTTAAATAAAATCACATGTAAAAACACTCATGTAAAAACACGCTGATTCCCAGACCATCCACGGGCCGCATTTGGAAGGCAATTGGGCTGCATCTGGCCCCCGAGCCTTAGTTTGGGGACCCCTGCTTTAAACCAACAATGTGACTCAGATGGAAGCGAGCTCTTGAGGCAAGAGTCAGTCCAATGCAGCCAAAGTTTAAGGGGTCAAAATCACCAAATTCTGTATATGAAATTGGTATATGTATCCATTTACACTGCACCAGCACACTACATCAGTGCAGTGTGGCCAGCTGAACCAGGTGATGATGGCTGACGGGTCTCAAACCCTCTTTGAGTTAGGCAGATTGAGTGGACGAGACCAATAATGGGTCCAGAGTTTAAGAAGGGGATTCCTGAATGTGCTGTAAAGGGAAGTGATGGGCAGATGGGACTCATCAACCTGGGAAGGTAGTCCACCTAGGAGAAGGAAAACTCTGGTTCTATACTGTCTTGTGGGATGTCTTTGGGAGAAGAACCCTACACAAAGCCAGAGTCGCTAAGATGGTTGGTAAATGCCTTGTACACCTCCTTCCGATAACTCTTGCAGCCAAGCTGTTTTGCTTTCCTTTAGACCACTTCAGCAAGGCTAAGGGGTGGGGTTTCTTAGTATCTGGGCAGCTTGGGACCTTCATGCACACTGCCCAGACTTGCTCCCTGGGGAGATCACTTCGGTGCTGCTCACAGACTTCACCCCCAGAGGCTCACTCCATTGTCACTCGAGACAAACAGATGGCAACAAGTTCAGTGCAGTGGTTAGAGTGTTGGACTAGGACCTGGGAGACCAGGGAGCAGATCCCTGCTCAGCCATGCAGCTCACTTTGGGCCAGTCACAATCTATCAGCCTCACCTACTTGTGGTTGCGATGGAGAGGAAGAGAACCACTTATACCTCCTAGAAGTCCTTGGAGGAAAGGTGGGATACAAATGCGATGGAAAACAGAAAAGAAAAAAAAAAACACAGGTTCCTCCACCATCCCAAGTCAGGAGAAACTGGTAGAGTCTGGAGAAGGCAGGGAAAGGGAAACGACTATCTCCTCTTTTTGTTTCATTGCTAGCATAGGTGTTGATGGACCTGTTCTACCCTGTTTTTCAGCTTCTAGGAGCTTGAGGCCACCTTAACTATTCTTGGGCAAAACCCTATTCACGTTCTGTTTTCACCAAAGCGTCATCGTTTTATAAGAGTATGGTTGCAAAAGAAGGCAAGGGGAGGGGGCAGAGAGAGAGAAAAAGCAAGCATCAGCTGGTTTTCCTTGTCTGTGCACCTTATGAAAATAAACGTATCGTCTCTTTTTTGATTTATGGTCTCCAGGAGTTTGTGAACAGCGTAAGTCAGTTCCTTCTCCATTACCTTAGGCATTGGAATCAAGACCCTTCCTACCCCAGGCTTGTTCATCATGGATTCCGAAATCACCACTTCATTAAAAGCATCCCCTCTGCTGGATATTCTACATGCTGGTCTGATATATTGCTCCTTAGGTATATGTTCCATTCCCTCCCTTCATCCTTTTAAGCATGGATTCATTTCCTCCTCCCCATGTGCCATGATAATTTATTCTATCTAATGACGGGGAGCACCAGAAGATTCGAATTGTTAGAACCTGGAGATGTGCCTCCGTGACAAGGATTTCAGCCCAGGAATGCTATAGTTATCCAACGGGTTGTGTTCTTGAGCTGGATAGGGTAGTTAGGAATGGACAAACCTGTCAATATCTTTTTTTTTAATAATAATTTTTATTAAATTTTGCATACATTCTTTTAAACATTCATTAACATTCATCTATTATACATCTTTTTGACTTCCATCAACCACGTCTCAGGATTTTCAAATTTACTAATTTCTTATTGTATTTCCACCCTCACTATTACTTTCTATTTCGACAATTAATTATTACCTTCCAAAATTAATTCCATAATATTTCCTAAGGTTAACTTTAAAAAACTTCTTGCAAGCCTATTAGCGTGATTTGTTGTTCACAATTGCCTTTCAGATATTTTTCAAACTTAGTCCAATCCTTCAGGAATTCCTGGTCCCGCCGGTTTCGAATTCTTCCTGTCATCTTGTCCAACTCTGCATAGTCCATTAGTTTTATCTGCCATTCTTCCTTCGTTGGTAATTCTTCTTGCTTCCATTTCTGTGCTAGTAACATTCTTGCTGCCGTTGTTGTGTACAGGAACAGTTTTTTATCTTGTCTATTAACCTCATTTCCTACAATTCCAAGCAGGAAAGCTTCTGGTTTCTTTATAAATGTATATTTCAACATTTTTTTCATCTCATTATAAATCATTTCCCAGAAGCCTTTCACCTTCTTACATTCCCACCACATATGATAAAACGTTCCCTCTTTCTCTATACATTTCCAGCACTTATTACTTATTTTGTACATGTTAGCTAATTTTACTGGTGTAATATACTATCTGTACATCATTTTCATCATATTCTCTTTCAAAGGTGTACATGCAGTAAATTTAATACTATCTTTCCATAACATCTCCCAATCCTCCAGCTATATATTGTAACCAATATCTTTAGCCCAGTGTATCATTACCGACTTAACCTCTGCATCTTTCAAATGCCATTCCAACAATATTTTATACATTTTAGATAATATTTTACAATTATTATTCAAAATTTCACTTTCAAACTTTGATTTATTATAATCAAATCCATTTTCCTTCAAACTTTTCTTAAACATTTCATTGATTTGACAGTAGTGCAGCCAATCATTTACAAATTATATTACTTCTTCATATGGTTTCATTTTCCAATTACTTCCTTCCTTTCTTAATAACTTTTCATAAGTAATCCAGTTTCCACTCATATTAGTCTTTTTTTAAACTCATCACCTCCAATGGTGACAACCACCATGGTGTTTTATGTTCTAACAGGTTTTTATACCTATCCCAAACTTCCAACAGAGATCTTCGGAATATATGGTTACCAAATCCTTTATGAACCTTTGTTTTGTTTACCATAAATAAGCATGGCAACCAAATCTATTACCAAATCCTTCTAAATCTAACAATTCCACATTTTTTAACATTATCCATTCCTTCATCCAACAAAGGCAGGACGCCTCATAATACAGTTTCAAGTCTGGCAGGGCGAAACCTCCTCTTTCTTTACTATCAGTTAATAACTTGTATTGTATTCTTGGTTTCTTTCCCTGCCAGATGTATCTTGAAATCAAGACAAACCTGTCAATATCAGGTCTTTATAACTTTGGTCTGCTACATTTCATCTGAGCAGTGAGAGATTCCAGGGGTTCCATGCGCTTATCAACAGTGTGATGCAGCAGCAAAAAAAGCTAATGCTATTCTAGGCTGTATCAACAGAATTATAGTGTCCAGATCAAGGGAAGTAATAGTACCACTCCGGATGGTGCTGTGGTCTAAACCACTGAGCCTAGGGCTTGCCAATTGGAAAGTCGGCGGTTCAAATCCCCGCGATGGGGTGAGCTCCCGTTGCTCAGTCCCTGCTCCTGCCAACCTAGCAGTTTGAAAGCACGTCAAAGTGCAAGTAGATAAATAGGTACCGCTCCAGCAGGAAGGTAAACGGCATTTCCATGTGCTGCTCTGGTTCGCCAGAAGCGGCTTAGTCATGCTGGCCACATGACCCGGAAGCTGTACACTGGCTCCCTTGGCCAATCAAGTGAGATGAGTCGTCCATGACTGGACCTAATAGTCAGGTGTCTCTTTACCTTTACCTTCATTCTGCCTTAGTCAAACCACACTTGGAATATGGTGTCCAGTTCTGGTGTATATGGTGTAATGGTGTCTCTTGGGGAAGGACACCCTGTTTCCTGGACTAATTTAGCAAGTGGTCTTCCCATATTGTCATTGTGTAGATCCAGGGGTAGGGAACCCAGGCTTGGGGCCCAAATATGCCTCTCTTTTTCTGGCCTTCTGAACTCTCCCCAGTGTGACATTCCTCACCACCCCTGCTCCCGTCTTCCTTGAGCTCTTTGACCTGGCTTGAATGCATCCTTCAAACTTGGGTAATGCCTCTCGCTTGCCTGGACAGAGGTGCATTTGTGGTTTCTTTCTTTTTTAGGTGTCTAGAGCAGGTGGCACTGTGGTCTAAACCACTGAGCCTCTCGGGCTTTCCGATCAGAAGGTCGGCGGTTCAAATCCCCGCGACGCGGTGAGCTCCCGTTGCTCTGTTCCAGCTCCTGCCAACCTAGCAGTTCGAAAGCACACCAGCGCAAGTAGATAAATAGGTACCACTCCGGCGGGAAGGTAAACGGCATTTCCGTGCGCTGCTCTGGTTTCGGTGTTCCGTTGGGCCAGAAGTGGCTTAGTCATGCTGGCCACATGACCCAGAGAAACTGTCTGTGGACAAAACCCGGCTCCCTTAGCCTGTAAAGCAAGATGAGTGCCGCAACCCCAGAGTCATCTGCGACTGGACTTAACTGTCAGGGATCCTTTACTTTTACCTTTTTTAGAACATAGCAACACAACCATAAGAGGTACCTCCCTTGCCCCGGACATTTTTGCCTTTGCTCATCATCGGAATGTGGCCGTTGGGAGGTTGTTAATAAGGGAATATGGTCCTTGGGGTGAACTCCCTCCCCCAGCAGCATAGACAAAGACTGCAGTCCCCAACAGGTGAGGCTGAAAGTGCACATCAGCCCCGAGGTATGTATTTCCAAGGCTCTCTTGTATTTTATGAGTTTCAAGTCTACCAGACACCACAATGTCAAGACACTGCAGCCATTGATTTACATCCGAGCAATGAACCAAACACAGGCGGGGACCCTCTATTTTTATTGCTGACTTTGTTTGAAAAAGCAGGGGAAGGGGGGAGCCACAGCCATAAACATGAAAGAATTGCCGCAGGGTCATTGCACACTGCGGGAGCTGGAGGTGAGCGGAGGATGGATTTGCAAAGCGCAGAGGGAAACGGATCAGGCTCGGCTTTCCGACACTCCTCAGCTGGCATCTGAACCGGATCCAGGAGCTGCTGTTGTGGAAACGGCTTCTGTCCGGGAGCCTTGAGGGAGCGGATCACATTCTCCGAGGAGGCCACTTTGCAAGCCGGCCAGGCACTTGAGAAGACAGCCCCTGGGCAAAAGCATTGCTGAGTTGCTCAAAGAGTTTTTAGAAGTCTGTGCTCCGCTGGGTGAAAAATAAACCATGGAGTAACCGAGAAGAGGAAAGGCTCCAGGGCTGTGTCAGCTGGCCGGGCTAGATTCTCGCCACTCTGCAAACATCTGATCTGACTGCATTGATTTGGCCCTCGTCTTCCAGAAGTTGACATTGCAGGATGCTTCCAGTATAAGATGTGAGTTGCGTGCTCCTGAGCCAGCAAGGCCTAGTCTTGGGGGCAATTGAAGGACCCAGGCTCCATCTTTGACTTCTGCAGTTAAAAGGCTGGAATAGATGTTTGGCCAAGACCCTGGAGAGTTGCTGCTGCTTGGAGAAGACAGGGCAGGGCAGGGCTTTCATGTCGATCCTCGGAGTGGTTTCTTTCCGCTATCATAGAAACTTAGGAAGCAAGGAGTCAGGCCCTTGGGGCATCTAGCTCGTGATGGTCTACAATGGCTCTCCAGGATTTCAGACAGAAGTACTTCCCAGCTTTGCTTGGAGATGCTGGGGATCGAACTGGGGAACCTTCCACCATGCCAAGCGGATCCTGAAGTTGAGGCTCCAGGATTTTGGCCACCTCATGAGAAGAGAAGACTCCCTGGAAAAGACCCTGATGTTGGGAAAGATGGAGGACACAAGGAGAAGGGGACGACAGAGGATGAGATGGTTGGACAGTGTTCTCAAAGCGACTGGCACGAGTTTGGCCAAACTGCGGGAGGCAGTGAAAGATAGGCGTGCCTGGCGTGCTCTGGTCCATGGGGTCACGAAGAGTCGGACACGACTGAATGACTGAACAACAAAATTAAACATTAAAAGCTTCCCTAAACAGGGCTGCTTTCAGATGTCTCCTAAAAGTCTGGTAGTTGTTTTTCTCTTTGACATCTGGTGGGAGGGTGTTCCACAGGGCGGGTGCCACTACCGAGAAGGCCTTCTGCCTGGTTCCCTGTAAACATTAGGAAGAACTTCCTGACAGTAAGAGCTGTTCGGCAGTGGAATTTGCTGCCAAGGAGTGTGGTGGAGTCTTCTTCTTTGGAGGTCTTTAAGCAGAGGCTTGACAGCCTTCTGTCAGGAATGCTTTGATGGTGTTTCCTGCTTGGCAGGGGGTTGGACTGGATGGCCCTTGTGGTCTCTTCCAGCTCTATGATTCTATGATTCTAGTGTTGTGAGCTTGAGGGTGGGGGGTTCCCATGCCAGAATTCTCTGCTTCCATAGATGTAAAGGGGAATCCTGGGAGCCACTTTTTTGTGGGAGGTGGGAATCTGCTCCTGAATCTACTCTGGTAGGAAAAGCACCAAGGATCTTCGTTTCACATTCCCCCACCTCCCCGCTGCACATAAACCTCTAATTGTGTTTCCTTCTATGGCTCAGCAATCCCCAGAACCACAATCACACCAATGTAAATTATAAAGGTATAATTTAACAAAGTTTAGTGATGTTTCGACATACCAATAACAATACACAGTGACTGATGGCCAGTAGGGGAGTATCTTACAGCAAAGAGATTGCAGGATGTTGCCGCTTACAGGAACAGGTAAATCTTAAGTAAATAAGGAAGATAAAAACGATAACCTGAAATGAAGAAATGAACATAATAACCAAGATAAGGGGAGCTGCTGGTGGTGGTGGCGGAATCTCAGGTTGAAAATCAGCAGATCAAATTTTTGAAAGCACACTTTCAATACCCAGAGCAACATGCCTAAGTTAAAATAAAAGTTGATCATGTGTTCTGTCTTGGTTTGGCCAGAATCAAAGCAAAAAATAAGATATCTCTCTCTCTCTCTCTCTCTCTCTCTCTCTCTCTCTCTCTCTCTCTCTCTCTCTCTCCGTGTGTGTGTGTGTGTGTGTGTGTGTGTGTGTGTGTGTGTGTGTGTCTTTGAATAGAATTAAAACAGGATACAGGAACCTGTCTTATACTGGGTCTATTTAGCTTAGTATTGTCTGGACTGCAAAAAGATCAAACTTATCCATCCTTAAAGAAATCAGCCCTGAGTGCTCACTGGAAGGACAGATCCTGAAGTTGAGGCTCTAATACTTTGGCCACCTCATGAAAAGAGAAGACTCCCTGGAAAAGACCCTGATATTGGGAAAGATGGAGGGCACAAGGAGAAGGGGACGACAGAGGATGAGATGGTTGGACAGTGTTCTCGAAGCGACTGGCATGAGTTTGGCCAAACTGCGGGAGACAGTGGAGGATAGGGGTGCCTGGCGTGCTCTGGTCCATGGGGTCACGAAAAGT
This sequence comes from Lacerta agilis, assembly GCF_009819535.1. Lineage (NCBI taxonomy): Eukaryota > Metazoa > Chordata > Lepidosauria > Squamata > Lacertidae > Lacerta > Lacerta agilis. The sequence goes on along the minus strand of NC_046314.1, from coordinate 109,940,598 downwards.
CAGACACGACTGAACGACTGAACAACAACAAATTGTCTGCATGGAATGACAGTGGTTCTCCAGACAGGAGAGACTTGTAAAAGCACCATTTGCACAGACTGAAGCAGGCAAACAGATACATATAGGGGAGGCTGCTCCCTCAAGCAAACTGGTCCCAAACTGGCCCCAATAACAGAAAAAAAGTTTAAATAGGCCCAGTAACAAATTGGGAGATATCGCAGAATTTTGAGCACAAGTTTAATATGCTTGCCAGCTCTCACACTTGACAGCATCGTATCTGAAGAAGCATGCATGCACACAAAAGCTCATACCAATAACAAACTTAGTTGGTCTCTAAGGTGCTACTGTAAGGAATTATTTTTTATTTTGTTTCGACTACGGCAGACCAACATGGCTACCTACCTGTAACTTGACAGCAGTACATGAATAGTATCAGAGGCTTGTCCACTAGAGCAAATGGGGCACTGCGCCATCAATTTTCAGGAGCGGGTGCCCAGAGCTGGTCAGCAATAACTCACACGATGTCATGAAGTTAACTCTTTATTCAAAGAAACCAGTCAGCTCAGGAAGCCTCCTCTCCCAGTCTGCTCCCTCTGATCACTCATTGTGGTTCCACCACCAGTCCTCTGGCTCTGAGCCTTCTTCCCTTTTTTGAGGGGGGGGGGTTCCCCAGCTGATGCCTCCCACCATTCCTCTGGACCCAGCCAGCCCATGACACCAATCTCCACCAGTAGGGTTGCCATATGTCTGGATTGTCCCGCAATGGCTTCCCCCACACTCCTCTTCCTCCGCCAGTGTCTCATTGTTGCCCTCATGGAGCTCAGGAGCAGACGATGGGAACAAAACGAGCATTAGTTGGCCCTGCCTGTCGCTGCCTCTGGCGCCCCCTGCTGTTGGGCTCCCTGTCTTCTGCCCTATCAGTCCCAATGTTCACCAGCCACCACCTACAGGGGGGAATCGGTTTTCTAACGCTGAGTTCTGGCTCCGTGTTGTATATATTGCTCTTCCTGAATGCAGAAGGCACTTAAAGGAAGGAAAGTTTGTGCACTATAAGCCGGATGACCTTGAGGTGATAGACTGGAGGGCTCTATGACTCTGCACACTCAGTGCTATTCAACACTCTGCCTGAAAGGGAGGATGGGAATGGATTTATTGACTTGTGACTTTGACTCAGGCCTGTGTATCAGGGTGGTTATTATGTGGAATGATTAGGCTGCAGTGTCAGGGACAAGCGAAAACTAGAACAACAAAAGACCTCCTTAACCTCTACCTGGACACGGGGCCATCTATAACAAGTTGCGCACGGCTTTGGAAAAACTAAGTATATCTCACAGCACTCAATACCTTTTGCAGCTGTGGCAAGCAAAACAGAAATAGGAAAAGATGGATGGCAGGGGGAGGCGGGTTGTAATTCAATTCTGCATAGGTTACTGTTTACCATCCTGAGTTCGGGAGGGCGTTGGGGGAAAAGGCAACGTCGTTTTCGTTCAAGGCGCTTGAAAAACTGGACCCAATAGCCTCTTGACCTAGAAAACGCCCATTTGTTATGCAGCACGATAAGGCAATGTACTAAAGCACAGAGCAGCGAGGAACTTGCTCTGAAAAAAAATCACTGGTAGACTAGGGGTGGGCAGAAAGTAGACTGGAAACTACTGGTAGATCTCTGGGGGGAATCTGCAGGAGATCAGACATTCTGGGACAATTTGTTAAGGCGGAGAGTAGAAGACGCCTAACTGATGTAGTCATTTCTAAACTATTTGCAAACTTACTTAATATTTGACTGTGGTTGTTGACATTGCATATGTGTGGATTGCTTCTTGGGAGGGATGATGGTATATGGAGATAGTTATATTTCTTTTTAGAAACTGAAAATTAAAGTTAAGAAGGTGGGGGGGGGGAGAAATGATTTCTGACTTAACCATTACAATACACTGGCTTCCCCCCGTTCTCCAGATCATCTAAGTGGTCTTGCAGGTGTATACTGGGGCAGGTGGACTTCCAAGTGACTTGTTGCCGAGTTGTTCTGGTCTTTCTTGAACTTAGCTGATTGGTAGCCAGTTCCTTCAGCCTCGGGGCTCTTCCTTTCTTTAAAAGGGCAAAGTGACTTAGGCTGTCCCCCCTCTAATTTTACAAACAGCACAAGGTGCGCTTCCAAATTAACTACCACACACCTCTCCTCCGTATCCCCCCCCTCCTTTCATTTGACTTCACCTCTCTGTTTTCTCCCACATGTAGTATGGAGATAAACACTCCTACCTTGCGGGAAAGTTATGAGGATTAATTACTGAACGCTTGTACAGCACTCTGAATATGCAAAACGCTAAGGCATGTTTGAGTGTGCCTTGTTTGTTCAGTCATCGCTCAGTTATTTCAGAGTGCAGCAAGACATAGCTCTGCTAATATCTGCCTAAGAAGTAGACACTTCACTGGACCTCACCTGCAAAAATGGCTCCTTGGAGACATGATTTTCTCCAGATAATTACCCCTTAAAATGGGTCCAATTCCCATCACACCCACTAGAACTGAAGGAGAAGGATGGGTTTTTGAAGGGAACGTGGAAGCTCTTTATGCTGATTGTGGGATGTAAACACACAGCAGTCAAACACAACATTGCTAGAGTGGACATGAAGGTGTCTCAGTCCTCCAGCCTTAACTTCCTGTTTACCTGGACTGAGACAACTTCCTCTATGTAACTGGAGATGGGTGTGGTTTCACCTGGGGAGGTTTACACAAAACCACAGGAAGCAGACCCCATCTTCTCTCTTTTGCATCGTCTTTTGAACAAGCAACATCTTAGGAGAAGATGCTCTCAGCCAAGAGAGCACAAAGAGGCTTTCCTCCCTTATGGAGTTAGCTTCTACATGTAAATACATTTATCTAAGCCTGCCTGCCTTTCTGAGACTGTATGCTCTAACTCAGGATGGCTGTAAGTAAACTCTTTTATATCTTATAAACAGTACTGTGTTGTGTCTTTACTTTTAAGAGGGAAGAAGGGGAATATACCAGGAATATATATTTCTTATAGAGGCTTTAGCAAGCCTATGCAACCGTCTCTGCTGTGTTTTAGAAAGGGAATGGAACTCTGCTAAGTTTGGAGCTTGTTAATACAAGCTGGGATGAGATATATAAGTTAATATATACTCATCCACACTCCTAAGCATTCCCACACTGATTTCTGGTGGAGCCGCAAACAAGTCCTGCTGGTGACCTTTGAGTAGGGAAGCAAGAAGGCGTTGTTTTCTCTTCAGCCCCCGTATTGATCGCATGCAACAATGCTTCCATTCCGCTGCAGTTTGTCTTCCGCCAGAAATGACACCACTTGTCTCGCTGTGGGAAAATTATGTCACTTATGTAACATATGTTCTTATGCAAAGTATGCTGTCATTGCAGCAGTCCACTCCATTCATTACAGTGCAAAGGAAGTGCAATGCAAATGAGGGTTTGTGTGTGTGGGAGTAATTAATTACATATCATTTGCAGACTGAAGCCAACAACAACTGTGAACACTGATCGTATTTGCTGGATTGATTTCCGTTTCAGACATGGGACGAATAAGCGAACACCAGCAATTTCCACTCCCCCTTCTGCTTTCATTGGAATGCTCCAACATCCCTATTTTTGGTACCCAAACGTTCCATCACTCTCGCTTCTCTTCTTGGGAAATGGGAATATTCATGGTATGTCCCAGGTAAAGGATGAATGGCTAACTAATTTAATGGACTGACCACACAATGAATTCCTATAGAAGCTAATAATAATAATAATAATAATAATAATAATAATAATAGGACACTGCCTTATATCAGGTCAGGCGATATGTTCATCTAGCCCGGTGTTGTCTATTTGTACTCTGACTCCCATCAACCCCCAACACCCTGGCCAATGCTTAAAGAGGATAGTCCAACATTCAGAAGGCACCATGTTGGCTACCCCTGATGTGATATCATTAATGGAAGCACACAATGTGCGTGTGCTTAAAAGCTTGCACTGAGTGCCCATAGGCTATTGGGCCTAGCCCAATATTCCCGTATTCATTGGCGAATAATACCCCTTCTGCATTTATAAGAAATTGATGTCCTATTGTGGCAGCAACCCCGAAGGCAAGTTTAGGGTAGTTTTAAATGATTGATGTTTGATCTTGTTTTTAATATTCTGTTGGGAGCTGCCCAGAGCGGGAAACCCAGCCAGATGGGCGGGGTTAAATAAATAAATACTACTACTACTACTGCTACTACTTTGGAACTCCTTGCCTATTGATGTTAGGCAGGTTCCTTCACTATATGCTTTTCAGCTCCTGCTAAAAACATTTTTGTTTTTTGATGAGCCTACCCAGATAGTTAGAATTTTGGTGATTTTTCAGTTTATTGCTGGTTTTGATTTTTTCAGCTGTTTTTACTGATAATTGTATTGCCCTATTCTTTTCGTAAACTGCTTTGAGGTTGATGGTTTCTCTACAATCAAGTGGTATATACATTTTATGGAACAAAAACATACTTTTTTAAAAAATTGGGTCCATGATACCTGAAGAACCACCTGAATCTTTCCATCCCTTCCTGAGCAATGATTTTTTTTTGGGGGGGGGGAGTCTCTGTTAGTGGCCCCTCTTGGTTCAGATTCATGGTCCTCATCCACCAGGGTCCAGTCCTGTACGTCCTGTTCTGTGGAGCTCCCTCCCAGCTAAGATCAGACAGGTCCCCTCCCAGTTGAACTTGACGTAGATTTAAAGATCAGCAGACATTCTGAGTAGGTTCTTTCTGTTTCCATAATTTGTCAGAACCGGTTTTAGCGACGGTATACCCTTCTGCAACTTTGCCTTGTGTCTCTTAGGAAAGATGCAGTTAGCTAAGCAGTATGGAAATGGTTGCAGCAAAGGACGGAGTTGGCCAACCGGGTGCCCCCTTCCCCCCGGTGTTTTTGAACGATGCCCTCCATCAGCTGCCAGGTTGGCAAAGGCCAATGCGGAGAAACAGACACGGGCAGCGGAAGATCCCCCGGTTTTGTCGCTCGAGTCGACGCTGGGCTGTTTGGTCTGCCGGTTCGCTACCTCGCCTCGGCTTCTGCATTGTCTTCCCCTGCTTTACAACACAGTCATTATATCCCTAAACCACATTGTGATACACTGTGGCTTCTGTTTACGACTCCCCAAACTCTCACTTCATATATCAGCTGCCATAAAACCCATCAAACCGCTGGTAGTAAAATGGAGCACAGTGGTCGACGCAGGAGCCGGGCGGAATTGTGTGATACCCTACTGTGGTTAATGAGAGTGAAAATGTGGTTAGGATTTTAGTCAGCCGATGTTCATTTGCAGGGCCATTGTTGCGAGCCTTTTGTTAACCCGGACGGCTATGTATTTCCCATTGTACCAAGGAGCTGAGTGCCAAGTTTGGCAAGTTATCCGTCAATGGCAAATAAGTCAAACTGTGACCTTGAGTGATTACTGTGTTTCCTTTTTCCTTTTTCCTTTTTCTTTTTTAGAGGGGGGGAAAGTGGGCCAGCAGACTAATTAATGATACGCTGAAATGCTATACTAAGATTATGAAAACATTGCTCTATTTGAAAGCCAGGCCTTGGCATTTCAACCATGCACTAAAGTATTATTTCTGCAAATCTGATCATTCCCTCCTCACCCACTCATAGAAATAACCTTCGCCAGTTACAATTTTTAAAATGAGACTTTTTAATATATGAAAGTAAGATTGATTGAATTTAAAACTCTTTGACTGGAAGTCTTCTGAATATTTTTTATTTTAACAATAAAGAAAAACCACAAGATCTATCTATCTATCTCTATCTATCTATCTATCTATCTATCTATCTATCTGCAGTTTACACAAAATGTTGCAGAATATTCATTAAAAGATAGCAATAAAAACAGATGTCAAAAGCAGTACATATAATGAAATAACCAAAATATAAATAAAAACCATCAGAATTTATTTATTTTTAACAAAAAAAACCCAAAGGTACAGAATAAAATACAGGTAGCTAAAATATCTCCAGATGGTGATGACATTAAGAAACAAACAAATAAATTTATTATTATTATTATTATTATTATTATTATTATTATTATTATTATTGTTGTTGTTGTTGTTGTTATTGTTATTGTTATTGTTATTGTTATTATTATTTGTACCCCGCCCACCTGGCTGGATTTCCCCAGCCACTCTGGGCAGCTTCCAACAAAAATCAAATACATTAAAATATCACACATTAAAAGCTTCCCTAAACAGGGCTGCCTTCAGATGTCCTCTAAATGTCTGGTAGTTGTCTATCTCTTTGACATCTGGTGGGAGGGCGTTCCACAGGGCCCTCTGCCTGGTTCCCTGTAGCTTTGCTTCTCGCAGTGAGGGAACCGCCAGAAGGCCCTTGGCGCTGGATCTCAGTGTCTAGTCTGAATGATGGGGGTGGAGACGCTCCTTCAGGTATACAGAAAGGAAGGAAGGAAGGAAGGAAGGACGGAAGTGTTTATGTCGTGAAAATAAGTTTTGGTGCGCCATCTTTCTCTACCCCCCAGTAAAATAACCTTATTTTATAAAACAAGCATTTGGCAGGTTGGCAGGAGACCGGGGTGGGGTTAGAGATCAGCTCTAACTAATTTGTTCATCTCAGTGGAACAATTATATTGGTTTCAGGCTCCTGAAGGAAATGGGTCCGGCTCCTTCAGAGGCAATCTGATTTCAGTTGAGAAGAACAAGTTTGAAAAACAGAACCACACACACACACACACACACACACACACACACCTGTATATATATTTGGGGGGGAATTAAACCATAAAAGTATATTATGGTAAAGCTGAGTAAAGATGAAGGAAACCACCTCAAAATCGAAGTTGTTGGAAATGAAAGGAACTATGCTTAGTGGCCCCTTTTAGGATTCTGATGAGTTTCTCAAACATGGTCACTCACCCAAGACGTCAGAGGTGGCCATCAAATCACGAAAGCAAAGAAAGGCTGCAGCTTATTTGTAGAGCATCTGATTAGCATGTAGAAGGCCTTGGGTTCAAACCTTTCCATCTCTAGGTAGGGCTGGCAGAGACCCATGTATGGAATCCCAGACAGCCACTGTCAGTCAGTGTTGTCAATACTGAGCTAGATGGACCACTGGCCCTGATTTTTATTTTTACTATTATTAATAAATATAATTAAAAACAATACTAAAATAAAACATGTTTTTTTAACTCCCCCCCCCTAAAGAAATTAGACTGGCTCCCTCCTTGCTGTCCTTCTTGTGGGATGTAACATTTCCTGTTTGCCCAGAGTGGACACACAGGCGGATGTTACTCTAGTCAGGAGGACTTCCTGTCACACCTGTCTGGAGCATCCTCCCCCTGCATGTGACCAGGTAGATGGGTGTGACCCTGGCAGACCCTACAAAAGGGCTAGTCATGCAGCCATCTTCCCCTTCTTCTTGACTCTACATCTTCCTGATGTTATTTTGCTGTCTGCTGGCTCTCAGCCAGCAGCACACGGGCTCAATCCTACACAGGAGGCAAGCCACACTTTCTTATGTCACCACAAGCTAAAGCCTGCCTTCAGGATCATACTGTGAACTGAATGTAAGTAAACTTCTTATCATTACTTTTAAACAAAACTGTTGTGTCTTTATTGTTTTAAGCAGTGCTTTTTTCTGGGGGGTACGCAGGGGTATACATACCCCCCTAAACATTTTGTGAATCTAAGTTTGGCCTCATTGAGGGGCAGTATTTCAATATGAATAGGAAAATGAGAGTACCGCTAAACATTTTCTTAATAGAAAAAAACAAACCACTAATTTTAAGAGGGAATAGAAGGGAATTTACCTGGAACAATTCAATCTGGACAAGCCAGACTAGATTGTTTAACTCAAGAGATTCAAATGAATCTACCAACCAGCTTCCTGCAATATACAGGGGGATGTTCTCTGCTACCAGCTCACTAGCGTGAGTGAGAAAGGATAATATTTAATCAATATATCCTCTCCTACTATCCACAGCATTCCCACACTTCTGCTGATGGGTGAAAACTTTCTTATTCCATGATGATTTTTTTAAAAAAATGTTTTTAGTGGTTCTTGTTTTTATCTGTAAAACAGACAAAAAGATGTAAAACAGACAAAAAGGTGGAGTGTAAATAAATACGTGATAATATCCAGTCAGTATAGCAGCAGTAATGGTTTTGGAGAGCAGGAACCCAAAAGATCTTTCAGCCATAAGTACAGTGAATAAGATACTTTTGGTTTAGGGGTGGGTAGAGATTTGCTTTGTTTCACACCTAATCCACACTTCCCATAATTTGCTATTCTTTGCGATTCATACTGCTCTGAATTTTGTGATGCAAATCTCCAGTAAAAAAAAACATGTATATTAGAGGAAGGTGTGATTGAAAATGTATATAAGGGATCGTAACACATAACGATGCACACCGAGGGAAATAGCTCACAAACTGTGATTATTAGGCCAAATTGGGTACAATAACTGTATATTAGGAGAAATCTGCATTTGATGATTTCCACGGGGACTTTAAAAATAAATACATCGCAGACTGATGTGGAAATTCGGTGAACCAAACTTAAGGTTGGGAAAATGAGGAACTGAAAGGAACTAAAATTGACAACCTTTTTTTTTAAAAAAAATAATTTTTTTATTATTATTTTATACTGAATTACTACGAAAAATAAAATATACAATCACATACATTTTTTGATTTTGGCTATCAAAGCCATGACTTCCCTCAGACCTTCCACATGGCATTCAGAATTGTATCTTAACATTATACTTCTTAAATCTACCATTGCTTACATTACCATACATTTCTTGCTCATTTTATCTACCCTAATTACAATAATATTTCTACACATGAACTACACAGCTTCTTGAAGTCCTATTAGTGTATTCAACTGCAAATTATTTGTCAAATAGTTTGTAAACTTTAACCAATCTTTGATGAATTTCTGGTCCCGCTGTTCCCGGATTCTTCCCGTCATTTTGTCCAGTTCTGCATAGGAACTAAAGTTGACAACTTGTCCCCTGCTAGGTTTCATGAGTCGGTGAAACACAATAGGAACATAAGAAGTCTGCTGGATCATTTGTAAGTCCTTACCTAGTCCAACATCCTGTTCTCACAATGGCCAGCTAGATGTGTTTTGGGAAGACTGCGGACAGGTCCTGAGTTCAACAGTGCTCTCTCCCTGCTTGGGATTCCCAGAAACTAGTATTGAGAAGCATGCTGCCTCCAACGGTGCGGGGCAGAACATAGCTACCATGGCTGGAAGCCTTTGATAGTGTTATTCTCCATGCCTAATCCTCTTTTAAAGACAGCGAAGTTAGCAGTCATCATTACTCCTTCTTGTGAGAAAAGCTTGGGACCAGCTAGGTTTGGGGGGGGGGGGGTTAGAGAGCCTCAGAGCATGTGCGCTACCACACAGAAGGATCCTGCTCTGAATAGTCACCATTTGAACATCTCCTGGTGTTGGTGAATGAAATAGGGTCTCGGTTGATAACCGGAAAATGCTCACTGTCTTAGTCTTCCCAGCCATTGCACGGCTCCAGAGGCTGCGAGACTCTCAGAATACTTCCAGTTCTGTGATGAGCTGTGATTCCTTCATTTCAGAGGGTTGGACTAGCATACCCTCCAAGTGTCCCTATTTTCCAGAGACAGTTGCAGATTATATACGTCCCTATTTTCACTGGAGAAATGTTGGAGGGTATGGAGTTATGTGGTCCCTGAGCCAAGGAGACAAGAAGACCTGTGAAGGCAGCTCTGAATAGGGAAGTTAATGTTTAATGTTTTCTTATGTTTTTATATACATTGGAAGCTGTGAGGGATCCTATTCCCTCCCCTTAAATACTTCCCCAACAGTGACACTCCCTAGGTTTCACTGACAACTAGGATGAATCCTTCAGTGTTCATATGGGAGTTGTCTCTGGGGTACCTCAGGGCTCTACGTTTGAAAACCTCTTGCCACCTATGGGATCTCCCTACCAGGGTTCCCACCTACTGCAGTTTGCCTTCCCTTTAGGCAAACAAGTGGCACACTTGGCTTCACTGTCCAGCCCTCTGTATGACAGGAGAATAAGCAAACAGTTTCCTCTTCCACAGGAAAGCTTTGTTCTCTCCTCTTAGTCACACCTCTTAAGGTACTGATACACTGCCAGAGTCAACGAACGTTTAAGCACATTTAACTTTATTAGGTAACTTGAAAACACGGAGGTCTCGGGTTATTACTGGTACAAATCTTCTTCTCATGTAATTCAGCTTTGTTATAATATTTCCTGCATCCTTTTAGCAATGGTAATGACCTTTCCTCCCATTCCCCAAAGCCTAACCCCCCATTTTCTCTCTCTAATCCTCCACCCCCAACTCCCAAACCCCCAACTGCCTTTCAAGGTTGTTCTCCCTCCTTTTAGAATGCCAACTAGCTCCGCCTCCCAGGGAACACCTACCTAACATGGGAGTGATAGGTTAACCCATGATGAACCTGAATCATCAGCAGGCATTATTCCGCCACAGAAGCCACCCAGAGTGGATGGGTCAACCTAGTCAGATGAGAAAAATTATAAATAATGAAATTATTATTATTATTATTATTATTATTATTATTATTATTATTATTGAATAGAGCACCCCCATTTTCATTGTATAAATGTTGGAGGTATGGATTGGAATCCTTTGGGTTCATCCCAACTCTACAATTCTATGGCTTCAATGTTGTTGTTCAGTCGTTCAGTCGTGTCCGACTCTTCGTGACCCCATGGAGCAGAGCACGCCAGGCACGCCTATCCTTCATCGCCTCCCGCAGTTTGGCCAAACTCATGTTAGTAGCTTCGAGAACACTGTCCAACCATCTCGTCGTCTGTGGTCCCCTTCTCCTTGTGCCCTCCATCTTTCCCAACATCAGGGTCTTTTCCAGGGAGTCTTTTGTTCTGATGAGGTGGCCAAAGTATTGGAGCCTCAGCTTCAGGATCTGTCCTTCCAGTCAGCACTCAGGGTTGATTTCCTTCAGAATGGATAGGTTTGATTTTCTTGCAGTCCATGGGACTCTCAAGAGTCTCCTACATCACTCCTATGTCTTGTAATCTGAGCTTGTACCCTCTGATCTTTCTGTTCTGAGAGTTTCTGAGCTCTTTATGACCTTGGGGAGAGTGGTGGAGGAATGCTGTCCAACGGCTGTGAATCTGTTAACCCTCCCTCTCAGTGTTTCTTCTTCTAGATGTTCCCCATCCATTATTTCCCAGCTTCTGCATTCTGAACAACGCCCCTCTGCAAATCGCTGTTCCAAATGTATAACTGTCCTCCTGCTCCTGAGGAGATTCAGGACCAGGGGGAGGGGGTTGCTCCCACCATTCCTCCTCAGTGTAGCCATCCTCAGCACGGTCCTTGACAGGTGGGATTTGCCCATGGAGGAGGCGTGCCAGGGGCATGTCACATCCATAGCAGAGGAGATGACAGTGGGACATTTTGTAAAACATCCCCATCTGGCCCTGCACTCAAGACAAGAGCACACCAACGACCATCCATGGTCTTCAGTTGAGTCCATTGACTTCAGTGTGTCTACTCTGTGTTTGACTGGTTTTGGATATCGCCACACCCCCTCGAAGTTAACACTGCAAGCATATGTATACCTCCCTGGGGATAAGCACCACCAAACACCGTGTTGCTTTCTACCCCTGCCCCTCTGCCACCCGAAGAGGCCACCTTACTAGTTGTGGGTCCTCCTTACTCCCCAACAAGTTGAGGATAGACAATAGATATTGCCAAAGCTCAACTTTTCAGTTTCAGTGGTGCTGACCTTTAAAGCCCTAAACAGCCTCGGTCCTGTATACCTGAAGGGACGTCTCCACCCCCATCGTTCAGCCCGGACACTGAGATCCAGCGCCGAGGGCCTTCTGGCGGTTCCCTCATTGCAAGACGTGAGGTTACAGGGAACCAGGCAAAGGGCCTTCTTGGTAGTGGCGCCCACCCTGTGGAACGCCCTCCCATCAGATGTCAAGGAAATAAGCAGTTATCCTATTTTTAAAAGACATTTGAAGGCAGCCCTGTTTAGGGAAGATTTTAAAATTTAATGCTGTATTGTTTTTAATATTTGATTGGAAGCGCCAAGTGTGGCTGGGGAAACTCAGCCAGATGGGCAGGATATAAATAAATTATTATTATTGTTATTGTTATTATTATTATGCACAAGAAATGGGGGGGGGACCTGAAGAGCCTCAACAAAGCATAATAATAATAATAAGAGCCAGTGTGGTGTAGTGGTTAAGAGTGGTAGGCTTGTAATCTGGTGAACCGGGTTCGTGTCTCCATTCCTCCACATGCAGCTGCTGTGTGACCTTGGGCTAGTCACACTTCTTGGAAGTCTCTCAGCCCCACTCACCTCACAGAGTGTTTGTTGTGGGGGAGGAAGGGAAAGGAGGATGTTAGTCGCTTTGAGACTCCTTCGGGTAGTAAAAAGCGGGATATCAAATCCAAACTACTACTACTACTACTACTATTCTTCTTCTTCTTCTTCTTCTTCTTCTTCTTCTTCTTCTTCTTCTTCTTCTTCTTCTTCTTCTTCTTCTTTCCTCTACTTCGTTATGGAGTTCAGGACAATTTATAGATCTGAGAAATCTATATCTATCTATCTATCTATCTATCTATCTATCTATCTATCTATCTCTATCATCTATCTATCTATCATCTATCTATCTGCGACTTACTCTGCTCTGTCTTTTCCCAGGTGAAATCAACCACAAACTTAAGCACATCCCTTTTTATGTTTTGAGCAATTCTTCTGCATCATGCAATTTAATAAAATGTTTGGTTCATCATCCTTAAAACCTGTAAAAGAGCAAATAAAGAAAAGGGTTGTGTGTGTGTGTGTGTGTGTGTGTGTGTGTGTGTGTAAAAGAGAGAGAGAGAAGCTAAAGCATTAACAAAAATAAATAAAACATTCTCAGAAACCCCCCAAACCAAAGCAACTTCATACATTTATAATAACCAGAATCCCAGGTTTCTCACATGAAAGAGACTTCAGAGTGGTACAAGGCTTTGGGATGATAGCCTTGGGAGAGTGGATGGTCTGCTGTATTATGTACATGTATCACAGCTTTGTAATGGTCCCAAAGATTAGGAACCACAATGTATTAGGTCTAAATATTTCTTTCAAATTAAGCCTCTGTTCCGTTAAACCCCAAATCTCCCCTGAATATTATAGCAATAGCATAATAGGTGTCCTGTTCTATTTGTCTGACAAAGAGAATAGTCCTTTTTTTTTTTAAGAAAAGTTAAACCCAAACACTAAACTACCTGGTTTTTTATATTATTAAAAAAAAGAATAAGAGACCGCAGCAATAACTCCAAACTTCAAAGGTCTAACTTCAAAAGATGTCTCGCATTCTGCTTTGTGGGATGGCAACGTACGCACACACATTCAGTTTCTCCCCTCTCTCCCTCCCCTCCCCGTTTTTTTCCACCACTAAATGCCTTAATAATGAGCTTGGTTTCAGATTTTGTGAATTGGAGCCAAGTAAGCCTGTTTTATTATATTTGCTGGGAAATGAACTAGCTCAGGGTAATTAGGAAAGCAATTTTATTAGCTTCTATTTCATAAAGATTGTTTTTTAATCAGAGTCAGAACTTACTAGAAATGATTATTTCATTCCCCCCCCTTCCCTGCCATGCTCCCTCCCCCTTTTAAAATTGCTTGGCTTGTTCCTGTGGCATATGGCTCCATAGATCTTAACCCATGGAGAGGGCTTTGCATCAAAAAAACTGGGCTATCGTGATTAAGCTACAACGATGCAATAAAATCACCCTCATGTGGTACTGCTGTGAATAACGGGGCAGAAGCTGTGGTTTTCAAAGCCTGGGCAATACCAAAATTATGAATTTGCTTTTCTTAGCTTCTAAAACTAGACCTGTCTCGCTTAGGCCATGGATGGTTTGGGACAAGCTTTTGAGAGCTGGACCATAAAGAACGCTGATCGCCGAAGAATTGATGCTTTTGAATTATGGTGCTGGAGGAGACTCTTGAGAGTCCCATGGACTGCAAGAAGATCAAACCTATCCATTCTTAAAGAAATCAGCCCTGAGTGCTCACTAGAAGGACAGATCCTGAAGTTGAGGCTCAAGTACTTTGGCCACCTCATGAGAAGAGAAGACTCCCTAGAAAAGACCCTGATGTTGGGAAAGATGGAGGGCACAAGGAGAAGGGGACGACAGAGGATGAGATGGTTGGACAGTGTTCTCGAAGCTACTAACATGAGTTTGGCCAAACTGCGAGAGGCAGTGAAGGATAGGCGTGCCTGGCGTGCTCTGGTCCATGGGGTCACGAAGAGTCGGACACGACTGAACGACTGAACAACAACAACAATGTGGCTGCAACTTTGAGGCCTCCTGAGGCCACACTCCCACCATGCGTTTAAAGAATGATGACACAATATCTTCTCGGAGCCCATGATTCTGAGAAACATGGAAGGAAGTCACAGGAACAGCTCTGACGGCCATTCGAGAAACATTCACACCGTCTTATTTCAAGCACTATGATACCACTTTAAATAGTCATGGCTCCCCCCAAAGAATTCTGGGAGATGTAGTTTGTGAAGGGTACGGAGAGTTGCTAGGAGACCCCAATTCCCCTTGCAGAGGTACCATTCTCAGAGTGGTTTAACAGCCAACCCTTCTTTCCAGGAAACTGGGGAACTGTAGCTCCGTGTGAGGAATTGGGGTCTCCTGACAACCTTCAGAGCCCTTTGTTGTTGTTTAGTCGTGTCCGACTCTTCGTGACCCCATGGGCGGGGTACAAATAATAAATTATTATTATTATATTATTATGGACCAGAGCATGCCAGGCACTCCTGTCTTCCACTGCCTCCCGCAGTTTGGACAGACTCATGTTGGTAGCTTGTCCAACCATCTTGTCCTCTGTCGTCCCCTCCTCCTTGTGCCCTCAATCTTTCCCAACATCAGGATCTTTTCCAGGGAGTCTTCTCTTCTCATGAGGTGGCCAAAGTATTGGAGCCTCAGCTTCAGGATCTGTCCTTCCAGTGAGCACTCAGGGCTGATTTCCTTCAGAAATGGATAGCCAATCAGCCAAGTGGGGGAAATTCATGCCGTGCCCCTGCCCCAGTGACAGACGACACACGACGGCATAGCAAGGTTAAGCGCGCAAGCCCTAAATATAGGGAGAGGTGGCTGGGTGTTCCGATGCACACACCCAAAGTGGAAGCTCTGGGTCACGTGCATGGTCATATGTAGGTCCCTTGATCCGTTTGGCTAGCATCCCATTGGCCTGATTAAACCCAGCATCAAGGGACCTACCAATAGGGTGTTGTGGCTATCCAATCGTACCCACCCACAACACTGGGTTTGGTTGCCAGGTCTCACTGCAACCTATGCCCTCTTTGAGGGAGGACCCAATTTGTTGAGAAAAAATGTAATGATGAACACGACAGAAGTGTTTTATTGCTGTGCATGGCATGAAGAAAATGGTATGGCCCAGCTATGCCCCTGTCTGGACAGGGATAGCCTAACCACTGCTATCTATGCTCTGGTAACCTCGAGGTTAGATTACTGCAACACATTATACGTAGGGCTGCCTCTAGAGACGGTTTGGAAACTTCAGGTGGTGCAGAATATGGGAGCCACTTGTGGTGGTTCACTTCACCTGCACAGAACCCCCAGATGTTTGACGGTCCGTTGGTACCTGCACCAACCACTTGTTAATTACAAGCTGCCACCAACCAGTATGTGCCTGGTAATCGCTTCACTCACTACAGTCAGGGATAATGTTGGAACAAACTGTGTTTACTGAAGTTCAGTACATAAGCATGTGGTTTCCGAATGAATAGTTCTTCTTTTATCTTTAATAACAGTTCCTATACAGGCCTATACCTACAGCTTCTAATTCATTACAGTTCCCAACTATCTCTCCCTTCCTCTGACCTCACTACCTCTATCTTACCCTCAGACTATCTCCACTGCCCCCTCTCAGAACTCCCTCTCAGAACCCCGGGGTGGGTTTATATAGTCCTCCTAACTCCGCCCCCTAAGGTTTTAACTGGCTAATTCTCTTTAACTCTTTCTATGCAGTCCCTAAGTTTGGGTGATCACCAGACTACTGTTTCCTGGACTAATTGCATATGTGAGCCCAGCCAATCAGGAATCCTGCACTGAATGGGATTAACCAGATTTCAGCCAATCAGATGATGTCTCTAAGGGCTAAGCCAACTGAGTTATGAACCTGTCAAGATTTCATTTATTTTACTTGTAATGTTTAATGCTGTTTAATATAAAAATAAATACATATCAAAGACATTTCCACAGAATCAATGAACATACATTCCATGGCATGGAATGGTTGTTTTTTTTTTAAGGGTAGAAAGAGAACAAAGCTGCATGTTCTAAATAAAACTGAGGAGTGTGTGAAATAGGGAATTAAAAATTAAGAGGAATTATCTGCACCACCCAAGGTCTCAGCAACTATGGAGGAAACAGAAGCAATTGTGGATGCAAGGCGTGTGTGTGTGTGTGTGTGTGTGTGTGTATGTATCTGCTACTTGAATTTCTTTTCTTTTGTGGGGAAGCGAAGAAGAGTGCAGGAAATCACCAGTTTCATCATGCTCATCCCGACGGTGCAGGTGACACTCTGATCAGGTGCACGTACATAATCGCTTCCCAAACTAATCACCATTTTGAATAATTTCAGCCCTGCAAACTTGCAGCTTCAACTTATTCTCTGCGAACGACTCATAAATCTTAAGCCGGGGATGTGAATCAAGATGGGAAAGCACAGGCTCGGGAGCTTGCCGGATTTATTCAACTTTAGTCTTTATTTATCGACATAAAACTGCATTATTGGTTGTAACATCCAAACAAAAGGAAACAGATTGTAAGGCTCCATTAATGCCTTCCCAGAAGGGAAATCGAGAGTTTCTCCTGGGCTTCTCACTCTCTCCTTTGTAATATTAAGATGATGTCATAAACTCATAATTACTTTGCCATGCTCTGATGTACTCTTATGCTGCCTTGTTTGGAGACGCTGATTTCCATGCTGGCCAAACGTTAATGAACAGCGTGTGCAGGTGGAGAACAGGAGATCGGTCTTTGGTGGCTTGCAATTTGAGGAACCCCAACATTTTTACTTTGCTTTATTGTGACAGGCTTCTCCATGCACAAACTCATGCAGATGTTTTATGGTTTACTGCATCCTTATTAAAAAACAAACAAAATCTTTTCATTAATGATCAGACGTTGCAGGTTTTCTGCTGAACAGACACAGGGAAGGCGATTGTCGAGGTTTTCATTCCTTGGTTGAGAATTTCTTATTGCCACTTTCCATTGCGGCTAAACTGAAAGTATTTTTGGTACTGTCTAGAGATGTTTGGCAGAGTTCACTGGTTCTCTCCTTGACCCTTTAGGGATGCAGGTGGTGCTGTGGTTTAAACCACAGGGCCTAGGGCTTGCCGATCAGAAGGTCGGCAGTTCGAATCCCCGTGACAGGGTGAGCTCCCATTGCTCTGTCCCAGCTCCTGCCAACCTAGCAGTTCGAAAGCATGTCAAAGTGCAAGTAGATAAATAGGTACCGCTCCGTCAGGGAGGTAAACGGCGTTTCCATCCGCTGTTCTGGTTTGTCAGAAGTGGCTTAGTCATGCTGGCCACATGACCCAGAAGCTGTACGCCTGTTCCCTTGGCCAATAAAGTGAGATGAGTGCCACAACCCCAGAGTCGTCCATGACTGGACCTAATGGTCAGGGGTCCCTTTACCCTTTACCTTTAATGCTCAGCTCAAAGAAGAGGTGGATGTTAGGAGGACACTGGTTTTTTTTTCTCTGGCACCCCTTCCCCCCTACCAGCACCCTTAACCAACCACAGCTCCCAGAAATCTTAGAGGGAAGTCATGACTGTTTAAAGTGGTGTCATACTGTTTTTAATTAATGACGTGAATGTGCTCTCAGTCTACTGCAGTTGCTGTTACAGTAGAGGAGAAGCAGCTAAACTGCCTCCCTCCAGAAGAATTGATCTCCAACTCCCATCAGCAAAGCCAATAGTCCATGATGATGGCAGCTGTAGTCCGGCCACATCTGGAGGGCCAAAGGTTGGCCATCCTTGCAGCATGAGACGAGATCTGGTCATCTTCCCCAGCTGTGTATATCACCCTTTCCCAGTGTTTAAGTTCAGGGGTTCCCTCTCCCCCCCCACTGGTAACTCAGAGGAAAGGTGCTGAATGCCAGACAAATCACAGCCCGCTTGTTTCTGTTCCGCAAGGGGAAACAAAGAGACAAAATTCATTAGATCAATTCTTCATTCGTAATTACAATATTTGCTCAGCTGTCCTTCAAGCCTCTTCCTTAATAGGCATGAGCATTACAAAATAAAAATCCATTCTCAAACAAACCCCATGCTACTTTCAATCGAGACAGGGTTATTATTACCATAAAACATTTCTATAGCACTGTAAATTTACATGACGCCTTCCGTAAGATCGGCCATGCTACAAATTTCTCATCTATTCCCACTCACCATTATCCAAACACAGAGATGTGCCCACATCCTGACGGCGTACCTTTAGAACCCAAATTCTCAAGTTTCCCAAAATGCCTCTATGCACACAGACACACGAGCAGAAATTCAGGTGCTCTCATTCTGGATGGTCCATCTGTCTATGTGGACTGGACACAGCCCTGCATGGTTTCAGGTGTGGGGACATCCTCAGTCATGCCTGGAGATGCTGGGTATTGAGCATGGGATCTTCTGCATGCAAATCAGGTGCTGTACCCCGGAGCTATGTCCCTTCCTCCAGCTAGACTTCAGACTCAATTTACACACTGGTACCTTGGTTTCCAAATGGCTTAATTGGCTAGTTGCAGAACAAATTGGCTCCCGAACGCCGCATACCCAGAATTAAGTGTTCCAGTTTGTGAACATTTTTCTTCGGAAGCTGAACGTCCAACACAGCTTCTGCTTGAGTGCAGGAAGCTCCTGCAGCCAATCGGAAACCGCGCCTTGGTTTTCAAATGGTTTCGAGAGTCGAACAGATTAAGTTCAAGAACCAAGGTACCGCTGTATACAGAAGAAACGTAAATATGAATCTGGTCACATGTGAACTGCCCGGGATCCAGTCAGTGGCGTGTGGTGAATTTTTTTTGTAGGGGAACAGTTTGGGCCAGAGGCACCAGCTATGCAAGGGTGATGGCCCCCCATGTCATGCGTGTGACATCTTGACATCCTGACATTGTGCGCGTGAGCATCATGCCTCCCTCCCCAAGTCGGGCAGAAGCTTTCGTGTCAGTTGTGTATGAACCTCTTTGAAAAGTGCAGTGGGCTGACCATTGGTGGTGCACGACCTCTCCCATCCATCTTCCCACAGCACATGTTAGCAACACTGCTTGCAGTGGTGGAGATCCTCTTGGCAACCACTCTGTCATCCCCAAATACTGTGGAAGCTGTGTCATTCCAGTGCATTCTGGGGAAAAAACGGTAGCTGCCACTGGTGACAAACACTCTTTTTTTTTTAAGCAACTGCTATTTTTATATATAGATGGAGGGCACAAGGAGAAGGGGACGACAGAGGATGAGATGGTTGGACAGTGTTCTCGAAGCGACTGGCATGAGTTTGGCCAAACTGCGAGAGGCAGTGAAGGATAGGCGTGCCTGGCGTGCTCTGGTCCATGGGGTCACAAAGAGTCGGACACGACTGAACGACTGAACAACAACAACATTTTTATATATGGGGGTGGGTACATGGGGCCCATTGAATCACTGGCATGGCCTTCCTCAACTCCACAGCCTTCAAACCAGGTGGTCTGTTTGAGTGAGGACCATTTTCGCTCAGCCCTACAAGGACCTCTCTGTGTTGGGATGTCAAAGGCCCTGGAAGATTTCACTGCAGATTTTTGCCGCTTTCCGTCCCAGCCCAAGTTTTTAGCAGCGTTCTGTTTTAATCTCCCTTTGACCTAGGAAAGCTGTCTTTTCAGATTGCTCGAATCAGAATAGTAATATGTATCGGTGAATCTCTTTATCATTATGATGATGTGTCAGTCACTCTGACACTGTTTGACTTATCAGAGAGTGAAAACTTAATCACGCGCCATAGACGGAAATGGTTTCGGATGGAGAATTGTACATTTCACTTGCTCATTTAAAGATTTAGCCAGCCGCATTAATGCAAAATATACAACGGGAGTCCTCTTGCCTCCGATCGGAGGTTACAAGAGTGTAATAAATATTATGTCCTCCCATCATGCAATTAAAATTTTCCACCTCGTTTCACCATGCAAAACACTCCAATGTTGTCAATCATGTTGAAACACGATTTTCTGACATCATATAATTTCACTTCATTTCCCCCCCGACAGACATCATACCAGGAAATTATATAAGGAAGGCTCCCATTATATCTTTAAGCTCCCACCCCGATATAGACATTTGTGTACATTTTCAGTCATCTCTGACAATAAACTTACAAAGGCAGGTGGGGGGGTGGAGGAGGAAAGAGAGACAGCATCGGTGAAGTGCATTGGCATAGGAAGTTCTAGTTATTCTTTCCAAAACCAGCAACTTTTAGTTTTGGAGTTAGGGAAATGCCACCCATGTAAATGGATGAACCAACAAGGTTGCTGTTTGAAAGTGTCACCACCTGGGAAGTGGGCCTCCAACGATATGCACAGCTCTGAACTTCTGTGCAGTACAACCCAGCAGATAAACTACCTCTGAACTGCTAGACAACCTGATTTCAAACATGGCGTTCAACGAAAAGAAAAGTGCTTTGCACACTGCCAGGTGTTCTATTAGTTAAGCAGATCACCTTGCCGGCAAAGGTCCGTATAGTTAAAGTTATGGTTTTCCCAGTAGTGATGTATGGAAGCGAGAGCTGGACCATAAAGAAGGCTGATCGCTGAAGAATTGATGCCTTTGAATTATAGTGTTGGAGGAGACTCTTGAGAGTCCCATGGACTGCAAGAAGATCAAACCTATCCATTCTGAAGGAAATCAGCCCTGAGTGCTCACTGGAAGGACAGATCCTGAAGCTGAGGCTCCAATACTTTGGCCACCTCATAAGAAGAGAAGACTCCCTGGAAAAGATCCTGATGTTGGGAAAGATGGAGGGCACAAGGAGAAGGGGACGGCAGAGGATGAGATGGTTGGACAGTGTTCTTGAAGTCACTAACATGAGTTTGATCAAACTGCAGGAGGTAGTGGAAGACAGGTGTGCCTGGCATGCTCTGGTCCATGGGGTCACGAAGAGTTGGACATGACTAAACAAATAAACAACAACATGTTTCCTCCTTCCCTCCCTCCCCCCTTCCTTCCTTCCCTAAGCTTCAGGGAAACAGGTGAGGTTAAGGAACAAAGGTAAAGGTAAACGACCCCTGGATGGTTAATTCCAGTCAAATTCAACTATGGGCTGTGGCGGTTTTCAGGCCAAGAGAGCCGGTGTTTGTCTGCAGACAGCTTTCTGGGTCATGTGGCCAGCATGACTAAACTGCTTCTGGCGGACACCGTGACGAAAGCCAGAGCGCATGGAATCGCCCTTTACCTTCCCACCACAGTGGTACCTATTTATCTACTTGCGCTGGTGTGCTTTTGAACTGCTAGGTTGGCAGCAGTTGGGACAGAGCAATGGGAGCTCACCCCATTGCGTGGATTTGAACTGCCGACCTTATAACCTGCAAGCCCAAGGGGCTCGGTGGTTTAGACCACAGCAACACCTCAGAGACTCCTGGTGGAAGGGATATGATCTGCTCCGCCACCCGTTGCTAGGTCATCATGGGTTAATTAGAGCAATTGGGGAGGCAATGTTGTGCCCTCAATATGTTGTTAGAGTTCAACTCCCATCAGCCCCAGGCAAAATGGCCCCCACTCTCACCCCGAGTCAATTTGGGGAGGGGCATGAGGCACATGTGGAGTGAAGATGGGGAAGCCCCATTGCACAAGCAGCACAGGGCTTCTGCTGGCAGTGGTGTCCAAACTTTTTTCAAAGAGGGCCAGATTTGATGAAGTGAAGGGCCATGGGGGCCGACCAAAGTTGTTAAGGTATTTTTAGGATTTTACCCCAGGAAATGAACTACCACAGGGGCCAGATTAATCGTACCGGCAGCCTGGATTAGGCCCCCGAAATGGACTTTGGACGTGCCTGAAGGTTGGTTTAGCTGGATCCTACCTACTATGTATATTTAAAATATGTTTCTATATATATATATATATCTAATTGAACAATTGTTCGCTGCCTTGCAGAGGGGTAAACATATGTTTGCAACATTGAGTGGGTGGGTGAATCCTTAGGATAATTGAAAAAGGCATCTATTTCCATACATGTATGTATCCATATATTATCCCTTGCATAGATGAGATTATTCAAATGTAACATGGTTATATATTTGCCTAAACCCTGCAGTAGTTTATCAATATTTCTTTGTTTACGCCAGCTGCTTTCTTGATATGTTTTGATGCTGTCCATTTTTCAGGACTGGGTCTGCGCTGCACATACTCCAGCTGAAATATTAAGTGTTTGCCGTCCCTCTCCGCAGACACGGGGCCAGTTATTATGATCTATCATTCCAAAACCCACATATTAGAGGCAAAGACTCCACTAGCCCTTGAAGAGCAAGAGGCATTAGGGTCCAAAGAGTCTCGTTCATCTTGTCAATAATCCACAGCCCAGCACGATTCGCCGGGTTTCCTTTCGTCTGCCTCGGTCTCGTGGCATTTTATTAAGCAAGAAATTAATTCACCAAAGATACATTCGGAGGTTGCGTCGGGAAGGCTGAGGCAAGCAAACAAACAATAGGAAAGTAGGAATCTGATTTCCCAAATGGTACCTGCCCAGTCCTGGCCAGAGATACTTTGCTGCTTGGAGCGCAGTCCCAATGGAACCTCCCCGGCCCCCACTTCTAAGGCCAGCAGGACTTTGTAGCCTTCCTGAGCCAAGGGGATAGTAGGATCGGTCAATTCCCATTTATCAGATTCTCATTCATTTATTTTAATAAAATTTATGCGCCATTTGATTGTAAGCAACAACAACCTCAAAGCTGTTTACAGAAAAAATACCAGTAAGGAAAAAAAATTAACAACAATAATATAAGACTTTTTAAAAGTTAAAACAGCTATCGACTAAAAACAGATTAAAACTTGCACCCACCAGCTTTCTAAACATCTGGGTTGCCACAGAGAAGACCTCCTCCTGCACTCCCAGACCAAATTTCTAAAGGCAGTGCACCGTATTTTTCGCTCCATAAGACACACCTTTTTGCTCCTGAAAAGTAAGGGGAAATGGCTGTGCGTCTTATGGAGCAAATGCATGAAGTAGCTTCCTGTGTTCCTATTTTTAAAAGTAAAAAAGAACAAGAAGGAAATGAACAGGAAGAAAGGATATCTGATAGAACATCTTCAGGAGGTGTGGGGGGCCACATAAAATGAAGTTGGGAGCTGCAGATTGACCATTGGTGGTGTTGGGAGAAAGGTTGACCCCCATGGTTGACCCCCATGATTCAAACATTGATCCACCCTCTACAAAACAGTTATGTTAAATCAAGTTAAAAATGCAGTTGCCATGTATCATCTGGTTTGGAACCCACCCTTAGCACAGAATGGTCCTAGTGAAGGCACCTCGAAAATAAAGACATGCAGACTGTCAAAGTTTCTTCTCCCCAAAGCTGCCT
Organism: Lacerta agilis; assembly: GCF_009819535.1. Taxonomy (NCBI): domain Eukaryota; kingdom Metazoa; phylum Chordata; class Lepidosauria; order Squamata; family Lacertidae; genus Lacerta; species Lacerta agilis. The sequence continues at coordinate 109,916,975 of NC_046314.1, read as the reverse complement.
CTCCTTTGTGTTGTTTCACAATCCTGGAATGCCTGCTAAAAAACGGAGTGCTCAGAATGGCAGGGCTGCGACAGCGAGCACACCGAGTGACAAAGATTACTGTCACCCAAGCTCATCAGTTAATTCATCAATGGCAATGGTCTATTTCATTTCTCAGTAGCCTAGCAACAGCCAATTAAAGGGAAGGCATTTCCCCATGTGATGATGGGGCCTGGCAGTTTCCACCATGCTTTCCTATCTGCAGAAGGAGGGTAGCTTAATACAGTATCTGAACTCATGAGATCAGGTTGTAGGGTCAGAATTCCAGGGTGCAGCTGCTCCAATCTGCATGTCAGAAAGTTCTTCGACCGAATGTCCCCCATATGTTGTTGGACTCCAACTCCAATCAGCCCACATGGTCCATGGAAAGCGATGATGGGAGTTGTAGTCCACCATCTGGGATAGCTAAGTCAGTAGAACATTAGACTTTTAACCTCAGGGTCGTGGGTTCGAGCCCCATGTTGACCAAAAGTTTCCTGCATTCCTGTTTGGACTAGATGACCCTCCTGGTCCCTTCCAACCCTATAATTCTATGATTCTATAAAGAACATGGGGTGAGGGAAGATCTACATCAGGAACAAGGGGGGGATCTGCTGCCCCACCAGATTGGGGAAGGCTGTTTTACTTAACGACTAATGGGAAAGCAACAGAGCTCCCAGCTTCTACAATGTCAGGGTTTGAAGTTGGCTCTGTCATTCTGCAATCAACTTTCCCCATCCCTTGTTGATGTTTAGTCGTTTAGTTGTGTCCTACTCTTCGTGACCCTATGGACCAGAGCACGCCAGACACTCTTGTCTTCCACTGTCTCCTGCAGTTTGGTCAGACTCATGTTGGTAGCTTTGAGAACACTGTCCAACTATCTCGTCCTCTGTCGTCCCCTTCTCCTTGTGCCCTCCATCTTTCTCAACATCAGGGTCTTTGCCAGGGAGTCTTCTCTTCTCATGAGGTGGCCAAAATATTGGAGCCTCAGCTTCAGGATCTGTCCTTCCAGGGCTGATTTCCTTCAGAATGGATAGGTTTGATCTTCTTGCAGTCCCCATCCCTACCTTCAGAAATTCATGGAGGAGGCTACCATGATGACTTGGCTGTGCCTCTACTGCAGCCAATTGCTGGAAACCACAGGAGACGAGAGTGCTCTTGTGGTCAAATCCTACTTGTGGATTTCTGCTTGTGGCCAGCCACTGTGAAAACAGGATGCTGGACTAGATGGGCCATTGGCCTGATTCAGAAGGCTCTTCTCATGCTATTACAGTTGTACCTTGGCTCCCAAATGCCTTGGGAGTCGAACGTTTTGGCTCCCGAAAGATTGAAAACTGGAAGTGAGTGTTCTGGTTTTCGAATGTTCTTCTGGAAGCCGAACGTTTGATGGGGTTTCTGCGGCTTCTGATTGGCTGCAGTAGCTTCCTGCAGCCAATCAGAAGCCATGCTTTGGAAGTCGAACGTTTCGGAAGTGGAACGGACTTCCAGGACGGAATCTGTTCGACTTCTGAGGTACAACTGTACAGTGTCACGCAGGACATCTGGGAATAACAAAACTGGGTGCAGCAGAACCTTCTTTCAATTTCTGATAGAGAGAGAAAGGTTTCAGCTAGGAGTGGAGAGCTTTCTAGAGTCACCACAGGAAAAGCTGGGTCTTCCTTGCTCACTTGCTGAATCTCCTTTGAGGACATGCCTCTGATATTGCTCTTAAATTTGAGACAGGCTTATATGGGAGAAAGGAGCCCCATAGGTATTCTGGTCCCAAGGGATTTGTTGGGCAGAACCAGCATCTTAAACTGAGCCCTAAACCAACAGGAAGCCAGTAGTGTGTATTGGCTGGTAAGCACCAGGCAGAAGCCTGGCTGCCACATTTTGGATCAGTTGAAGCTTTATAATAATAATCAAGAATGGGAATATTTCAAGCTTTCAAGCACTGGTTGTTATGTCCTGGAAGAAGTCTGTCCCCATCAACAGTCACAGCATTTTGCACAATCTGGAGCTTCAACACCTAACACAAGAACGCTGCCACATTTAAGATCAACTGAAGCTTCTGAACTGTCCATGAAGACCCACAGGCCTACCTTACAACCACCCAGCATGGATGATCATCTGAGCCCTTCTTTATGTGCCTCTCCATGAGCTGTCCAGAGGGTGGCAGCCCAAGAACGGGCCTTTTCTGTGGTGGCTCCCCATCTGCGGCATGCTCTCCCCAGGGAGGCTTGCCTGGCACCTTCACTACATATCTTTAGACACCAGACGTTTCTCCTTAACCAGGCCTTTGGCTGATTAACATTCCATGTCCTTTGAAATGTGTTTGTGGGCGGGGGAGGTTATTGGCTTGCTTTCGCTTTTGTTTTCTTGCGTATTTTGCATTCTCGTTTTGTATTTTTATGTCACGAACCGCCCTGTGATTTTGGGATGAAGGCTGGTGTGCAAATTTAATAATAATAAAAATTAAGAGTATCCAAAGCATGAATGAATGGAGCCAGTGTTGCCTTTTGCTAGGTGAGGCCATAGCATCACCAGCCGAAGCTGATAATAATAATTTTAAAAAACCCACTCCCGCCACCTGAGCATCTAGGACAGGGGTCAGCAAACTTTTTCAGCCAAGTCCACTGTCCCTCAGACCTTGTGGTGAGCTGGGCTATATTTTTTGGGGGAGGGGGGAATGAACGAATTCCTATGCCCCACAAATAACCCAGGGATGCATTTTAAATAAAAACACTCATTCTACTCATGTAAAAACACCACGTAGGCCCCAACCCAGAGATGCATTTTAAATAAAAGGACACATTCTGCTCATGTAAAAACACACTGATTCCTGGACTGTCCGTGGGCCAGCATTGCGAAGGCGATTGGGCCGCATCCGGCGCCGGGGCCTTAGGTTGCCTACCTGTGATCTAGGATAATCATTGGATCATGAGGTACCTCCAAGATTATAGTGCAACCCTTTCAATAACAGCTTGGATCACCTCACCTAGTTCCCCAATAATTCTCGGTTTACAGAGTCTCCTTCTTCTCTTGATTTGGTTCCAGCTTCTTAATCTTCCACCCCTTTTAACACTGAAAGAGAAAGAGATGAAAACACTTTTTGTTTTTGTTTTTTTGGAGCATCCCAGTTATATGTCAATCCATCAGTAATATTTCCCCATAAATTGTTGGCTTTTTATTAGTATACTTAATTCCATCTCCACTTCTACGTCAAGATGGGAGTTCTTTTAAATATTAAACAGACCTCTTCCCTGGTGCTTATTAATCTCCGTATTCAGGAAAGGCCTCTCCCTCAAAAAATAAAATAAAATACACTACTCGTAAAGCTCCCTCACGCCCTCTTTCTTGCATTGAGTACCATGCGCTGTGTCTTTAAATATTGAACAATATTGAAAAATATGGGAGCCCTCCTTCTCTCTCTCTCTCTCTCTCTCTTTTTAATATTAGCTTAAGGCAAGGCTATGGCATGATTTCCACTCCTTTCATGACACTGTAATGATGTTACCACATACAGCTTTATCTTGCATGAAAAGGTGAAGTCATGACTGATTTCTCCAATTTAAAAGCACTCAACCCTCACACTGCAAGAAATGAATATTTTGCATATATTCATGCAACAATGATTCAATTTAAGATTTCTATTTTCAAACATTGCTCGGGTAAAAAAAAAAAAAACAAGGAGAAAGAAAACCTTCACACTCAAACGCCAGGGTAAAATTGCCCAAAATGCATAATAAGATTTATTATAGATGAGTAGCGTTTTATTTAGTATTTCATGTTAACATGCTTTTAGGGTTACCCTGCTTTAGCAGAAGGATTCATCTTTTCGCTTCTAATCAGAGATAACGCTTTATTGTGCGATGCACTTCCTGTGGCGCGAGAGGAGAGAGGAGTCTAAATGTTGTTGCAACAATCTGTCTATAGAGTGCACAATGCACATTGTTACATACACGCAAATTGTGCACCCCCCACCCCCACCCCGCTTTTTCGTGATGTTCCCCAAAGCAAGATACAGTGAATCTCTGGCTTTAGAAAGCCAAACAGCACCTTGTGCCTTTATAAATCATATTCGGGTGCAAAGGCTCTGCTGAAATTCTTCAGCCTATTTGTGAGCAGAGTATTATTATTATTATTATTATTATTATTATTATTATTATTGGGGTTGTTGTTGTTCAGTCGTTCAGTCGTATCCGACTCTTCGTGACCCCATGGACCAGAGCACGGCAGGCACTCCTGTCTTCCACTGCCTCTCGCAGTTTAGCCAAACTCATGTTAGTAGCTTCGAGAACACTGTCCAACCATCTCATCCTCTGTCGTCCCCTTCTCCTTGTGCCCTCCATCTTTCCCAACATCAGGGTCTTTTTAAGGGAGTCTTCTCTTCTCATGAGGTGGCCAAAGTACTGGAGCCTCAACTTCAGGATCTGTCCTTCTAGTGAGCACTCAGGGCTGATTTCTTTGAGAATGGATAGGTTTGATCTTCTTGCAGTCCATGGGACTCTCAAGAGTCTCCTCCAGCACCATAAATCATAGTCGGGTGCAAAGACTCTGCTGAAATTCCTCAGCCTATTTGTGAGCAGAGTATTATTATTATTATTATTATTATTATTATTATTATTATTATTATTAGGGGGTACTTTCCCATGAATTCCTGCAGGGGGAAATTCCCTTCTGTGCCAGCCAGGTTGCTGTAAGGATCTGGAGATTCCCCTCCCCCCTTTACTTTCTGTGGGGATGAAAGCCGTTAAGGTAGCCGCACCGATATTTTGGAATGCTGATCCTATTGAAATCGGTCAGGCATCTACTGTATTCCTCCATGAATTTGTCTTAATGATAATTCTCTTTTAAAGACTACCAATGCCTCCTGAGGAAGTGAGTTCCACAGTTTAACGGAAACGCTGTGTGAGGGCGTCCTTTCTTCCAGCCAGACGGGCACACGGTAAGAGCAAAAGGTGGAGATCTACGGGCAGATTTATTTATTTAAAAATCACTTCCTAGGAAACATTTTGAAGTAATTAATAACAGAAGCATTAACCCCGGCAGTTTGCAAATCTGCTCTCAGCCTCCCTCCCGCCCAAGGTTTGTGACCTATGAAGTCAGTGTTTGCTTCTTTCTTTCATTCTTTTCATTTATAAGTTTACTTTTCAAGGGCAGCAAATGGTTCTGAAAGCATCAAACCTTTTGTTTATTTCCATTCCTACGGAACGTCTCTAAGCTATTCAGCAGTAAACACATTGACCACACAAACATATGCAAAGCAATGCCACAGAGAAAAGCCACTTAAAACATTGTCACAGGAGCATGGGAAGCTTCCTTGTGACGAATCAGACCATGGGCTTATAATAATCATCATAATAATACTGATTTTATTATTTATAGGCTCCATACATAATTTTATTATTTATTTAGCCCCATACTGCCTACACTGACTGGCAGAGGGCCTCCGGGGTGCCTTTCCCAGCCCTGCCTAGAGATGCCAAGGATTGAACCTGGGAGCTTCTGGGTGAAAGGCAGAGGCCCTGCAACTGAGCTACCGCTATAAAACGTGTTCTTTGTAAAAATGAGTTTAAACAATTTTCACACAAAAAAAAAAAATCCATTTCTAAGACTCGGATAAAGATCGCAACTTGGGGAAAAAGAGGGCAGTCTTTGATCGGGGCTAAAAAGACAATAGATATTCTGCCTCTCAAATATGTAACGGTCGAGACCCTTATTTGAAGATAGGGTTCAACCATCAGCATGTCCATTTGGGGCCTTTCGCTGATCTTGCCCAATTCTACCCTCTAACCACCCCTAAAATATACCCCATGGAAGGCTGCCTGGCATGGACGTACCCGGGGGGGGGCAGGGGGCAGCTGTCCCCCCAGAAGCAAATAATAATAAATAGTTATCGGCAGCCTAAAAGGGAAAAAAAGCTCTCTTCCTGAAAAAAAGCTCAACAAATGGTCTTTCTCCCCCTCCCAAAATCTCAATAACAATTGAGCTCTTGCCCTCTTGCCGAGGCACAGTTGGCCACTGTGTGTGTGTGTGTGTGTGTGTGTGTGTGTTGCGCTGGCTGTTTCCCCCTCCCTCATGCCAACAAAGAGCTGGCGTGCCTATCAGAGACCGGATCCTAGCCTGCACCCTGCTTGGTCAAATGGGGATGCAGGCAGAGACTTGGGCAGTGTCAGGGGGCGAATCCGAGGGCTGACCATGGTCTTAGCCTGGGTTCTCATCCTTCCTCGTCTGCCTGCTTTTTGTATCCACGCCACATTGTGCTGGCAAGAGAGGAACAGTTTCTGAATTTGCCGGGATTCATCGTTGCAAGGGAGCTTGGGAAACTGAGTTCCCTTGCATGGTGAGCAGTTCCTTTGCGAGGACTGAGGATCCTGGGAAACTGAGTTTTTCAGCCATTTGGGGCTTTCTGTTGGGGGGGGAAGCTTTTCTGTTTTTTGAAGCTGTTTTTGTTTTTGAACCTGAACGACCATGGCTTGCCCCACCCCCTAGTTTTGATCTGGACTAGATCTTTGGTGGAGCCATGGATATGCACTCCACTTTCATGTTAGTTGTGGCGAAAGTGTTATTTCAACCCCTCCCTCCTCTGACTATCCCCTTCTTATGTGTTTCCTCTTCAGTCCAAGGTAAAGGACTTCTCTCTCCTTCCCCCATTTAATAATTAAAAAAATATACATCTTCCATGTGACAGCCCTTACAATATTTAAAGATGGCTATCATACCTCCTCTCAGTTTCCTCTTTTCCAGGCTAAATATACCCAGCCCCCTCAAACCTCTTGACCAGGGGTCAGCAAACTTTTTCAGCAGGGGGCCGGTCCACTGTCCTTCAGACCTTATGGGGGGCTTGGTTATATTTTGATATATATATATATATATGGAAGTGAGAGCTGGACCATCAAGAAGGCTGATCGCCGAAGAATTGATGCTTTTGAATTATGGTGCTGGAGGAGACTCTTGAGAGTCCCATGGACTGCAAGAAGATCAGACCTATCCATTCTCAAAGAAATCAGCCCTGAGTGCTCACTAGAAGGACAGATCCTGAAGTTGAGGCTCCAGTACTTTGGCCACCTCATGAGAAGAGAAGACTCCCTAGAAATGACCCTGATGTTGGGAAAGATGGAGGGCACAAGGAGAAGGGGACGACAGAGGATGAGATGGTTGGACAGTGTTCTCGAAGCTACTAACATGAGTTTGGCCAAACTACGAGAAGCAGTGAAGGACAGGCGTGCCTGGCGTGCTCTGGTCCATGGGGTCACGAAGAGTCGGACACGACTGAACGACTGAACAACAACAATATATATATACGAATTCCTATGCCTCACAAATAACCCAGAGACGCATTTTAAATAAAAGGACACATTCTACTCATGTAAAAACACCCGGCAGGCCCCACAAATAACCCAGAGGTGCATTTTAAATAAAAGGACACATTCTACTGTAAAAACACGCTGATTCCTGAACATCCGCGGGCCAGATTTAGAAGGCAACTGGGCCGCATCTGGCCCCCGGGCCTTAGTTTGCCTACCCATGCTTTTGACCATTAAACTTAGATTGCAAGCTCCTTGCAGCCGGGGACTCGTCTTAGTTTACATTTTTGAAAAAAATTGCACAACAACAACAACAGCAGATTATAAATCCCTAGGCATGCTAATGGAGCCATCACCTTGATCAGCGCTGAGCAGTAGCAAACAAAACATTTAAAACTGGCACAGGTCTATAGTCTGGTCAGTTGCACTCGTGGGAGAATTCTGTTTACTTTCTTGAGATGCCTCCGTTCCGATGGCCCGATGGCCTCGGAAACATAAAGAGCCGTCTTAGCCCCCCACCATTAGAGCGGCATTTTCCCGGGGCCGCAGCGTTATGAGATGATAGCGCGGGAGGCTTTCACAGATGAAAATAATTGTGCGCTTTTGGTCTTATTATTTTTGGCAAGAAGCTCAGGCTCTCGGCCTTGCAGCGTATTACATCATTACACAGTATAATGCATCATAATGACAGAGTGAATGGCGGCAAAGGACTGCCAGCTACTCCTTGCAAGTTGAGAAAGAGGCAGGGATGTTTTCAGTGGGGGGGGGGAGAGAGAGAGAGAGAGAGAGAGAGCCGCCGTTCGTCTAAGTGTCTCCCTAGATGAAACAAAGCTGCAGTCCCACTTGGCATTCACATTAATTGTGGGCTTGCCAAAAAGCTGGCTCCATCGGCATATAAATTAGCAAAGGATTATTCATCTCATCCCAGTAACTAAGCGAATCTCCTCTTCACATTCCCCGCGCGGCAAAATTTATGCCCGCCTCCTCCTTCTCTGTCCCGACTACATTTCTCCCACCCTCCGCCCTATATTTAATAGGAAGAGGGAGAATAAAAATTGCAAGATCTGCATGTTAGTTGATCTTTTTTTAAAAAAAAAGGGGGGGGAGGAAAGCTGTGCCCCCCCACACCCGCCCACAACCACCACCGCCCTGGTTAGCATGAGAATGCAGTACCAGCTTGGATCGGTCGCAGCTGGCGATGTGAAAAGAGCAATTTTGCATTAGTCATGAGTTGCCGGTCCAAGGAGCTACGTTCTTTTAATTCATTCCCAAATATGAACCAAATGGGAGCCAGCTTGGAGTCAGCACATTTTTTTAAAAGCCACAAGATTTGAAAGAGAGGCTTATTTTCTGTCTTAGGAGCAATTTAGTGGTGTCGGGGATAGGTGCTGGAGGCAAGGACACCCCGGGGAGGTGAGAGTTATTGCTAAGGGCAGGTAGGCCACTTCCAGGTGACCTCTTTGTAAAGCACTCATCCTGTTTCACTTGCAAAAAGTTTGCAGGGAGGTTCTACAAATATCCATGGTTTATCGAGTCTTCATCCCGGTTTGTTTGCACAGACATTATATGGCATCACCTGTTTATTGAGCACTTATTTCAGTTTGTTTGCAAAAATGTTGGAGGGGAGTTGTATGATGCCCACTGATTTCTCTGTGCAGGCGATTTTATTTGTTTCCTTTATTGAAATAGTTATACACCGCTAATTCATCTGGTCTGAGCAGTTCACAACAACCGCACATCAAACCGTACAATAAAAGCCATGTGACAAAGTTCAAATCAGGTATCGGTTACCTATTGCGGAAAGGTGTGTTCTTAACTGCCTGAGGGAATGAAAAAGTGCAAGTAGATAAATAGGTACCGGTCTGGTGGGAAGGTAAACGGCATTTCCGTGCACTGCTCTGGTTTGCCAGAGGCAGCTTAGTCATGCTGGCCACATGACCCGGAAGCTGTCTGCAGACAAACATTGGCTCCTCGGCCAGTAAAGCGAGATGAGCACCACAACCCCAGAGTCGTCCGCAACTCGAGCTAACGGTCAGGGGTCCCTTTACCTTCACCTTTACAACCCGATTCTGCACAGCAACAGAGAGCTGGACCATAAAGAAGGCTGATCGCCAAAGAATTGATGCTTTTGAGATCTGGTGCTGGAGGAGAGAGGCTCTTGAGAGTCCCATGGACTGCAAGAAGATCAAACCTACCCATTCTGAAGGAAATCAGCCCTGAGTGCTCACTGGAAGGACAGATCCTGAAGCTTAGGCTCCAATACTTTGCCCACCTCATGAGAAGAGAAGACTCCTTGGAAAAGACCCTGGTGTTGGGAAAGATTGAGGGCAACATGAGAAAGGGACGACAGAGGACGAGATGGTTGGACAGTGTTCTCGAAGCGACTAGCATGAGTCTGTCCAAACTGCGGGAGGCAGTGGAAGACAGGAGTGCCTGGCATGCTCTGGTCCATGGGGTCACGAAGAGTCGGACACGACTAAACAACTAAACAACAACCTGATTCTGGCCCCCTGGATTTGGTGCTATGGGGCCAATGCAGGCCATGGTATCTAATTGGTGCTTGAATATTTAGCTAGTAAAGATCTGGGGAGCAGGGAGCACCCTTGAAGGATGGCAGCTTCACCAGCTCACAGCACTAACACCATTTTTAAGAGGCTTCCTTCGAATCTCCCCAAAGTGGTAAAAATTGGGACCATGATTTAGGGGACTGACAAAGAATGTTTGGCTCTGATTCCCACAATGCTTTGCAAGGCAGCCATGACACACCCATTAGTCTACCAGTTCCTTGTGCGCAGAGGGCAGGGTTCCGAGTGTCTAACTCCATGTATTGCAGCACAAACATGCAGTAACAGGTGGGAGCCCCCCAGCCTCCTACCGTTGTAATGAGCATGGCTAATAAGGGGGAATGGCTTCGTACAGTCCTTAGAAACGTGCTAATCTTCCTCTTAACATATGTAATATTAATAGAAAATTTAATAATATTATAAGAGGCCGGTCGTTGCAAATTCCCATTGTGTGCTCCGCGTAATAGAATTGATCAAAATGAAATGCACCGGGTATTCATGTAGTTGTCACGTGGGGCTCCATAGGTGTTTCAATGCAAATTAGCATTTCTCAGAGGGCACTTAAAGTAAAGTGCTCCTGAAAGTTCCCATTACCCATATTGCAATGATAAGTACATTAAAGATCATCTTTTTGCACGGAGCTAATGTGTTCTGTCTGCCTAAGATGTTGTATCTTCCAGTTTGGATATCTTCTGAAATATCGCCTGTGACCTTTCCCCACCCACTCTTTGAATTTCTGGCATTTTGTAAGGAATATATCTAGTGCAATTAAATTGACCCCCATTGGGGTCTGTTCAACCTAGCATGTCTCCACGCCAAGACAAAAGTGCAGTGGGTCCTTATCCGAGAGATGTTGCTTGCAGATGACGCAGCCTTGACAGCTCACTCCGAGGAAGCTCTACAGAGACTTATCACTTGCTTTCCCCAACGCTGCCTTACCATCACCTGACAAAGACCAACATCCTAGGACAGGATTCTAGATTCAGGTAGGTAGCCGTGTTGGTCTGACACACTGTGACGCAGTCAAAAATAAAAAATAAAAAAATTGTCCAGTAGTATCTTAGATGAGATGAGATGAGATGGTTGGACAGTGTTCTCGAAGCTACTAACATGAGTTTGGCCAAATTGCGAGAGGCAGTGAAGGATAGGCGTGCCTGGCGTGCTCTGGTCCATGGGGTCACGAAGAGTCGGACACGACTGAACGACTGAACAACAACAACAACGAAAACCTTAGAGACCAACTAAGTTTGTTCTGGGTATAAGCTTTCATGTGCATGCACACTTATTCAGATACACTGAAACAGAAGTCACCAGACCCTTATATATAGTGGGAGGGTGAGGCGGGGTTTTTCTCAGGAGAGTAGTAGGAGATGGGTGATTGACTGGATGGGTATGGTAAACCTGTTGATGATTGTTAACGACTGCAATTAGTCCTACGGGAAAAAGCAAGGGATGGTATGTAGATGACCAAAAATAGCTTTAGCATATGTAATGAGACAAGAATCCAGTATCTCTATTCAGACCAGGTCTCTCCATAGTTTTCAGTTTAGTAAAGGTAAAGGGACCCCTGACCATTAGGTCCAGTCGTGCCCGACTCTGGGGTTGCGGCGCTCATCTTGCGTTAATGGCCGTGGGAGCCAGCATACAGCTTCCGGGTCATGTGGCCAGCATGACAAAGCTGCTTCTGGTGAACCAGAGCAGTGCATGGAAACGCCGTTTACCTTCCCGCCGGAGCGGTACCTATTTATCTACTTGCACTTTGACGTGCTTTCAAACTGCTAGGTGGGCAGGAGCTGGGACCGAGCAACGGGAGCTCACCCCGTTGCGGGGATTCAAACCGCTGACCTTCTGATCAGTTTAGTAATAAGCTGTAATTCAGCAACTTCTCTTTCAAGTCTATTTTTGAAATTATTTTGTAATAACTCAGCTGCTTTGAGATCCTGTATTGAATGTCCTGGGAGATTGAAGTGTTCTCCTACTGGCTTCTCTGTCTTGTGATTCCTGATGTCAGATTTATGTCCATTTATCATTTGGCATAGGGTTTGGCCTGTTTGTCCAATATAGAGAGCTGAAGGGACAGGATATCGCCAGTATTGGTGACCCCACGCTTGAGATGGTAGATGATTTTGTCTACTTGGGCTCCACAGCAAACTCTCCATCAAAAGAGAGTCTGATCCAGCAGGTTCTCATGTTCAAACAGAACATAAGAACATATTTAAATATCTTAAGGGCTGTCACCTGGAAGATGGAGCGAGCTTGTTTTCTCCTGCTCTAGAGGGTAGGACTCAAACCAATGGCTTCAAGTGACAAGACAGGAGATTCCGACTAAAGATACAGAGAAACTTTCCAACAGTAAGAGCTGTTCCACAGTGGAACAGACTCCCCTGGAGGTGGTGGACTCCCCTTCCCTGGAGGTTTTTAAGCAGAGGTTGGATGGCCATCTGCCAGGGATGCTTTAGTCGAGATTCTTGCATTTTGCAGGGTCCCTTCCAACTGTACGATTTTGTGATTTTGTCTACAATACAATGATGATAAATTGATGATACGACAACATGTTGCAGCCCAGCAGTCATAAATGATAACAGATAAAAATATCAGGATGCATTAATTTATGAACGCTTTCATGACGTGGTGCACTTATGGAAGGAAAAGAGGAAGGAGAGCTAAAGGAGTTGCCCCTGTGCTGGGTTTCCAGAGCAAACAATCCTCAGGCTGGGGAAGAAGTGCTAGTTAGCCTTCCATGACTTAGATGGAGCTATGGAGAAATGACAAGTGCCAGTAATTAAGAAAGCCTCTTCAACAAGATAACCCTATACGTCTTTGTCTATTTCAATCACCAAAGACTCTGGTTCAGTGTAAAATGAATGCCCGGATGCCATCAATTCCTGTTAACCTCTCTATAACCGTTCTGTGTTCACGCATAGGTGATAGATAGATTTTGTCAGTTTATTAAATGGTGACATCTCCCTTGCCATGTGACGAAAACTGTGTGGAGGGCTTTCTTCTTCTGTTCTCTAAGCAAAGTATATTTTAATCACCCCCCCCCCTTTTGCTCTGCCAACTCTCTTCTGACGTTTCTTGGCACATGAATTGCAGGGTGTCACCTTCCGAGGCCTGGAAGTGGCACAACATTGATTTAGGACTAGTCTATGAGCTCAGAGAAACACACAGAGGTCTTGTCCAGTCTAGGACAGAAATGCTATTATCATCATTATTCAGTCTCCATAGGGGAAATATAGTATCTCCAAGTGGTGAGAGACTCATGGGGTGCCTGTGCTTTCCCAGAGTTCAGTTCCCTTGGAATGAATGCCAGCGGAGATTGCGGTGTGTTTAGATATGAGATTTTATTTACACATACATGCAACTTGACCATAGGGTGGAGGGGCTCAAACAGATCTTGTTTCTCCATTAGATTTCCAGAGAAGCCCAAAAGTCCAGCTTTGAAGAACAAGCAGAGCCAGCATGGCTTTTCTGCGAGGGCAAGTCTTGTCTTACAAACCTCTTAGAATTCTTGGAGAGTGTCAACAAGCATACAGATTGAGATACCTCTTTTCTTCTCCAGCTCCCAGAATCCAGCTCTTCTGCGCATACTATTGTTCTTCTACATGGAAGAACCTGGCCTCCAGCCAGGTAAAAGGAGTGTGTGTGTGGGGGGAATGCCTACCCTCTTATCTGATGAGCACCTTCACTTAGTTCATTATTTGAGATGCAGATGAGCACTTACCGTAACTGCTCCCCTAAAGCCATTACAAAGGAACTGCTTTGACCTGTCACTCAGGCTCCTTCTTGCACATTCTAGCCTTGCAGATACAGAACAACAAGGACTGGATGGGACTCAGGGTATCATCCAAACAGAGTCCCAACCCCAACGCATAACAATAGGAACCTGCCTTACCGCAAGGCAGACCATTGATCAATTTTGCTCAGAAGACTGGCAACACGTCTATAGGATTTCAGACCTGGAGATGCTGAGGACTCAACCTGGGACTTCGGCAAGGAAAGAAGATGCTCCAGCACCGGTGCTTTGTGTGGTCCAAGAGGCCAGGTCCCTGCCCAGAGGAGCTTACAATCTAAGATCTGACATAGGGGAAATGTGAGAGGAAGAGAATGGTAAACTCAAGGTAGGGAGTAAATGGGGAAGAGCTTTGGGGGCTTTGAGCCAGAGGTGCCCCATCCCTGGTATGGACAAAGGTAAAGGTAAAGGTACCCCTGACCATTAGGTCCAGTTGCAGATGACTCTGGGGTTGCGGCGCACATCTCGCTTTACTGGCCAAGGGAGCCGGCGTACAGCTTCCGGGTCATGTGGTCAGCATGACTAGGCTGCTTCTGGTGAACCACAGCAGTGCACAGAAACACCATTTACCTTCCCGCCAGAGTGGTACCTATTTATCTACTTGCACTTTGACGTGCTTTCGAACTGCTAGGTTGGCAGTAGCAGGGACTGAGCAACGGGAGCTCACCCCGTCACAGGGATTCGAACCGCTGACCCTCCGATCGGCAAGCCCTAGGCTCTGTAGCTGAACTAAATGGAACCCACCATCTGATTAGGCATAAAGCAGAGCCTTCCATTCCAACAACACTGTGTAAAACATTTGTATTGAAAGCTGCCTATTAAAAAATACAGAGAATGCTGGCACAATAATACAGCCATCAATCACACATATCATAAAGTGCAAACTGTCTGTGTCAATACAGTAATTCAGCAGTAAATGGAAATGAAGTCTGGAGTGTATCAGTTCCGAATTTGCTGTAGAGAAACGGAGGTGGCTCGAATGGGTATATTCTCCCCGCTGACAGATATTTCCAGCCCATGTCAGTTTTGCACGTGTTTATTCATAAGGACATCCCAACCGTTTACTGCATAATTTCTGCTTCATTCTGTGATTTTTTTTTTACAAAAATTAAACAACTTATTTGCATTTTATGGAGGGCTCATGCATTCTCCTAAAATGCACACACACACACTCCGCACATTTTGACACATTTAAATATGAACTGAACAAAATACTCGAGTGAGTCTAGCATGGTGCCCCTTCATAAAAAATTATCTCAGGGCAGTTTGCAACGCAGCCTGAAAATACAAAACAATCTCAATGGGAAATCAACAGCAAAACTGGAAGGAGTTAATTAGCTAACCTATATATTTACCTGAATGTATTGTTAGTCCAGTGAATGTATTAAGTATAAAAGTGCTCCTGTTAAGCTTTTCTGTATGAAATTGCTCTGTAAAGCTGTGAACTTTGATCTGCATTGTACTTCTCTCTGGCAAGCTTTGCCTTACTAAGTGTCTGGAGATAAGAACAGTAGACCTTCCACAGACTGTAGCTGTCCTTGCAGAGAGGAACTGTTGCCTAGGTCAAGAGATAGGATGGCCTTGCTGGAGTGCGCATGAACCAACACTGGGCTAAATGTTCTTTTGCCTTATATGTCCTTTTGCCTTATATGTATAACAGGAAATGTACAACAGTAAATGTTCCTTATATGGACAAGAGGAAGTTTTCTGGGGTGGGAAGAGAGCCAGAGAACTGTCTATAAGAACTGTCTGAAATTTGACTAGTTTTGTACTTGCTTGGCTATCTAAACACCGAAGTACCTCTGCATGCAGAAATTAAATCTTTCTCTCTCTGAAGCCAGAAGCCTCAGGTTTTTTTTTTCCCATGTTTTCTCACCGGGCGCAACAATGGGAACCCGTAGGGGCAAATAAGGCTCCATAACGTGGTGCATTGGCCGGGAACCCTTCGCTGTTCCCCGGGATTGAGAAAACAGGGAGTCCGAGGCGTCGCTGCACAGCGAAAAGGCTCTCCTGATCTGGCGTTTGCTGGCCCCAAGCGCGCTTCCTGCCTGTTTGTGGGAAGGGACTGGCTCACCCCAGGGGGAGAGCCAAACTGCACCGTGGCGACGGGAGAAAGAGACAAGCGGCCGCAGGGGGGAAGGGAAGTAAGATCTGCAGAGGACAGGTAAGCTCCACAGGGGGAGCAGCTTCCCAGGGAAGGGGAAGCGCAGGATGCGATCGATCCTGCAGCGGCAGTGTGTCGTAGAGGGCCGCCGCTAAAATCCGGTAGTGTGCAAATAGAGTTGCCACCGGAGCCTGGCAGTGTGCAAATAGAGTTGCCGCCAGAAGCCTGGCCGTGAGCCGTGGAGGGCCGCCAGGAAGGGGGAAAAGAAGGGGGGTGCCCTCTCTGAGGAGAGAGAAGGGGGTTAAGAATTTTTCAGAGAGAGAAGGGGGTTAAGAATTTTTCTGTAATTTTACTCTGTGTATGGGGAATGGTGTGTGGGGACACTCCAGTGGATGTATTGAGTGAATGAGACGCAGGAACTCAGTGTCCCTAGCGAAGCGGAGAGTGTGTGCATGAAAAAGTCTGGTTAGGTGGAAGGAGTGTCCCAGGTTGAACCAGAGCTTGCTGAGATGGGGAATTGGAATTTTTGTTGCTGTGTAAAAATTTATGACTTGTAATAATTTTATGATTTTTCCTTCAGTATGTGTGTGTTGTATGAGATCTGTATTTGCAGTGATTGTGCAGTGTGATTTTTGTGAGTTTGTCTGTGTCTGCAGTGCCTGTGTGTGTGTGTTGGTCCCTGTTTGAGGCTTGCATTCATTCTGGAAAGGTGGGGCAGAAAGCAGCCCTAATCTGTGGGTTCCCAAACTCTGTGTTCCCAAAATTGTTTCATTTCTTGCTGCATTGCCAACGAAGTCTGGGAAGTCTGTTTTTTTCCTTGTATATGTGGCTGCACAATTTGTATTTGTTGTTTTGTTTTGCTGTCCCTTCAAGGAATCTGTTTGAACCCCAGGGTTAGGTGAGTGTGTTTTGGAAATTGTTTGTGTGCCAAGGTATGTGCCTTCAATAGAATGGGCTGTAAAAGTATTTCTCTGCAATGTTAAGGTGAATGTAAAAGTGTGTCTGAAGCATTGAAAGGAGGGCTGCTCTTGCAATCAGGAATGTTTGTTAGTTTGTTTTTAAAGTTGGTACAGTCTTATTTTGTTTCTTAATTGACCTTTGGTAAAGCAATGAGAGTGGGGAGATGGACAGAAACAGAGAGAAGCCTTAGTTTAAACAGCAAGGATTTTTCTCTTTGCAGCAGTGAATCTTGCAAAGGAAGGGAATTTGCCACCCACAAGGGGGGGAAAGAAGATTATGTCTTCTGAGCAGTTTGATTGTTTCCAACAGAAGTTGATTAGAGGGAAAAGTTTTATTTTATATCCCAGGTTTTAAGTTTTTCAGGGAAGGTTTTGAAATAGAAGAAATGGCTTCTTGGCAGAAAGTTATTTGGGAATGTAGATGTAGGTTTGTGGGATGTGTAATGAAGGAGAAGGGAATGTTGAAGTAGAATGGGAAGGGGCTCATGGTTAGCAACTGACAGTGTAGCCCTGACAGTGTAAGTTAGGATTTGGAGTAAGTTTGAACCTCAGGAGGAAAAGGGGGAAGAAATTTTGGAATGATTGGAAGAAAAATTGATGATAAAGTGAAGGTATACATATCATAGAATCATGGAGTTGGAAGGGACCCCAAGGGTCATCTAGTCCAACCCCCTGCCCAGCAGGAAACAATATTGAAGGCAATACACCACCCTCCATGCCAAGGTTGCAGAGGACATCTAGGGGGGTGAATCCATTGTCCAAACCATGGAGAGGACCGCCAGGTTGTTGCCATGGAAGCGTGAGACAATGAGAGAGGCCTGAAGATGGCTCTGCTTCAGAGGTGGTAGATATATAGTAAGCCCTTCAAAGATTGTTTTAAAAGGGACAGGGGCTTTCCCTATTGCCCTGTCCATAATTTGTTGTTACCTAAAAGAAACCTGAAAATTGTCACTATTTGAATGAGCACATCAAGGGTTCAACTCCATTGTCCTAATGAAACACCGTTGTGAGGAGTTAGCAATTTTGCTAAGCTGGCCGCCATGTGTGAGATGATGAGAGTGACCAACCTATGGCTCTGAAATGAGATAAATAGGCCAAGTTCTATTCTGTCTGACAACCCAACTCTGTCAGAATTTGTTCCCTACTGCCCTGTTCCCACCTTAAGTCCTCCTGAGGGTCAAAAATAGGTTGGTGGTGGTGAGTTAATTCTTGGACACAAGGTCCTGATAGGCTTGGTGAGGTGGTAAGTAGAAAATTAGGTACTGAGGATCAATGGCTGGTGCTTGGATGCAGGAAAAAGAAGAGGAGGGAAAGTTAGTTTTTGATATGGCTATTGGAACTGGTAATATAATTGGGATGGAGAAATGGAACATTAGGAAAGAGAAGACAGTAAGGAGAAAATAGCTATACCCAAATACCCTAGATCACTTGTACAATGTTATATTGGAGAGGATTAGTTGCTATGTAATGGTTTTTTTAAAAGGAGAATGTTCTGAAGAATGTCCAGATAGTGAGAATTGCAATGGCTCTAGTAGTGTGTCTGGAAGGTGATGTTGAAGAAGTGGATCTTATTTGGGGGGAAAATTGTATCTTTCTGTTCCCTGACATTAGCAGAGTTTTATGTTAAATTGGTCTGAAATTGTGGTGATGCTAATGATGATAGTGTGTATGATTGTATTGTGTATTTGTTTATATTTGTGTGTATTCTAAGTTTAGAGTGTTTGCATGGATTGGAAAAATGAACTAAATTATTATTCTGGGCCAAAGAAGTAGACCAAGGAGCTATGGGATAATTATTGCGGAAGAATATTGTATTTCGAGGAGATAGTGATCCGGCATGGTCAGTAATATCTTGTGAGTGTATGGGAGGCTGTCCTTATTTGATTGGGTTATTCTAGCTTACCTCCAACAGGGAGGAGGACTGAGGTGTGATCAATATCGATACCTGTGAGGTTAATCTGTGAGGCAAAAGAAAGGCAGGAGGGGCCCAAGACACCACCCTCCAAGGGCAGATATAATCTCTGTAACTATCTCCTATTCTTTTAGCAGGTGCCCTAATGCCATGTAGCTTTGCTAAGCCAGTTTTATCCCTATGCAGCGACTCTGAAACCTAAGTGGCAAAGATCCTAAACAGTCTTTTTGACAACACTGCCAGTGGTGAAAGTGGCTGGTGTCCGCCTCCTCATGTAGAGACAGGACCTGCCACAGTGTGCTGAAACATCCCTTGAAGCTGAAGATCCAGGGAAGCAACAAAGGCCAAGAAGCAACAAAGGCCTGCTGCCACAGCAGCATTGGCCCTGTGCACGCCTATAGAAGAAAAGGAAGGAAGGAAACGAACACTGAATGGGAGGACTGAGTGATCATATTGCCTTAATTTGTTTTGACCAGTTACCAGATAATGTGACCAGTTGAACAGTTTCTGTAATTAGTGTTAGGAATATTTGAAGTAAAAGATCCTTAGTTGTATTTGTTGTATCTGTTGATATTGTGTCCCCCATTGTTATTTTGCCTTTGTATTTTCTGTTTAATGCAATGCATGCATATAAAGTTGTGTCATGGATTCTTTAGCTCATTGCCCTTGCTAGAGAATATCAGTCATTTCCCAGGGACGCGCTGGAGAAAGAATTCCAGCGGTCCAAGAGAACAGGAGGGAATGGAAGGAGTTAATTAGCTAACCTATATATTTACCTGAATGTATTGTTAGTCCAGTGAATGTATTAAGTATAAAAGTGCTCCTGTTAAGCTTTTCTGTATGAAATTGCTCTGTAAAGCTGTGAACTTTGATCTGCATTGTACTTCTCTCTGGCAAGCTTTGCCTTACTAAGTGTCTGGAGATAAGAACAGTAGACCTTCCACAGACTGTAGCTGTCCTTGCAGAGAGGAACTGTTGCCTAGGTCAAGAGATAGGATGGCCTTGCTGGAGTGCGCATGAACCAACACTGGGCTAAATGTTCTTTTGCCTTATATGTCCTTTTGCCTTATATGTATAACAGGAAATGTACAACAGTAAATGTTCCTTATATGGACAAGAGGAAGTTTTCTGGGGTGGGAAGAGAGCCAGAGAACTGTCTATAAGAACTGTCTGAAATTTGACTAGTTTTGTACTTGCTTGGCTATCTAAACAACGAAGTACCTCTGCATGCAGAAATTAAATCTTTCTCTCTCTGAAGCCAGAAGCCTCAGGTTTTTTTTTCCCCATGTTTTCTCACCGGGCGCAACAATGGGAACCCGTAGGGGCAAATAAGGCTCCAAAACATGAATAGTCATTCAAACTTCAGAGTGGGAGCTCACTGGAACCGCTAGGGCTTTTTCTGAACATTTCCCAACTCTACAAAAGGACAGAGCATTCTAAGGGAGATCGTTGGCCAAAGACCTGTTCCTGAGCGGCGGTCAGAGATGATGGTTAAACAAAACCTGGAGGCAGTTACAGGTAGGTAGCCGTGTTGGTCTGCCATAGTCAAAAAATAATAATAATCCTTCCAGTAGCACCTTAGAGACCAACTAAGTTTGTTCTTGGTATGATCTTTCGTGTGCATGCACACTTCTTCAGGTACACCGAAATAGAAGTCACCAGACCCTTATATATATTGGACAAACAGGCCAAACCCTACGCCAAAGGATAAATGGACATAAATCAGATACCAGGAATCACAAGACAGAGAAACAATTAGGAGAACACTTCAGTCTCCCAGGACATTCTATACAAGATCTCCAAGTAGCTGTCTTAATACAAAGGAATTTCAGAAATAGACTGGAAAGAGAAGTTGCTGAATTGCAACTCATTACCAAACTCAAAACCACGGAGAGACCTGGTCTGAACAAAGACATTGGATTCTTATCTCGTTATACATGACAAAGCTATCTTTAGCCATCTCTCACCCCTTGCTTTTTCCTTTAGGACTAATTGCAGTCGTTAACAGTCATCTACAGGTTTTCCACACCCATCAGCCAATCACCCATTCCCACCACCCTTCTGAGTCATACCCCTCCCCACTCTGTCACTATATATAAGGGTCTGGTGACTTCTGTTTCATTGTATGCACACGAAAGCTCATACCAAGAACAAACTTAGTTGGTCTCTAAGGTGCCACTGGAAGTATATATATATATATATATATATATATATATATATATATACATACACACACACACACACACACACATACATATGTGTGTGTGTGTGTGTGTGTGTGTGTGTGTGTGTATTGCTGGAAATGGTTCTCCAGACTTGAACCTTGTGGGGCCGTTGTTTCTGAGAACATATATGCACATATCTGAATGGCTCACTTGCAATATTAAGCCCCTCTCTCGGAACCTCGCTTGGTTTTCCTCTCAATTAAAGGCTGCACCTCCAGATGCAGGAATGCAGACCCCCCAAGTGTTCCTCTTTTCTAAGGGTGTCCCTGATTTAGAGAAGCCATCCTGATTTGATCTCGGAATGTCCCACTTTTCCTTAGGACGTCCCTATTTTCATTGGAGAAACATTGGAGGGTATGGAGTTGTCCGACCCCCGAGCTGTCTGATGGAAATCCTGTATAGGGGGGGAAAGGTTTCATGTTTTATTATCAAAACAAAAAAATAAATAAAAAAAAATCTTCCAGTAGCACCTTAGAGACCAACTAAGTTTGTTCTTGGTTTGAGCTTTCGTGTGCATGCACACTTCTTCTTTGGAGGTCTTTAAGCGGAGGCTTGACAGCCATCTGTCAGGAATGCTTTGATGGTGTTTCCTGCTTGGCAGGGGGTTGGACTGGATGGCCCTTGTGGTCTCTTCCAACTATATGATTCTATGATTCCTCAGATACACTGAAACAGAAGTCACCAGACCCTTAAATATAGTGAGGGAGTGGGGAGGGGTATTACTCAGAAGGGTGGTGGGAATGGTTGATTGGCTGATGGGTGTGGAAAACCTGTTGATGACTGTTAACGAATGCAATTAGTCCTAAAGGAAAAAGCAAGGGGTGTTTTATTATGTTTTTATATATGTTGGAAGCTGCACAGAGTGGCTGGGGCAGCCCAATAAGATGTGTGGGGTATAAATAGGAAAATTGCCATTATGGAACTGGAGGTCCCTATTTTCATTGGAGAAATGTTGGAGGGTATGGGAACGGGTGTGATAATTTATTGGCAGAACTAAGAACCCAGAAAAGGTTTGGAACCCCATCACTGAAACTCTTTTCTTTCCTTCGCTCCACATTATGTCTTTCTACTTATTTTAAATATCCCAAGCCCTCATTGCTGGGCTTATTATTCATCATTTGCACTCCTTTAAAACTTTATTGCCAGCACTTTGGGCCTTCGAAACAGCTTTTACTCATTCTTTTCAACAGCAGTAACCTCTCATATTGGCCAAATTAGGGAATAATTGCAAATAATAGGACATCCTTTCTTCCAGCGTACAATAGAATGTTATACTTTTGAAGAGGGAACAATAGGGAAAGTGCAGAAGCTGGAAGATGAGGCCAACTATCAGAGATGGCCCACGAGAGGTGAGTTGCTAATCTCAATGCCCTCCTCTTTGCATAGGAGAAAGGGGTGGTGTGTGGCTAATTAGTGGCTTAACACAGGGTTGAGGAGCCTGTGGTCCTCTAGATGCTGTTGGACTCCAACTCCCATCACCCCCAGCCAGCATGGCCAGTGTTAGGGATGATGGGAGTTCCAGCTTGTCAGTATCCTTCTTGAACTGTGGTGCCCAGAACTGGACACAGTATTCCAGGTGAGGTCTGACCAGAGCGGAATACAGTGGTACTATTACTTCCCTTGATCTAGATCAGTGTTTTTCAACCTTTTTTGGGCAAAGGCACACTTGTTTCATGAAAAAAATCACGAGGCACACCACCATTAGAAAATGTTAAAAAAATTAACTCTGTGCCTATATTGACTATATATAAAGTAATTCTCTTGAATAGGAATCAAATAAACACAAATCTACCTCACATAGGAGGCAGCATGTTGGGAGCACATGCCCTGCTTTCAAGCTTATTCCCATTGGGCTACTGTGAGAAAAGGATGCAGGAGGGGGGCAGACACACAGCACTGATGCTGAGAGATCTTTATCAGCCCTAAGTGCTGTGTGTCATACCTTGCATAGCTTCAAGAAGGTCTCCAGTTATAGCAGCAATTCATCAAAATCAGAGCTAGGAGGACAGCCATAAATAGATAAGTAGAAAAGAAAGCTGAGTTTGGCAGGCTCTTCAAATACATATTGCTCTGCCCCAAGCCATCATTTTAATAGACAACAAATAGGAAGGCAACAACGGGTTAATAGTGCTTGGAGGGGCATGTTTTGCCCTTTATCTGCCGCCTTTCTTCTACTCTGGGACCCCGGCAGCCCCCACGAAGCTCTCCTTGGGGTCCCTCAGCAACCCCCCCCCGCATTTGACGGTCTACTTCGGGCAGGAGCAGCGCAGCGAGCGAGATGTTGGGGGCCGGGGGGTCCGCAGCCCTGGGAGAGACAGGCCTTCTCCCTGCGCTCAGGTTGCAACAGGCCGCTGGCTCTTGGGGGATCTTGTTCCCTTATTGCACGGGCTGCGAGGCGCTTCGTCATGGCCGGCGGGAAGCCCCTCCGCCCAGCTGCTCCTGGCACTGGAAGCTCTTCTATGCAGCCCTGTCGGGCCGGGCAGCGCTGCACAGAATCCTCGGGGCGAGAAGCCCGTTCAGGAGGGCGCGCATCAAGGAGCGCTGCCTGTTCCCACCGGGCCCCCGTCCTCCCCACAGCCGCGCCGGTGTAGAGGCAGCGAGGGGATCCCCCGGGAGAACCCGCCGGCAGCCTCCTCACCCCGCGCCGGCTCCTCCTCTCAGGCGGGCGCTTGGCGAGGCTGACCTCAGGTGCCTGCGCGGGGGAGGGGACTGAGGGCTGGCTCCCCCCGCCGCCCGGGTCCAGCCAAAGGCCAATGAAGAGGCACCGAAAGTAGGACCGGGGAGCCCCTCGCGCCCCCGCCTCCTCCCCCTCGCCTGTCCTGCCGGACCCTGGCCGCAGCTGCAGCCCCCTCCTCCCTTTTGTGTGTCTTCACACTGTGTCCCTGCGCAGTCCGAAGCGGGGAGGGGGGTGAAGAAGAAAGAGTCCCCCGGCGGGCGGGCGCGCTGGCCGGCAAGGCAGAGAGAAGCCATTCGGCCCTCTGGACGGACGGACGTGCTGCTGGCCGGAGGAGGGCGATGCCCCAGAGAGGCTAAATGGCGCCCCGACGGAACCCGCTCGCCGCGGAAATTTGACATTAAAAAAAAAAATCTTTCGAATTTTTCCCACGGAACACCAGGCAACATCTCGCGGCACACTAGTGTGCCGCGGAACAGTGGTTGAAAAACACTGATCTAGATGCTATACTCCTATTGATGCAGCCCAGATTTGCATTGGCTTTTTTAGCTGCTGCATCACACTGTTGACTCATGTCAAGTTTGTGGTCTACCAAGACTCCTAGATCCTTTTCACCTGTACTGCTCTCAAGCCAGGTGTCGCCCATCCTGTATTTGTGCCTTTCATTTTTTTTTTTTTTTGCCCAAGTGTAGTACTTTGCATTTCTCCCTGTTAAAATTCATCTTGTTTCCTCTGGCCCAGTTCTCTAATCTGTTAAGGTCATTTTGAACTGTGATCCTGTCCTCTGGGGTATTAGCCACCCCTCCCAATTTGGTGTCATCTGCAAACTTGATCAGGATGCCCTCAAACCCATTATCCAAATCATTGATGAAGATGTTGAATAAGACTGGGCCCAAGACAGAACCCTGTGGCACCCCACTAGTCACTTCTCTCCAGGATGAAGAGGAGCCATTAATGAGCACCCTTTGGGTTCGGTCAGTCAGCCAGTTACAAATCCACTGAATGGTAGCATTGTCTAGCCCACATTTTACCAGCTTCTTTACAAGAATATCATGGGGCACCTTGTCAAATTGCCTTGCTGAAGAGGGAACGAGCTTCTTTTCCCCTGCTCTGGAGGGTAGGATTCGAACCAATGGCTTCAAGTTACAAGAAAAAAAGATTCCAACTAAATATACGGAAAAACCTTCTGACGGTAAGAGCTGTTTGACAGTGGAATGGGCTCACTTGGGAGGTAGTGGACTCTCCTTCCTTGGAGGTTTCTAAGCAGATAGGTTGGATGGCCATCTGCCATGGATGCTTTAGTTGAGATTCCTGCATTGCAGGGGGTTGGACTAGATGACACTTGAGGTCCCTTTCAACTCTACAATTCTATGGTACCCTTTGGGGCACCCTCTCATTCTCTCCCAGCCTGACCTGGAGATACATGGGAGGTTGAACTTCAGCAAGCAAGGCAGATACTTGACCACCGAGCCGTGGTCCTTCCCTTAATAGTCGCTGCTGTGGAACAGCAAGAAGAGAGGACTGTTGTCTCCAATTCCTGGTTGTGGTCTTCCTATAGGCATGTGAATGGCCACTTGTGGGAAATAATCTTGACTGGATAGACCTTTGGCCGGATTGGAAAGAGCTCTTCTGGTTGCCGTAGGAACAGGAGTGATATTAGCTATAGTAGCAATACTAGCAATAGAAATATAGCAAAGGAAGTACAGTGGTACCTTGGTGTTATGTACTGAGTTGAATAGGATCCAAAACGCAGCAGTCTGGTTGGTCCTAGAACAATAGGATTCAGAATGCAGCAGTCTGCCCCAATCCGGCTCCAGGTGGAAGTGAATCCGCAACCTGATTGGCCCACAGGAGTATTCTGGAATTAGCCAATCACGCGGGGCCCACTGTGTAAATAGTGTATATAAAGCAGACATTTTGGGGGAACTTTCATCCCTTGCTACTATGAGCTGAATAAAGAGCATGAAATCCACACTTGACTCCGAGTATACTTAGAACAGCTTAGTTTATGAACAACTTGGGTTAAGAATGCTGCAAACCCGGAAGTAGGTGTTTTGGTTGGTGAACTTGGCCTTGGAAGGAGAATATGTTTCGCTTCCTGTTGAGTGTGTTCCATTTGTAAATCGAGTCCCCCGCTGCTATGGGAAAGCACACCTTGGTTTAAGAATGCTTAGGTTTAAGGAGACTCTTGAGAGTCCCATGGACTGCAAGAAGATCAAACCTATCCTTTCTCAAGGAAATCGGCCCTGAGTGCTCACTAGAAGGACAGATCCTGAAGTTGAGGCTCCAGTACTTTGGCCACCTCATGAGAAGAGAAGACTCCCTGGAAAAGACCCTGATGTTGGGAAAGATGGAGAGCACAAGGAGAAGGGGACGACAGAGGATGAGATGGTTAGACAGTGTTCTCGAAGCTACTAACATGAGTTTGGCCAAACTGCGGGAGGCAGTGAAGGATAGGCATACCTGGCGTGCTCTGGTCCATGGGGTCACGAAGAGTCGGACACGACTGAACGACTGAACAACAACAACAAAGAACAAACTTCCGGAATGGATTAAGTTTGTAAATCAAGGTACCACTGTATAAACACTGACAACTTGGAAACACTTGCCTGTGAGCGCTCCAGTTGGAGAACAGCCTTCACCAAAGGTGTCATGGGCTTTGAAGACATTCGAACTCAGGACGCAAGGGAGAAACGTGCTAAGAGGAACGCTTAGCAAATCCACACCGTGATCAACTCCCGCCCAGAAACCAATGTTCCCACCGTGGATCCAGAATTGGCTTCTACAGTCACTTACGAACTCATTGTTAAAACCGTGTTTATGGAAGACAATCTAACTCGGCTACGAGTGACCGCCAAAGAAGAAGATTATCTAATAATAGCAGCAAATAGCCATTTTGGTATATAAATTTAGCCATCATTCTCATACTAATGTGCCAGTAGGAGTAGCAAGTAGTATTAACAGCAGTAATAAGGATAACATTAATAATTGTAGTAGTAATTGTGATAGCAGCAGTAGCGACCGGCAAGGTGGGGGCAGATCTGGAAGAGGCAGTGTGGCGGTCAGTGTGGCGCAAACTCACCTGGCAGAAAGCTAGCAGAATGTCTCCATCGCCACCTAGCAATTCGATTCTGGGCTGTAGTCTTCGCAGCTGCTGCAACGGTGCACTGAGAGGTTTTGCGCAGGAGCTAAAAATTTAGTGACTCCTTAGCTAAGATGCAAGATTACGTTCCGCTGAGGAAATAAAATGTCCACATTATCAAGCTATTTTTGCATTAGGCATATTTTCAAAATTGCACAGAAAATGCTATTATAGCCATTTGTTTGCCTGCGTTGTGCATATCCTGTAGCACCTGTATTTATATATATATATATATACTATTTTTTTGTTGTTGACTCTGGAGCTGTGGGTTTGCATGCATATCATGTATCCCGAACCAGGCAAATAGATGGGTGGTGGTATTGGGCAAACATCTGGAACTCTCAGTAATAAGGTAAAAAAAGGTAAAAGTAAAGGACCCCTGGATGGTTAAGTCCAGTCAAAGGTTGCGACGCTCATCTCGCTTTCAGGGCGAGGAAGCCGGCGTTTGTCCATAGCTTTCCCGGTCATGTGGCCAGCACTTCTGGCACAACGGGACACCGTGACGGAAACCAGAGCACATAGAAACACCGTTTACCTTCCCGTCGCAGCGGTACCTATTCATCTGCTTGCACTGGTGTGCTTTCAAACTGCTAGGTTGGCAGAAGCTGGGACAAAGCAACAGGAGCTCACTCGGTTGTGGGGATTCGAACTGTCAACATTCTGATTGGCAAGCCGAAGAGGCTCAGTGGTTCCTTATCTCAGTAATAGGACATTTTCAAAAAGGATGAGCTGGGTGTGCTGCTTTCTTAGAGCTCTGGTGCTGCAAAAAATATCGTCAATGTAACGCAGGTACAAGAGAGGTTTGAGGAAAGGGGTTGTTTAAATGGGGAAAGAAGAACTTGCCTTGTTGTTGTTGTTCAGTCGTTCAGTCGTGTCCGACTCTTCGTGACCCCATGGGCCAGAGCACGCCAGGCACCCCTATCCTCCACTGCCTCCCACAGTTTGGCCAAACTCATGCTAGCCGCTTCGAGAACACTGTCCAACCATCTCGTCCTCTGTCGTCCCCTTCTCCTTGTGCCCTCCATCTTTCCCAACATCAGGGTCTTTTCCAGGGAGTCTTCTCTTCTCATGAGGTGGCCAAAGTATTGGAGCCTCAACTTCAGGATCTGCCCTTCTAGTGAGCACTCAAGGCTGATTTCTTTAAGGATGGATATGTTTGATCTTTTTGCAGTCCATGGGACTCTCAAGAGTCTCCTCCAGCACCATAATTCAAAAGCATCCATTCTTCCGCGATCAGCCTTCTTTATGGTCCAGCTCTCACTTCCGTACATTACTACTGGGAAAACCATAGCTTTAACTATACGGACCTTTGTCAGCAAGGTGATGTCTCTGCTTTTTAAGATGCTGTCTAGGTTTGTCATTGCTTTCCTCCCAAGAAGCAGGCGTCTTAATTTCCTGACTGCTGTCACCATCTGCAGTGATCATGGAGCCCAAGGAAGTAAAATCTCTCACTGTCTCCATTTCTTCCCCTTCTATTTGCCAGGAGGTGATGGGACCAGTGGCCATGATCTTAGTTTTTTTGATGTTGAGCTTCAGACCATATTTTGCGCCTTATGCTGAGTCTTATGCTGAACTTGCCTTATGCTGAGTCAAACCACCTAGGTCGGTAGAGCATGAGACTCTTAATCTCAGGGTTGTAGGTTCGAGGCCCACGTTGAGCATAAGATTCCTGCATTTCAGGGGGTTGAGATGGATGACCCTAGTGGTCACAATTCTATTATTCTCTCCCGAATTTCAGGCAGGAATCTTTTCCAGACCTACCGGGAGATGCTGGGCATTAAACATGCATACAAAAAGAGATGCTCTTCCACTAAGGTAAAGCCTTTTGTCTTTTTGTTAGGAGCAGAACGCTAGGATAGATGAAACTTCACAAGTTTCACAAAGTAATTCTTCCATAGGCTCTCCAGTTTTCTTTAGCTATGTGCAAGTAACCATGGTCGTATTCCCCCCCACAATAGTTTTAATTTAATTTTAATTAAATTTTAGAGCAGTGCTATATATATTTTAAACGGCTGCATTGGAATGCAGCTTGACTCGCTTCCAAATGGAAGACCTTTTTCCCTCCCCTTAAAAAAAAATAAGAGAGGGAGGGGTGGGGGAGAAATGGAGCGCCATCCAATAATTTTAAATTACTCTACACAGTGCATTGCAATTTAGAATTATTGGAGTGCTTCAAATTTTTATAAGCCCTTGAATTTGGAAGTGATCAAAGTTCTGGGCATACTCAGTGCAGAGCAATTTAAAATTATAAGAGCTGTCAAATTTTTATATAAGCACTTCAGTGAGAAAAGAATTCGGGAGGTCTGAGCATGTGCAAAAAAAGAGGAGTAATTTAAATTATTCAAGTACTTTAACTTTTTTCTTCGTATAGCTACCTTGATTTTTCTCCCCTTCCATTTTAGGGCGAGGGATGTGTGCAGCCTAAAATGACATCTTCCTCTCTCTCTCTTTTAACGTCATCATATAAGGAGAATTTGGTTCCTGCAGATGAAATCATTATTTTAGCATTTGTGAAATGGCTATTAATGTAGATATGAACTATGCATGACATCCAGTGCACCAATTATATGGGGCAGGAGGAAAAGAATTAAATATTTTTTTCTCCCTTCTGTTTTTTAAAGGGTAGAACAAAATTTGCTGCCTTGCTTATGAGATACCAGGAGTCATCTGAGACTGGACCCTGCTGCAAACAAAGATCTACCCAGCTATATATTTAGGGATTTATATAGAGTCCTTCAGAAAGACTTCCCTAGGGGTGCATAAGGAGATAAGAAGCATAGCTGTCAACTTTTGGATTTGAAAATAAGGGATCAGCAGCCTCACCTATGACAGTCACATGGCAGTGGTGGGCGGAGCCAGAAGCAAAAGTGGGCGGAGCAGCAATGTAAACTCCATATTTGTACATTGTGCAAGTACAGTCTCCCACCCACCCCCAGCCCAGCAGGCCAACCGTCGACCACTGCTCAGACAAGTACGCCTGCGGCCGAGCGGTAGATTTTTGCAGCTTTTGACGGGAGAGGCGGATATGTGGTTGTCATCCCTCCACTCTGCCCCGGCTTTGGAGAATTAGCTCTGAGGCTGGTAGAGGCTGGCAAGTCCAGCAGAAAATGCAGCTTGGGGCTATTACACAAGTTCTAGTGCTGTTGCTGCTACAGGGTCAGGGGAGTGAGGACGGTACTCCTGGGGCACCCAGCCCAAAGTGCAGCCCCCAGGTCTATGATGCATACACAAGCAAGCGCGCATACAGGTACACACACACACACACACACACACACACACACACACAGGTCCAGAATCCCTCTAATGGCAAGGGAATCGAATGCATGCCTGGAATTAATCCGAATGGTGTTTTAGAGGGAGGCGGGAGCCTCGGCTGGGTTTTGGTTGATGTTCCACCGTTTAAAAACATTCCGTTCTGTAACCAGCCTGCCCCCCCACCCCCAAAAGGCACCCCTTCTTCTTCCCCTCTCTCCTCCTTGAGGCAACTGTGCCCCAAGCTTGCTGGCAGGAGCCGGTGTTGTTTTCTTTCAGTGGGTTTCTTTCCTCTCTCTCTCTCTCTCTCTCTCTCTCTCTCTCTCTCTCTCTCACACACACACACACACACAGAGCCCTATGAGAGAGACGGGTCTGTCTGGAGCCGATTCAAAGCTCCAGTGGGGCATCGCAAAGGAGCTCTGGGAGGGACCAGCGAGTGGCATCCGAGGCGGCCAATGAAGGCTCAGCTAGGTGGTTTATTTTGTTCTTGTTCTACTCCCCTGGCTTGCAGCATCCAATCCTTAAAGGCAGGAGGCAGGATTTCTTTGCTGCATCCTTTAACCCTTCATCGCCCGTGACTTGTGAGCCATGCAGAAAAAGCAGTCCTTTGAAACTTTGAAAACCCGGGTTTTTCAATAATCCGGGACAGCAGCGGGAAACGCGTTTAGAAACGTGAGAATCCCGCCCAAAACGGGATACTTGACACCTATGATAAGAAGTGTCTTGCTGGATGAGACTGCCTAGGTCAAGGGATACCAACATGTTGCCATCCTAAAGTTGGTGAACTTAACTCCCATCAGCTCTGGATTATGGGAGCTGTAGCCATCACTATATCAAAGGTGCCACACTGATGATCCCTAATCTAGTCTACGGTGGAGCCGATGGACCATTGCTGGTGTAGATGAACCTTGTGGTGCAACCCCAGACCCTCCAAGTGTCCCTATTTTCCAGGGACAGTCTTGGATTTACAGAAGCCACCGTGATGTGTTCTGATTTGATCCCAGAATGTCCCTGTTTTCTTTAGGAAGTTCCTATTTTCATCAGAGAAATGTTGGAGAGTAAGGAGTTATGCAACACACACACACACACACACACACACGTGTCGTGCCAAGGAGATGAGTAAATTACCGTACAACCTTTGGAAAGACATCTGAAGGCAGCCCTGTATAGGGAAGATTTTTAATGTTTGATGTTTTATTAGGTTTTTATATATGCTGGAAGCCACCCAGAATGGCTGGGGCAACCTACTCAGATTGGTGGGGTATGAATAATAATAATAATACCGGTAATAATAATAATAATAATAATAATAATAATAATAATAAAAAAAAAAAATTGATGATGGAATAGGACACCAGAGAAATATTGGAGGGTATGCAACCCTATACATACCTACTCAGAATTAAATTCCACTGAATTAAATGATGCTTAATCAGAGGCAGGGATGCCAATTTGAATAAAACATTGGGAGGCAGGTAAGCCCCACCCTGCATAATCAATCATGATGCACACACACCGTTTGAATGGTGATGCCCATCAACTTTGCGGGGTCAGCCAACTCAAATATTTTATTTGGCTCCTAGGAGTTGGCTCCTATGATCACAGGTAAATTGGCATAGAGCACTTATTTCTTCAACATCCTGCAGCGATGCAATTTTGGGAGTACTGTGAGGAATCAAAATAGCAGTAACCAGATGCTCAGAACTTGTCCGAGTGTTGCTTTTGCAAAGCACCTGGGAATGGAAAAAAAAAAGCATCCAGAAGGAGCTGGGGGATCACATTCACCTAGCAATAGGGAATGTGCGTGGAGTTGCTGTCTCGAAGGTAACCCACACCAATTCAGTAATGGGCTGGATATACTGTACATTTATTTATTTTCTTTCATGCTAAAAGGTTTTGCGTGTCGAGGTCCCCAAACCACCCCTCAGATGAAACACACTTCACGCAAGAATATAGGTTTAAGGGTTTTTTGGCATAATTTTGGCCACAACTTTATTAAAATACAAAATATGTTCAGCCCGGACACTGAGATCCAGCGTCGAGGGTCTTCTGTCGGTTCCCTCACTGCGAGAAGCAAAGCTACAGGGAACCAGGCAGAGGGCCTTCTCGGTAGTGGCGCCCGCCCTGTGAAACGCCCTCCCATCAGAGGTCAAGGAGATAAACAACTACCTGACATTCAGAAAATACCTGAAGGCGGCCCTGTTTAGGGAAGTTTTTAATCTGTGATATTTTAAATGTATTTTAATATTTGATGGAAGCCGCCCAGAGTGGCTGGGGAGACCCAGCCACATGGGCTGGGTACAAATAATAAATTATTATTATTATAATAATTGCTACACAGTAGGCAAAAACCAGATGGCACCAGCCAATCAGCCAACTGGAAAAATTCCCAGCAGGCCCCCGCCCCAAAAGCAGACGACCCCATGACAGGCATAGCAAGGTCAACACAGAGGCCTAATAACAGTGAGGGAGGGTGGGTGATCTGATGCACGCAGCCAGGAGAGCACCCACGCTATGTGCAGGGTGATTTATAGGCTCTGGGCTGTCCATCAACAAATTGCAACATATGAATCCCCCCAACGACACCCAGAGCCCAATCACAGTACTGGCCATCCATACCAACCCACCCAGCAATAGAGGGGTGACCTACTGGGCTCCACCGCAACACGCGCTCTCCAGGAAGGAAAACCCGCTTTGCCTGGAAAGACACAGTTTCGAATAAAGTACCATATAGTAGGTTAGGATGGAGTTTTTTTGGGGGGTGTCTGTGTGCAGGGTGAAGGCCTTGCTATAGGGTCAAAGTGATTCTACTTATCATCTGCTAATGGAAAGCTCTTCCACTCTGCAGCCAATTTGGGCCTCATTCTGAAATCAGCTTATTATACAAAACACCACCTTATTGAGAAGTATTATTATTGGAACGCTCTTCTTTCTCTCCCTCTCTGTAAAAAAAAGGGGCTAAGGTGAGAGGTGACTGTCGGAGGGAGCTTTCTCTTCAGCCAAATAACATTTTTGAACCAAAGCCAGGCATAAAATTAAAGGGGAGAAAAGGTGAGTCGTAGGTAAAATTCAAAAGGCGATTCGTAATAATTGATTTGAAAGCAGGAGGCATGT
Organism: Lacerta agilis; assembly: GCF_009819535.1. Taxonomy (NCBI): domain Eukaryota; kingdom Metazoa; phylum Chordata; class Lepidosauria; order Squamata; family Lacertidae; genus Lacerta; species Lacerta agilis. The sequence continues at coordinate 109,883,926 of NC_046314.1, read as the reverse complement.
TAATTCTGTAGTCCAGGGGGTGGGAGAGAAGGATAGCCAGAATATTCAAAACAACAGGAACAAAGGAAACCGGATCCTAGCTGGTTACTTGTCCATCTAGCCTATATTGTCTTTTCTGACGGGAAGCAGCTCTCTGGGGAGATGAATTTTAACAGGGAGAAATGTAAAGTACTACACTTGGGCAAAATAAAAATAAAAATAATGAAAGGCACAAATACAGGATAGGTGACACCTGGCTTGAGAGCAGTACATGTGAAAAGGATCTAGGAGTCTTGGTAGACCATAAACTTGACATGAGTCAACAGTGTGATGCAGCAGCTAAAAAAGCCAATGCAATTCTGGGCTGCATCAATAGGAGTATAGCGTCTAGATCAAGGGAGGTAATAGTACCATTATATTCTGCTCTGGTCAGACCTCACCTGGAATACTGTGTCCAGTTCTGGGCACCACAGTTCAAGAAGGATACTGACAAGCTGGAACGTGTCCAGAGGAGGGCAACCAAAATGGTCAAAGGCCTGGAAACGATGCCTTATGAGGAACGGCTTAGGGAGCTGGGTATGTTTAGCCTGGAGAAGAGAAGGTTAAGGGGTGATATGATAGCCATGTTCAAATATATAAAAGGATGTCATATAGAGGAGGGTGAAAGGTTGTTTTCTGCTGCTCCAGAGAAGCGGACACGGGGCAATGGATTCAAACTACAAGAAAGAAGATTCCACCTAAACATTAGGAAGAACTTCCTGACAGTAAGAGCTGTTGGACAGTGGAATTTGCTGCCAAGGAGTGTGGTGGAGGCTCCTTCTTTGGAGGTCTTTAAGCGGAGGCTTAACAGCCATCTGTCAGGAATGCTTTGATGATGTTTCCTGCTTGGCAGGGGGTTGGATTGGATGTCCCTTGTGGTCGCTTCCAAATCTATGATTCTATGATTCAGGGAGAGAGGTCAGATTCCCAGTGGGAGTCCTGTGTCCAGTTCTGGGCACCACAGTTTAAGAAGGATATCGAGAAGTGGAATGTGTGCAGAGGGGGGCAACCAAGATGATCAAAGGTCTGGAAAGCAAGGCCTAGGACAGGGGTCAGCAAACTTTTTCAGCAGGGTGCCGGTCCAGTGTCCCTCAGAGATTGTGGGGTGCAGGACTATATTTTGAAAAAAAAATGAACGAATTCCTATGCCCCACAAATAAACCAGAGATGTATTTTAAATAAAAGCACACATTCTATTCATGTAAAAACACCAGGCAGGCCCCACAAATAACCCAGAGATGCATTTTAAATAAAAGGACACATTCTACTCTCTAAAAACACGCTGATTCCTGGACCGTCCGCGGGCTGCATTTAGAAGGCAAATGGGCTGCATCCTGCCTCCGGGCCTTAGTTTGGGGACCCCTGGCCTAGGAGGAACTGCTGAGGAAATTGGGTATGTTTAGCCTGCAGCTTTGTGTTAGACCTTTGTGTCAGAGCACATGTTATGTATGCACAAAGTTCCCAATTTAATTATTGGCACCTTCAATTCCTTATGTATATGTTCAGTTCCAGGGACACTGGAACAATGGCAGACTGGAACTACCAAATTTCCAATTCCCTAAGGAATACACAAACCAAAATGCAAGTATCCTTCACAATTTGTACTTTTCCGAATATTGCTCAGTATATGCCAAATGTACAACAATGCAGATACTGGGGTAAAAGAGAGCATAAAATGCATATGTTACTGGAAATCTCAAAATAATAATAATAATAATAATAATAATAATAATAATAATAATAATAATAATTGTTAAGTCGTGGGTGGACACAGCAGACGACACAGTGATTTCCAAACAGCTCTTGTTTATTCTCAGGCTGGAACAGGACTGAGCTGAAGGGCTCAGCAACCTGCTTATATAGAACTCAGCTACAAAGCAACAGTAACAACTTTCTGCAGCTACCCAATCCCTGAACGTCAGTTTACAATCCTTCATTTGCATATGCGGACCTGGGTGAAAACTGCAGCAGAATGAACTATATACACACACCCCTAGTGGCCTAGGGTGAGAACTTCAATACATAACAATAATAATGCATTGTTTTAGCCAGGGGCGTACCCATGATCAAAACTAAGGGGGGGGGGCAAGCCATGGTCGTTCAGGTTGTGACATTTCAGCTAGGAAAGGCAAATGAAACCAAAATTTTAGGAAAATTATATATAATTATAGCAGTGCTTTATTACGGTAGTTATTACAATTATTTGCTTGATTTTTTTTATTCTAGTTACATGTCTTATACCAAGGGGTGGCCAACTCCCAAGAGACTGTGATCTACTTTCAGCAGTGATCTACCCCCGTTTTTGGGGGGGTTCAGCTCAAAGTTGTTGACCTTTTGGGGGGATGAGGAATGCGCCGTTTTTTAGGGGTTCGTTTCGTTTTTAGATTACTGACCACATTATGTAAACAGCAAACAAAAGCAGCTTCAAAAAACAGAAAAACTTTACCCCCCAAACAGAAAGCCCCAAATGGGAGACACACACCCTGTTCCCCACGTCAAATTGGGACATACTCCAAATGGTCCCCGTTGCAGGAGCGGTGTGGTCCTAGCCCCTGTCTGGGCATCAGACAGGAGCCACTGCCCCTCAGATCCTTTGAACAGGATATCCTTACCCATGGAGGGGCAGGAGGAGGCTACAACCTTCCCTCTGACCAAATATGTTGTTGTTCGGTCGTTCAGTCATGTCCGACTCTTCGTGACCCCATGGACCAGAGCACCCCAGGCACGCCTATCTTTCACTGCCTCCCACAGTTTGGTCAGACTCATGTTAGTAGCTTCGAGAACACTGTTCAACCATCTCGTCCTCTGTCGTCCCCTTCTCCTTGTGCCCTCCATCTTTCCCAACATGCTGACCAAATTTAGGCTTATCTAATGCCTAACCATCTTACAAAGTTGTGACAGTTGATGTGAGGTAGGCGGAAACCCAAATGGCGGTGCCAGTTTGCCAGATTTTTTTTTTTTTGGGGGGGGAATTCCTGCTTGAGACAAGCGACTGACATTGTCCATAGCAAGGTCGTATCATCCGTGCAAAAACCCTAATGCAGACCAGAGATTTATCCTTGCCAATCCTCACACACACACACACACACACACACACATCCCTTGCGTTCATGCTAATGTTGACAGGTTTCCTCCCCGCTCTGTACTCTCTCTCTCTCTCTCTCTCTCTCTCTCTCTCTCTCACACACACACACACACACTCACACACAGTCCATCCAGTCTTTGTTGCACTGTGGAAGCCAAATAGAATGTGAGGTGAGCTTGTCTCGGCAGATGAAAGATGGCAAGAAATTGGTGCTTGGGGACCAGTGTCGTGGTGACATTGCCTCGGCAGCCTTTTCTTCCCAGCCTCCCCTCTCCCTCTCATTCTCTCTGAAATGGTCTGTGCCTCCAGTAATTTACATAATACTCTTCTGACACCTTTACTTTAGTCATCAATCACAGTACCTTCTCCCAGTCTATCTTTTGTCTGAGCATGTCTCGTCTTTATCTGGCAATGCACAAAAGATTAATTTCACAGTTCCCCCCCTCCCCCCTTCTTCCTTCTTTCTTTCCTTGTGAGATACAAAGCTCATGAAATGACAGGAGCAAGATAATGAAAACAACAATGCAAGCTTTTCTTTTCTTTTTCTTTTTCTTTCTTTTTCCTTTTTTTGTTCTTGCAGGTTGGATCTCAAGATACCTTCTTTCCTCCCCCCCCCCCAACTCATTGTCGGCCATCTGTCTTATGGGGGGGAGGTCTCTTCTTGGATTGTGTGTGTGTGTGTGTGTGCGTTTAATTCAGTCCTCAAGACTACCTGGAAAAGGAGGCAGGGGGTGGCGGAGGGATCGTGCGGAATGTAAAAAAAAGAAAGAAAGAAAAGGAAGAGAAACTTCCTTGCTGAATTAGGTTCCGCGTCTAAGCAGTGCCCCAATTAGTATTAATCACAACGTGCAAAGCGAAACCGGGAGCGTTTGATTGACACAAATAACATCACTTCCTGTTGTGGTGTACACGAAAGGTATAGGAGCCCACGTCTCATTTGCATATGCATGTGTTCTTATTATATTGATTAACCTAGTGGAAATGATTACGGCTGAGTCAACACTCCTCGCCTTAATTTGTGTCTCTTTCTGTTCCTCTCGTTTTAAGCGATTTTTGGACACGCACAAACAGGTTTCTGAGGGTTTTTCAGTGGTGTTCAGCAGGCTTTTATTCCCCTTGGCTGCTGCTTCACCTCACTGCCTTTTTTGTTTTGTTGCCCTCGCTGTCCTCACCCTCATATGCCCTCACTGTCCTTAATCTAATTGGACAAGGTGAATCACATGATTTTTTTTTTTTTTGTCAATGACCAAATTTGTGATGAGTTTCCACCCGGCGAGACGCTCACACTTAGTGACGTGAGATTTTTGTGGGGAGGGGGTAATTGGTGTGATTGTATCAAATATAATGATTTTGAAGAGAACATCTGATGTAGAGAATATTTAATTTGGTCCTAGAACTAATGCTAGGAAGAAAATGTGATGTGAGCGAGGAGGACAATTAAGAGATGGAGTCAACAATATGGGGTATAGTGATTTTTCAGTGTCAGGTGTCCTAACTGGAGAAAGGGCATTGTTGGAAAGATAGCTCACCTCTTCCTCTGTCCCAAATCCTATTGGATATAAGGAAATATTAGGTACATGCTCATCTCTATGAGTGGATTGTGTGTTTGCCTGCATTTTGGGAGGCTTGCAGTTAAGTGGTCTGTAAATTTTTGTTCCTCCTGTCTCCTCATTTTTTCCCACTCTTAAATTCAGCTCTCCACATTTCCGCAGGAATTTTCATTAATTTTAATAATAAAAATCCCTAATCACCAGCATTTGTGTGTGATTTTTTTGTATGCAGAGAGCCAGTGTGGTGTAGTGGTTAAGAGCGGTAGACTCGTAATCTGGGGAACCGGGTTCGTGTCTACACTCCTCCACATGCAGCTGCTGGGTGACCTTGGGCTAGTCACACTTCTTTGAAGTCTCTCAGCCCCACTCACCTCACAGAGTGTTTGTTGTGGGGGAGGAAGGGAAAGGAGAATGTGAGCCGCTTTGAGACTCCTTCGGGTAGTGAAAAGCGGGATATCAAATCCAAACTACTCTTCTTCTTCTTCTTCTTCTTCTTCTTCTTCTTCTTCTTCTTCTTCTTCTTCTTCTTCTTCTTCTTCTTCTTCTTCAGTTCTGCCCAAGAGACACATTTTTGAAAGGCTGTTTTTCCTTTTGTATGTGCAACATGCATTTCTGTGCCCACTTCCCCCTAATGTGCATTTCTGTATATATTGACTGGGCAGGGGTGGCCAACTTCCAAGAGTCAGCGATCTATCTACTCCCAGAGTTAAAAACTGGCAGTGATCTACCCACCCAACCAATCCTGCATGTTACTGTCTCTGTGTGACGATCACCAAAGTGTGCCGCTCTGATGGTGCTAGATGCCGCAGGTTCAGGACTCGAACTCTTTGCTAGGTGTGTGAGTTCAACGGGACCACAACTCCCTTATGTCAGTGGAATTATAGGCTTCCAAGTTACAGGGTAGGATTTTTAGGCACAGCTGAAACTGCCTGGGACCACTAATGTTATAAATTCATTGGGTTATACCAGCGGTAGGCAACCTAAGGCTCAGGGGGCTGGATGCGGCCCAATCACCTTCTCAATCCGGCCCGCGGACGGTCCGGGAATCAGAGTGTTTTTACATGAGTAGAATGTGTCCTTTTATTTAAAATGCATCTCTGGGTTATTTGTGAGGCCTGCCTGGTGTTTTTACATGAGTAGAATGAGTGTTTTTATTTAAAATGCATCTCTGGGTTATTTGTGGGGCATAGGAATTTGTTCATTTCCCACCCCCACCCCCCAAAAAATATAGTCCAGCCCACCACATGGTCTGAGGGATGGTGGACCGGCCCACAGCTGAAAAAGGTTGCTGACCCCTGGGTTATACCATCAAAGGAACAATGGCAAGAAAAGCTGAAAAACTATGCAGAGTTGGCATATATATATATATATATATATATATATATATATATATATATATATTCACCGAAGAATTAATGCTTTTGAATTATGGTGCTGGAGGAGACTCTTGAGAGTCCCATGGACTGCAAGAAGATCAAACCTATCCATTCTGAAGGAAATCAGCCCTGAGTGCTCACTGGAAGGACAGATCCTGAAGCTGAGGCTCCAGTACTTTGGCCACCTCATGAGAAGAGAAGACTCCCTGGAAAAGACCCTGATGTTGGGAAAGATGGAGGGCACAAGGAGAAGGGGACAACAGAGGATGAGATGGTTGGACAGTGTTCTCGAAGCTACCAACATGAGTCTGACCACTGCGGGAGGCAGTGGAAGACAGGAGTGCCTGGCGTGCTCTGGTCCATGGGGTCACGAAGAGTCGGACACGATTAAACGACTAAACAACAACAACAACAGACAGAGAAGGAGAAAAGGGACTTCAAAAGAGTCTGGGAACCATTTATAGTTTATTTGCAGAAACAACAGAATGGACTGGTTTCACTGGCAGGATTTGAATAAACTTTCACAACTTCATTTGAGTAACAGATATTTTAGAGAAATGATAAGGGGTTTTATTTTTGTGTAGGAAAAGCAGGATACGATAAATAAAACTAAATAACTCAGCAGAGGGGGAGTTGAGGGAAGTCCAGAGGAGGGGAGGGAGAACAATTGTAAATAACGCAATGAATGAGATTTGTATCATTAATTGTTATAAAATTCAATATATATATTTAAAAATAAATAAATTCATTGGGTTATGACATGCCAACTTTCAAGACTGGTGTGTGCATATAGATACATACATCATTTTATTTTCATGCCTCCTTTCCATGGTTAAAACCATGCTCAAGGCGGCTTAAAACCTAAAATAAATCAATAAATCACATAATTGAAATGTAACAAATGTAGTCATAAACAATAAATGAAACATCGAAAAGTGCATAACCAAATAAAACCATTTCCACATGCATCATAAGTACCAAAATAAAGATACAAAATTATAATATCAATAGTAGCAATAACACACACACACACACACACCCGGCACAATAAACCCCTATAAACAAATCCTTAACCAATGAGTCTGTTCGGCAGCCTCAGCTTTTGTAGCTGGAGTCAGTCAGGGCCCTGCCCTCCCAGGGAAGGTGGGAATAGACCTGCAAGGCAGGGAGCAGGTCTTCCACGTCTCACAGCCAAGATGGCGTATGTGTGCGTGAACTGTAGCAAAATGTGAAGCTGCTTGATGCTAGGTCAGATTATTTATCCCTATAGTCCATTCTTTTCTACTCTAGACAAGTGTGTGTGTGTGTGTCTGTGTGTGTTCCAGTTGTACAAATCATTGGAGGGGAGAGTGCTTTTATGCTTGGGTCCTGTTTGAAGGTTTCCCATAAACATCTGGCTGGCCACTGTGAGAACAGGATGCTGGAGTAGATGGGGCCTGATCCAGCAAGCTCTTCTTACATTCTTGTGTGTGTGCAGGGCCATTCGTATGTTACATTCAGTTAGTGCACAATCTATGTACCTAAATACTGGAGCTGTACGCTCACATGCAACATTAAACAAGTGCACGTTCTCTAGATGATAATAATAATATTAATAATATTAATAATACCCCGCCCATCTGGCTGGGTTTCCCCAGCCACTCTGGGCAGCTCCCAACCAAATATTAAAAACACAATACAGCAATAAACATTAAAAACTTCCCTAAACAGGGCCACCTTCATTTGTCTTCTGAAAGTAAAATAGTTGCTTATTGCCTTAACATCTGATGGGAGGGCGTTCCACAGGGCAGGCGCCACTACTGAGAAGGCCCTCTACCTGGTTCCCTGTAATCTCACTTCTCTCAGTGAGGGAACCACCAGAAGGCCTTCGGTGAACGATGGGGGTGTATACAAGTGTTGAGCTGTGCCAATTGGCACTCTTCCACACAAACTCTTGCATGTACCTGTGTTCAGTGTAATGTGTGAACAAGCCTCGTGTATGGAGAGGCCAGAGACTGAAACTGGGCAGACCACATGCAAAGCATTTTCTCTGCCACGGACCTCCAAGTTCTTCATCCCTGGCCCTCTTGGTCATTGATTGCCAGTTCCTGCAAATTTCCCCTCTCTTAATGGGCCAATATTTTCTCTTTCCGTGTTGCCACCATAGAATTTGTACTATTTGTAGCATGGAATTTGCAGCATCCCTTCCTTTGCCTAAAACTTTTCAGTACAAAAAAGATAACCCCTGTGTTGCAAACTACAAACAGGATATGAAAAAAGGCAACACGTGGACCAAATAACATAGGGCAAAATGTTTCATAATGTCAAATAATATGCAGCGAAATTTCTTTATAATGTCAAATAATATGCAGGGAAGACAGCATTCTGGATAAGTACACTGTTTTGGTGTAATCTGCTTCAGTTCATAACTTAATATACATGCTCCTTGTGTGGAGTAGTGGTCGTATCCCATAGACTTGGGAAAGTTTGCAGCATCGCTAAGAATGTTTGCTATCGTTAACGAAACCCTTTTTGCTGCTTCTCTCTCAAAAAGAATAGCAAAATTCGCTGCAAAAGTTCAATGCAAATCTAAAAAGTTAGCCCTGCAAATTCCAGTTACTGTGGGGAATGTTGCTCCTCAATTTCAAAAAAGGGTCTGGTTTACCCCCACTGAAGACAAAAATCAGTCCCAAACCTCTGTGTGTTCAGGTCTTCCTTAGAGCAGGTCCAAAGGGAAAGATCTTTCCTCCCCCTTTATGGAAGGAGGGGAGGAAAAAAAAAAAGACTTCCCTTTAAGAGGCTTTCACTTTTAACCAACAGATCTATAATAAAAGAAGGAAAGCCTCTAGTCACTCATTTGAGCTGCTAAGAGATGCCTGGAGGCCAACATTCCTGCTGTGAAAGGGGTTACGGACATGTCATAAGGGGGTCGTCGGTGAAAAATATCCCCAACTTTTGTTATTCTTAAGCCTAAATCAAAAAGCTTTCGTGCACAAACCACCAAGGGAACGCACACTCAAAAGCCGAATGTGGTATCAATTATTTCTCTGGGCATCCTCTTTTTGTTAGAAGAGGCAAAGAGGATTGCCTGAGAGTCAATAATAGCATGACTCCAGCTCAGATTACTAAATAATGAAATGCTAAACTTGGCCTCGAGTGAGGGCCGTTGTCGCTCTCTCTCAGGGACCGGAGGCCTCAATTAAATCGGAGGATGGCATTCTGTGCATGAGGAAAAGGGATGCTTAAGGGGCGGCGACTTCATACCAGATTTTACATTTTTAACTAGCCCTGAAAGAATTTGGGGAAGGCTCTGTTTGTTGTCACCCAGAGGCATTTGTCATGGTGGAGTTCTTGTAAGAAGTAGGTTGGCTGCTATGTGACTTACAGTTACGGTGATCGAGATCTGAAGCGCAAACTTAATTTGTCCTTTAATTTGTCTGGATTGAGTGCACTGTGAGTCCTTAGGAGGGGTTTGAGGGAACTTAGGAGGAGCACTGCCGAATCCAACCAAAGGCCTATCAAGTCCTGCATTTTGTTCCCATAGTGGCCACAAGGTGACTCTCAGCACCCTTAGAGAGGATTTGGCCCAACCTGAATTATAATGGCTGACTTCCAGGTAGGAAGGAACCTTGCAGAAGGCACAGTATTGGGAAGAATGTGGTGGTTTTCAAAGAACTATTTTCAGATTGGCTCACCTGCTGTGGAACTCCTACACATTGTGTAGTGGTGTAGTGGTTAAGAGCGGTGAACTCATAATCTGGTGAACTGGGTTCACGTCCCTGCTCCTCCACATGCACTTGGGCTAGTCACATTTCTCTGAAGTCTCTCAGCCTCACTCACCTTACAGAGTGTTTGTTGTGGGGAAGGAAGGGGAAAGGAGATTGTTAGCTGCTTTGAGACACCTTAGGATAGTGATAAAGCGGGATATCAAATCCAAGCTCTTCTTCTAAAGGATTTTAGCTAATCTCTTTAGGTGTACACTGAGGGGTTATCCACACTTAACTTTGTTCCACTCTTTCCAAGCATGGTACATGATTCAATGTTATATGTCTGAGTGATTCCCACCCCCTTCAGAGCTTTCGTCATGAAAACCCACTCTTTAAAGCTCAATTGGAGCAAACAGCAATCCATGGAAAACCCAAATGGACGTTTCCTCTGATTGAGTGCTGAAGAGTGGGTTTTTGTGGGGTAATCTTCAGGGCAAAATGGATTTTTTAAGCACGGACCTGTGCCTGGAATGAGTGATTGAAAAAGTAAGTGCAGATAAAACCCCAGTTCTTTCAGGATATTGGCTAGATACCCTGTGTTTCATCATTCTGTATGACTTGGATGAAAGAGCATACAGAGGGCCCAATGCTCTACGGCCGCTGAATATTGTGGGGGGAAATCTGTCATGGTGGAAGAAAGCTTAACTGGGCTTCTCATGGTGGAGCTTTTAAGGAGCTTCCAGCAAGGAACCCAAATCCCCATGGAACACAGTTTGAAGACTAGTGCAGCAGAAGACAATTTGGAAAGGAAGCACTCTTGAGCACAAGAATTCCTGTATTAAAGAAGTCGGCCATTCTTTCCTAAAGTTGTCATGCAACTGTAGACTGCAAAGTTAAAAAGATGAAGGAGCCCATGGAATGTTGGCAGATGCGGAGGAGGAAAGGAGTGCCAGTTTTTTTTTGGGGGGGGGGAAGAGATTAAAAAGATTTTGGTTGACAAAGCCCCTTCTTTCGTCTCAGATCTCGATGGTTTCCAGTTTGGTTAATTTTACACTGACGGCTCAACACGCCGAAGACATATGAATTTTTCTCTCTGTGTGTCTTTTGTTTTCCCCCCCACTTCCCTCCCTCAAATGAAATTAGCACTATTCTGTCACTCCAGGTGATGCGGAGAGGGGAGTCTCTATGCAAGCCGATTTATCTGAAACTGTCAGCTGTTTTGAGGACGTCAAGTACTGAGGGTATGTGTTCTTCCACAGTTGCCGGCTGGCTCTTAAGAAGACCCCGTCCCTCATTAAGAGAGCGACGAACTGCACTTGAAAGTGTCTTCCCCCCCTTGTTCTCCTCTTGCAAACATTGCAAGAACAGATTTCGTGTTTTAAAATGGCACGCTCCTCAGCGCTAGGCCCAACAGCTTCCCTTACTGTCTATATCTTGCCTCCTTCTCTCTGTGTGAAATACTCAGTATTATCGATATTGTCCCTTACAGAGTTTTGTGTGTGTGTGTTTGGGGGGGGGGGTGTCCGTGAAGGGAAAAACTTGAAGCTATCATCACATGTGACAGTTACGGGAAATCAGCATGCCAAGGTACGAATCGGCTTCATCCACATTATGTATCCTAATAAATGTCTGTCTTCAGAGGCAGGGTGCTTGTCGGGAGCTGCCGACATCTCCCACAATGCCTTTCTGTGACGACTCTGAGCAGCCGCGGTTGTTAGAAGCTGCCGCAACACAAAAATAAATCAACGCGTCCTGTCACCGAGTGGCATCCTTCTGATCGGTCTTGCTTGACAAACTTTCTCCTTTGCTGGGCGGGAAAAAAATATAAAAAAGGAGGAAGATGCAAATGGATTTGGATTTGGAAAGCAAGTGGGTTTTGCTTTTTTTGTCGTTGGTTTGTTTATTTGCTTGCAAAAGCTCGGCATTTGCCGAGCTTTATTAACCTGTTTATCTTCTAGCGAGGTCCCGCTTTGGATGACTCCAGAAAGAGGCCTTCCGTTGCGATGGGCTGGGAAGAGAAAGGGCCTGTTTGTTACAAGGTCTGGTTGGGCCAAATGTACAAAGAAAGGCATTGCAGTCTGTGATTAGACAGGCCACTGGCTCGGAGGGAGATGGTCGTGCTTGACCATATAACACTGGTCCTGAAAGACCTATATTGGCTCCCAGTACGTTTCCGAGCACAATTCAAAGTGTTGGTGCTGACCTTTAAAGCCCTAAACGGCCTCGGTCTGTATACCTGAAGGAGCGCCTCCACCCCCATCGTTCAGCCCGGACACTGAGATCCAGTGCTGAGGGCCTTCTGGCGGTTCCCTCACCACAAGAAGCCAAGTTATGGGGAACCAGGCAGAGGGCCTTCTTGGTAGTGGCACCTGCCTTGTGGAACGCCCTCCCACCAGATGTCAAAGGAAAAAAAACAACTAACTGAGGTTTAGAAGACATCTGAAGGCAGCCCTGTTTAGGGAAGCTTTTAATGTTTGATTTACTACTATATTTTAATATTTTGTTGGAAGCCGTCCATAGTGGCTGGGGAAACCCAGCCAGATGTGCGGGGTATAAATAATAAATTATTATTATATTATATTATTATAAAAGTAGGCCATGTTGATTTTCTTTCAGCTTGAACTTTCTGAAAATGAGGTGAAGTGCTAAATGCCGTGTTGCAACTTGAGCTCAGTCGGTAGAGCATGAGAATCTCAATCTCAGGGTCGTGAATTCAAGCCTCAGATTGGACAAAAAGATTCCTGCATTGTAGGGGTTGGATTAGATGTCCCTTGTGGTCCCTTCCAAATTTGCTATTATTTGATTCTATGACTTAGGAATTCCAAAGATATTTTCATTGAATCAATATGATTTAGTTTTGCTTGGTAAGTAAAATGTGTGTCAAACTGCATAGAAAATGATTGCCAAGTACTTGCAGTTATATTGCATTATTTGTTTATTATTATTATTATTACTACTACTACTACTACTACTACTAAGCATTACCTGACATTTTCAGAAGGTAAAATTAAAATTCTATGGTTTTCCAACAGCAGTTTATGTGCTTCTTCATCAAACATAGACTTACCAAGCTAAATGTTCCCCAAGCACAAAAATAATAGCATATTTCAATTCCTCACAGCCGAAAACATATTTTTAAGACCCCTCATTGGAGATATGTGCAAAAATTGTTTCACCCCTTAAAAAGACAGTGTAAAAGCTTCCTCAACCCTGCATTAGGACATTCATAGGAACAGTCCTTAGAGCTGTATTGGAATGGGATGCTAGAATGCAAGAAGGTGACAGAGAGAATAGTGGGAGCTAGCTATGAGGAACAAATCAAAAAATCGGTCTTCGTTATTTACTGGATTTCTCACCTGCCCTTCAGCATAAGGTCTTAGGGCAGGTATTGTTGTTCAGTCGTTCAGTCGTGTCCGACTCTTCGTGACCCCATGGACCAGAGCATGCCAGGCACCCCTATCCTCCACTGCCTCCCGCAGTTTGGCCAAACTCATGTTAGTAGCTTCGAGAACACTGTCCAACCATCTCATCCTCTGTCGTTCCCCTTCTCCTTGTGCCCTCAATCTTTCCCAACATCAGGGTCTTTTTCAGGGAGTCTTCTCTTCTCATGAGGTGGCCAAAGTACTGGAGCCTCAACTTCAGGATCTGTCCTTCCAGTGAGCACTCAGGGCTGATTTCCTTCAGAATGGATAAGTTTGATCTTTTTGCAGTCCATGGGACTCTCAAGAGTCTCCTCCAGCACCATAATTCAAAAGCGTCAATTCTTCGGCGATCAGTCTTCTTAGGTAACAGCAATACAAAAATATTAAAAGCAGTTAGAAAATTTTACTATCAGAAGAATTGGAGGGTGATCCGAAACAAAAGTCTCAGATGTCAGAGTTATATAATTTCACTACAGCAGAAAGTGAAGCAAACAACGTAGCTTTGGGCAGAAGATGAGCTGCAGCTGAGTGCAAACATTCATGCATGTGACAATGACTTCTTACAACCCTTCCTGGGTGCAGATAGATACTAAGAAAATAGATACCAACTTTTGACTCATTTTTTAAAAAGCAGGGAGAAGGGAGGGACCTTTCAACACTGTTGCAAATGTTCATGAAAGCACCCCCCTTTTTGAGTTGAACCCAGACTGGAAGTTTTGAAACTTTGCTTGCTGTAGGCTGTAAGAAATTTGCCTTTGTTATTTTAGTGTGATACCTCCCAAGTCATGGACTCAGTGTCTGCAATGGAATGTTTATGAATATTCCAAATGGGTTAGTAGTGTGTGTGTGTGTGTGTGTGTGTGTGTGTGTGTATGACTATCTAAATGCATTCCATGCTTTATCTAACACTGAAGAAATAATGTCCTTCTCCCCCTTGTTGTTTTTCATATGGAAATTTATGCAGATTAATTGACAAATCAATTAAAACTCACGAGATGCATCAGCTAAGGCTTTGCTAATTGGGGGACAGCTCGGGTGTCTTTGTGCCTGCCTGTGTCTTTGTGTGTGTGTGCAAATAAAACATTCACACATGCAACTTTTCGTTTGTGCAAAACTAATTGTAGGAGCCAAGTAGGGAAAGAAACTGACCTCTTGACCTCTGCAGTCACCCATCACAGACCAGGTCCAGATTCTTAGATGCCAATGGTACTGGATTTTGATATCTATCTATCTATCTATCTATCTATCTATCTATCTGGGGAAAAACATACCTAAGAATCCTTTCAAAACAAGGTTTAACTGGGATGGAAATGCTAACTAATTGGCACCCATATTTATCTTTCAGGAGAGATCTCCCATTTGTTTGAAGAACAGCAACACACCAGCCTAGACCTTCAAAATAGCATACTAAGAGAGAGAGAGAGAGAGAGAGAGAGAGAGAGAGAGAGAGAGAGAGAGAGAGAGAGAGTAGTGCATGAAAACAACAGCTGAATCAATTAAACTTGATTTGGCAGATCGGCTTCTGACAAATAAAAAGAAATTTCTGATTAGGCCCTGGAAGAAAAGAAAACCACCTTTTCCTTCTCCTTCTTCTTCTCCTTCCCCTTCTTCTCTCTCCACCCCCTCCGAACCAAGGCTCCTTCCACCCTCGCCTCCTTTAAAGCCAGGAGATGTCAGAAGGGGTGGGTAGTGATATGCAAAGAAACAGCCTCCATAACCAAAGTAGCCTGCAAAATTAGGTGTCAGCATGCAAAGCTTATTGATGTATGAATGCGGAAAATGAAAGCCTGCAGTAGACAGACAGGGCTAAAGGTGAGACAAGCGCGGGGAGAGCAGCTGTACATCTACGTCAAGGTGTTGCTATATAAGCCTTCCCTCCACCCCCCCTTCCCTCCTCTCTCTCTCTCGCTCCTGGAGGGCCACAGCCTAACAAGCAAAGCTGGTCCATAAATGATGAAACAATACAATGTAGGCACTCACTGTGTGAATATCAAATAAATTGACTTGGTCTCTCTCTCTCTCTCTCTCTCTCTCTCTCTCTCTCTCTCTCTCTCTCTCTCTCTCTCTCTTCTCCCCCCACCCGCCCTACCCTACACCACCTCCCCTTTTGCTCTCCCTCCCTCTCTCCCCCCCATCAAAGTATGCCTGTGTATTCATTAATAAATTCATATCCTGAGTTTTCAATAAAAGAGAGAAAATGCAGTGTAAACTGGAGTTACTTAGTGACACCCGGCTCATTGCTTTTTATTGTAGCTCGCAGCTACGAAGCCTTCACGAGTGCACTAGTAGAATTTATTACTGTCTGTCTTTGTGGCAACTTGGCGATGGGAGCCTTTTGAAGAAAATTGACCTGCACTTCATGAATATGATGAAAAATGCCAATAACGCTACAAAGACGGCGCTCTTGACATTAGTGGGCCGGGAACTGAGGAGACGGTAATGAAAGGGTTGCAATTATGAACCCGTTACACTTTCTTACACGCCATCGGGGGCTGTGCAATTTCAGGCGGCTCCAAAGTCCTGCTATCTGGCGGCGAGCACAGCCTCCCGGTGCATGATGGGAAAGCCCGGGTCTTCATTATGCTCCGGTCTTTTAATTCTCCTTCTTTATTTATTTAAAAAAGGTGAATGGCGGAGGGTGCCCTTGTGAAGAGCTGGCGTTACTGATCTGTTAAAGCAATTTCATCGGCCGCCAGTCCATTTCTGGGCACAATTTGAAGTGCTGGTTATAGAATCATAGAATCATAGAGTTGGAAGAGACCACAAGGGCCATCCAGTCCAACCCCCTGCCAAGCAGGAAACACCATCAAAGCATTCCTGACAGATGGCTGTCAAGCCTCTGCTTAAAGACCTCCAAAGAAGGAGACTCCACCACACTCCTTGGCAGCAAATTCCACTGTCGAACAGCTCTCACTGTCAGGAAGTTCTTCCTAATGTTTAGGTGGAATCTTCTTTCTTGTAGTTTGAATCCATTGCCCCGTGTCCGCTTCCCTGGAGCAGCAGAAAACAACCTTTCACCCTCCTCTATATGACATCCTTTGATATATTTGAACATGGCTATCATATCACCCCTTAACCTTCTCTTCTCCAGGCTAAACATACCCAGCTCCCTAAGCCGTTCCTCCTAAGGCATCGTTTCCAGGCCTTTGACCATTTTGGTTGCCCTCTTCTGGACACGTTCCAGCTTGTCAGTTTCCTTCTTGAACTGTGGTGCCCAGAACTGGACACAGTATTCCAGGTGAGGTCTGACCAGAGCTGAATATAGTGGTACTATTATTTCCCTTGATCTAGATGCTATACTCCTATTGATGCAGCCCAGAATTGCATTGGTTATGACCCATAGGCAGCCCTATTTTGTCCTACCCTCCAACATGTTGAGTCCCCAAACCGGGACACACATTCTCCCCATCTGTGCTCTACGTGGGCTCCCCCTGATCTACACAGTACATGATATTTCCTTTTAAAAGAATAATTGATCAGTTATACAGCACCAGGAATGTCAGTGTCGTACGTACCTTAGTTTTCTGTGTATAAGACTAGGTTTTTTTTCTTTAAAAATAATGCTAAGAAATGGGGGTCGCCTTATACATGGTTAGTGCAGAGGCTGGGCGTTTAGTTGCCGTGTCATTGGTTGCTGCGTCAATGGGTGCTGTTGATTGGCTGATGCTACGGCGATTGGGCAGGCGATTGGCAGCTTATGCCAGTGAGGGGACAGACAAGAGGCGGGTTTTGCAATGTGTGCAATCCCCCTCCCACCCAAAAAAAGCTCAACAACTCTGGGCAACCCTCCGCAAAAGGAGCTCAACAACTCTGTGCCATCTCCCCCCATTTTCTTAAATATGAACCTCCCCAAATAGGGGGCGTCTTATACACGGAAAAGTGTATAAGTGATTTTCAGCACTTACCACAAACAGTCATTGATTATCTTTTGGACCCACCTAGATTCTGCAGCTGGGTGCCACCATACCTGTACATGTGAAAAGGATGTAGGCGTCTCCCACTGACCATAAACTGTACATGTGCCAGCAGAGAAATTCAGCTGCTAAAAAAAACAAAAAACAACCTAAACTAAATGCAGAAACAAAGTCTCGGGGATGAGAAGGAATTTCATGCTCTCCTGTAGAGGTTCAGGTGGCAACTGTCAGGGTTGGCGCCCTAACAGCAACTACAGGAGTTCTGGGTGCAATATTTTAAGAAGCATTCACACAACCAGTTTATGCCATTTTCATAACATTGACCCGTTAATCTCCACATGAGAACCATAGACTCATAGAATTGTAGAGGGGAGGGGAGGGAACCCGGGGGTCATCTAGTCCAACCCCCTGCAATGCAGGAACCTTAACTGAAGCATCCCTGACGGATAGCCATCCAACCTCCAATGAAGGAAACCTCCAATGAAGGAGAACCCACCACCTTCATTATATCTGAGCTTTCACAAAATGTAAAAGCTACTTCCAGAAAACTAAGGGAATATAGTACATGCTTAGCACTTATTTCTGCTTCATTTGACTCCGGGGGGAGGGGGGATCCATTTTCAGCCCCTTTAAATCTGGAAAATTGCAGGAGCAAAGTGTTGAAATGGCAGGGGGTGGGGTGTATATCGGCGTACAGTTTCCTCCTGCTGTTTTCATGGGTGAACAGAACCACACAGGGCGGGAGAATGTCGTCCAGGGACGCTCCTTGTTTTGTCACACCATGCCCACCGTCGTGAACAAAATTTGGCGCAACTTGCGGGAAATCTCGGTCAAAAAGCTACTGTTGCACAACACGAGAGGTACAGCATGCAGTGTGAAAGGAACGTTAGAAAACAGGACAGAAGCTTTAGCATTGTAATCAGGAAAACTAACCCAACATTTCCCGCAGCTGAATGCAACCCCAAGAGGGATTCTGATAGAGATCTCAACATGCAGGCACGAGTACCTCCAGATAGCGCAGGCCCAAACCGTTTAAAGCTTCAAAGGTTAAAGACATCACTTTCAATTGGGCCTGGCAACACGCTGGAAGACTCCGCAGCTAGGATAATACAGGCGCTATTGAAGCTAACTGCTGCACACCCACGAGGACTCTGGTAGCCTCGGACTCGGCTGATGTTTCCAGACCGTCCTTAAAGGCAGCACCACATAGAATGCATTACAGCAGCCTAGCCTGGATGTGACCAGAGCCCTGTGACCGGGTCTGCTGTGGCCAGAGATGCTGCTTGCACATGACCCAACACTGATAAAATGCATTTACGGGTACCAATCAGAGCCGGATTTAGGTTTGATGAGGCCCTAAGCTACGGGCCCTTTATATGTCCAGCTGTCCTTTGTCAACAACAAATTGTCACTGTTTTTTGTGTTTAATATATGCTATATGGTAATTTATGGACCTAATAGGTCCATACACAACACAAACACTGTTGCTGTATGTAGTTTTAATTTTATTTGTTTTTAAGCCAATATTTTGGAAATGTACATCCAGGTTTTTTTCCCTTTAATTTTTTGGGGGCCCTCAAGAGAGTGGGGCCCTAAGCCATAGCTTTTTTAGCTTATACATAAATCTGGCACTGGTACCAATGCCCAGAGGTTCCTAAATCAGCACCAAATCCAGCATTAGTTGTATGCCTTCTTCCATAGCCAGGGCATTTATGTTTGTGCATGCGTGTCCAATATCTTTTCTTTTTCTCTTTCCCTCCCTCGCCACAGAAATCTATTCTCTCTCTCAGACACATCATCCTTTCACTTTCCTGATTCCTGTGGCACCCCAGTCTCCCAGATCACCCCACTTTCGCTCCAGCCCTCTCCATCACTCTCCTTCCTGTTCAGCTGATCTGAGCTTTGAAAATCGCATAGCACAGGGGTGGCCAACTCCCAAGAGACTGTGATCTACTCACAGAGTTAAAAACTGGCAGTGATCTACTCCCTTTTTTGGAGTTCAGGCAGGTCAAAGTTGTTGAGCTTTTTTTTAGGGGAGCCACAGTTGTTCAGCTTCTTTGGAGGGAGCCAATCCAGTGATCTACCGCAGACCTCCAGTGATCTACCAGTACATCACGATCTACCTGCCAGTGTGCCAGAGAGCCAGTGTGGTGTAGTGGTTGACAGCGGTAGACTCGTTATCTGGAGAACCGGGTTCGCGTCTCCGTTCCTCCACATGCAGCTGCTGGGTGACCTTGGGCTAGTCACACCTTTTGGAAGTCTCTCAGCCCCACTCACCTCACAGAGTGTTTGTTGTGGGGGAGGAAGGGAAAGGAGAATGTTAGCCGCTTTGAGACTCCTTCGGGTAGTGCTAAAGCAGGATATCAAATCCAAACTCTTCTTCTTCTTCTGGTGGACATAGCACATAAAGCTTAGAATCATAGAATCATCGAGTTGGAAGAGACCACAAGGGCCATCCAGTCCAACCCCCTGCCAAGCAGGAAACACCATCAAAGCATTCCTGACAGATGGCTGTTAAGCCTCCGCTTAAAGACCTCCAAAGAAGGAGACTCCACCACACTCCTGGGTAGCAAATTCCACTGCCGAACAGCTCTCACTGTCATGAAGTTCTTCCTAATGTTTAGGTGGAATCTTCTTTCTTGTAGTTTGAATCCATTGCCCCGTGTCCGCTTCTCTGGAGCAGCAGAAAACAACCTTTCACCCTCCTCCATATGACATCCTTTTATATATTTGAACATGGCTATCGTGTCACCCCTTAACCTTCTCTTCTCCAGGCTAAACATACCCAGCTCCCTAAGCCGTTCCTCATAAGGCATTGTTTCCAGCTTAAAGAGGATGTGGCCAACAGCTCCATTCTTCCAACTTCTCCTCTATGTACTTTTCAGGGATGGAACGTCTTGGCTGAAAACGGTTCCCCACCCCTGTGTTAGGACATTCATGTAGACAGTCCTTGAGTTATGCAGCATTGTGATGCTGGAGTGCAAGAATATGACAGACAGGTGAGCGACAGCAAGCTTGTATAAAAAGAGCATTGGCAAGTTTCCGCGTTGTTGCCCCCCACTTTTGTCCCTACCTCCACCCACCACCGTCATGTGTTCCCAGACAGGTGTGCAGAAGGGTATGAGGGCCTCAGTCTGAAAATTATTTCCCATCCCTCATTTCAGTACAATCTAAGCAGCGACTCTCAAATCTCTGCTGAATGGAGAATAAGTAATACCACTGCAAACAGAATGGGATGGGACGGCATGGCAATTTGCGTGTTTAGACCTTTTACTTTTCTCCAAAATAAATTCACACAGGAGACTGATATTTGATTTGGTTTTTGGCAGAATTTAGGCCACAACTTTATTGATTACAACCAAGTGAGTGGTTGCATAGGTTCTGGTTTGACTATCTCCCTGCACCCTTGTAGGCAGCCCTGTCCCAGAGCCACGTTCGTAGGACAGACAAGAAGAAGAAGAAGAAGAAGAAGAAGAAGAAGAAGAAGAAGAAGAAGAAGAAGAGTAGTTTGGATTTGATATCCCGCTTTTCACTACCCAAAGGAGTCTCAAAGCGGCTAACATTCTCCTTTCCCTTCCTCCCCCACAACAAACACTCTGTGAGGTGAGTGGGGCTGAGAGACTTCAGAGAAGTGTGACTAGCCCAAGGTCACCCAGCAGCTGCATGTGGAGGAGTGGAGACGCGAACCCGGTTCCCCAGATAACGAGTCTACCGCTCTTAACCACTACACCACACTAGGATGAACACTAGGGACAGCTGATGGAAGGAGCACCAAACAGCTGACCTGATGTCCCCTGCACTCGGGCGCAGCTGAACACCTTTCGGGGAACACCAAACCAGTGAGTCCCTGGATTCCTTTACCGGAATATCCTACATTTGTATAGGCGTGGCTACATCATGTGCCACGCCTATCACCTGAACCAGAGCCTATCCGCAACTTACAAGTTGTGACTATTTGCTACGCGGCAGGTGAAACCCAAATGGCACCAGTCAATCAGCCATGTGGGGGAAATTCCTGGCATGCCCCTATCCCAAGGACAGACGACACGACGGCATAGCAAAGTCAAGCCAGTGTGGTGTAGTGGTTAAGAGCGGTAGACTCGTAATCTGGGGAACCGGGTTCGTGTCTCCGCGCCTCCACATGCAGCTGCTGGGTGACTTTGGGCTAGTCACACTTTTTGGAAGTCTCTCAGCCCCACTCACCTCACAGAGTGTTTGTTGTGGGGGAGGAAGTGAAAGGAGAATGTTAGCCGCTTTGAGACTCCTTTGGGTAGTGATAAAGCGGGATATCAAATCCAAACTCTTCTTCTTCTTCAAGCGCAAACCCTAAATATAGGGAGAGGTGGGCGGGTGTTCCGATGCGATAGCCCCAAAGAGGAAGATCAGTAACCTCGCATGGGCTTATATAGGTCCCACGTTGCTGCTCTTCCTCAGCACCCCATTGGTCAGATTGCACCCCAGCAACACCAATCAGGGGTTGTGACTGATCCACGTTTACCCACCCACAACACCGGGTCAGGTGGCCAGGTTGCACCTCAACACATGCCCTCATTGATGGGGAACATGTTTTCTCTTCAAAAGTGAAAGAAAGGGGAAAAAATGACGCAGGTACCACTTGAAGAACAGGGAATGTCAAGCCCGAGATGAGGTGTCCTGCAAAATGGAAACATCAACAAGAAAGTGGACTTGGCCCCGCGCTGAACATTTTGACACTCACTGAACTTGCAAGCCAGAAATAAAATCCTGCCTGTCACTAAGACAAACTGGAAATGCTAAGTCCTTGGTCTCTTTGGTTATTGAGCATTTGACTCCCATATTTATTGCCAGGGTTTCTCATTTTTTTCCTGCCAATAAAATAAACTAATTCTGCTGGCAAACAATTCACTTAAGAGACATGGATACATTTCTCAGCTGGAAGGACAGAGAGCTAGATAAGGCAATTCTTAACACCAAATTAATTATAGGTGCCTGAAAAATTCAGTTTAGGTCTACATTTAAAGAGCTAGTTATGACTATTAAAGTCCTAGAAATCCACCAGACAGCCTGTTTATTGAGCATTCATTCTGATTTGAATGTGGGGCAGTTAGATGACAATGACTATTCATCCTGATTTCATCGAGATTTGCTTGTGTAGAAGTTATACATCTCCCCATGAATACAATGTTACATTTCAGTGCACTTTCCTTCCACTTTCTTCTTCAAATGGGAATTTCTTTTATCAGAGCTCCTAAGTACTTTAAACCAGCTGAAATGTACAAACCTAAATTTCCGGTAGGCAACCGAATTCCTCCTCCCACAAAATATGGGCAGCCTGGAGGCAAAGCTAAACATTTTGGGGTTTAAGTTATTCAAAGGTTTGCCTATTTCTCCAAAAGTCTGCCTATACCTATTTGTATATCTGCAGCCCAGTCCTACGCAAGTTTACACAGAAGTCAGTCCCACTAAGTCCAGTGGGTCTTGTTCCCAAGTAAGTATGCATAGGATCGAAGCCTTGGATGTTACAAGACTTGTTTCCCTCTGTGCTCCCTGCAAAACTGAACGTCCTATCGCGCCGTATGCTTCCTTTCTTGCGAGATTTCACGGTGATAACACATTTGGCTTCAGTGCTGTTTACCACAGAAATGACACTTCCTTTTTTTCTAGAGGGGCTTTTCTAGCAAAACTTCCCTAGGACATGTAATTTATAGCACTTTGAAGCAAAGTGAGGAGGTAATCTCCACTCATTTTAAAGCTCCAGGCTTCCCCCCCACCCCTAATTTATCTGCAATAGTTTAAAAATTTATGCATTTAAGCAGTTACAGGTAGGTAGCCGTGTTGGTCTGCAATGTCTCAACAACCAAAATTGATCTGTAAAAATGTTACATGGAAAAATGCGAGAGACATTGTACACACTTTTGTAAACCAAGAAAATCTTTAATAATAAAATAATAATAATAATAATAATAATAATAATAATAATAATAATAAATCCTTCCAGTAGCACCTTAGAGACCAACTAAATTTGTTCTTGGTATGAGCTTTCGTGTGCATGCACACTTCTTCAGATATTTGCTTGTTTATGCTGCTTATATTGGATGTGCACCAACCACAAGATCTGGCTTAGACCCCAGTTCGGCACTTTGGAAAATACCCTACTTTAATCCAAAGTGCTTCGGGGGTATCCAAGTCAGCATGGGGTTCAAAGCCCCAATCTGCTTCAGAAAAAAAACAAACAAAGCTTCATTCCTTCCCTAATACAGGGAAATCGTAACATGGCTATATTTTTTTCCCCCCATTTTGTCCAAAGTGGATGGAATTTGCAGGTACGGTGTTACCTCGGTTTTCGAACGTACCGTATATACCCGAATATAAGCCGACCCGAATATAAACCGAGGCACCTAATTTTCCCACAAAAACCTGGGAAAGCTTATTGACTCGAGTATAAGCCGGTTCACCTTTGCCGCTGTGGAGGAGGAGGAGGAGGAACGAGCAGCCCGAAAGCAGCCCTTTGGGCTGCTCCTTCCTCTTCCTCCTTTGGCAAGTTTGCATTTATGTGAGCAGTTCAGGAATGGAACAAGCTGCCTGGGGAGAGTAAAGAACCGCTGTTCTTGTATGCTTCTTAAGGAATGGTTGACTGGGGAGAGCGGGTGGCAGCACAAGCGGAGAGAAAGGGCTTCTTTCTCGCCGCCCCCACCGCCTGCCTCACTCAAGTATAAGCCGAGGGCAGCTTTTTCAGCACAAAAAATGTGCTGAAAAACTAGGCTTATACTCAAGTATATAGGTAATTCATTCTGGAAGACCATTCAAGTTCTGAAACATTCAAGAACTGAAAACCCAATAGCTGACGGCTAGGCCTCAGGATCTTGCACTCAGCAGAAGCTGTGTGGCATGTTCGACTTCCGAGGCGTGTTCAAAAACCGAAACATTTACTTCTGGGTTTACAGCGTTCGAAAACCAAAATGTTTGTCAACAGAGACGTTCAAAAACCGAGGTACCACCGCATAGTGTTCCTCTATAGAATGGACTAAGCCTGCCAAGTTACATATCAATTGGTCCAGGTTTTTTTTCATTTTTCTGTTGGGCACCATTAATTTTTTTTAATTTTTTTTTTTTTGGGTGGAAAATAACCATCTATAACTTTTGGGTTTTGAGTGGGAAGAACTGAATTAAAATTACATCAGTTGTAGCCCCTTGATGAAGCGGTGAATCCTGCCAAATTTCAGAAGCTGCAGGGGTTTTCCTGGAAGGGCAGCTTTCTGGAGGTTTAGAGTGGTTAAAAAAAGGATTCCCTTAATCTCCTCCTGCGTTTTGTGGGAAACTGGTCTGAAAACTGCAGACATGGTAGAGAGGCTGCTGAGGAAGAAGTCTATCAAACTGCAGAAAAATAGGTTTTTGTGTGTTTGTGTGCATGCCTGCTAAACCCTTCAGTGTTGAGTTGAAGGGTGGAGAGAATTAAAGCAGAAGTGTATAAAATGTATTATTAAAGTGTATAAAATCCTGCAAGGCATGAGGAAAGTAGACCGTGAAAAGTTTTCCTCCCCCTCTCATACCACCTGGACTCAGAGACATCCAATAACGCTGAAACACGGGATGATTCGCGATAAACACATCAAAGCATTTACTCACGCAGCGCATAGATAAACTATGGAACTCACTGCCAATAGGAGGCAGTGATCGCCACCAACATGGTTGTCTACAGAAGAGGATTGGACAAATTCATGGAGGCCAAGGCTATTGACTGGGACCAGTTATGATGGCTGCCCTCTGCATCCATAGTTGGAAGCGGTAATGCTTCTTTTACTGGAAAAACACAGGAGGGAAAAACGCTGCTACACTCAGGTCCTCCTTAAAGGAATCCCATAGGCACCCCATTGGTTACTGTGGGTGCAGGATGCTGGCCTTGTTCAACAGGATCTTCTCATGCTCTTAAAAGGGGTTCACTTTCTCTGCCCTTTTTCTCTCTAGCAGCCATTCAATAGCAGTGCCCTAGGCATGGTACCGCAGGCAGAGCAACTGAAGCATTTTCATCTGAGGAGCAGACCGGAATGGGCAAGGCATCTCTCTCTCTCTCTCTCTCTCTCTCTCTCTCTCTCTCTCTCTCTATATATATATATATATATACCTCGCAAGACGAATGCCTCGCGCAACGAAAAACTCGCTAGACAAAAGGGTTTTGCGGTTTTTTTAGGTGACTCGCAAGACAAATTTTTCTATGGTCATGCTTCGCAAGACGAAAACGTTTTGCGATTTTTCCCCCCTGCACAATGCTTTCCTATGGGAAACCGCGCTTCGCAAGACAGAATTTTTGCAATACGAAGCGACTCGCGGAACGAATTAATTTTGTCTTGCGAGGCACCACTGTATACATTTCCGCTGCTGTCTTGCGGGATATCTTTGGGAGAAGGAAAACCCTACACAAATCCAGAATGGAGTCCCTAAGATGGCTGGGAGGCACTTGGTACACCTCCTTGCGGCAACTCCTGCAGCCAAGTTGGTGCCAAATGACTTGCTCTGCTTTCCTTTGGACTGCATCATTGAGGCTGGGGGGGGGGTCTTGCTAGAGGGAATTGAGGGGCAGGTGGGGCTCATCCACCTGGGAAGGTGGCCTATCTAGCAGGACAACTCTGATCCTGAACCTCTGCTGCCTTGTGGGACATCTTCGGGAGAAGAAAGGACTAAGGAGTAAACAACAACAACAACAACAACAACAACAACAACAACAACAACAACAACAATTTATTTATTATTTATACCCTGCCCATCTGGCTGGGTTTCCCCAGCCCCTCTGGGCGGCTTTCAGCTGAATATTAAAAACTATACAGCATCAAACATTAGAAACTTCCTAAAACAGGTTCGCCTTCAGTTGTCTTTTAAAAGTAAAATAGTTGCTTATTGCCTTGACATCTGCACAGGGCAGGCACCACTACCGAGAAGGCCCTATACCTGGCTCCTGTAACCTCACTTCTCACATCAAGGGAAATGCCAGACTCTACACAACTCTACACAAATCTGGAATGGAGTCCCTAAGATGGGTGGATGGTGTGAGAGACCGATGGCTGCCAACCAATATATATATTTACATAATAAAAAAGCTAGCCAACCAACAACAGATTTTTTTTTTTAAAAAAAAAAACCAGCTGCACATCAATATTTTTTTTTTTAAATCCCACCTGATGATAGAATATAAAATTGCACTTTCACCTGGTGCCTAAAGTTTATCACGACGCTGGAGAAATGGGCTCCGGGAAGGCGAAGAATACTTTTCCTGGGAACTTTTGTTATTTTGATTGGAGCTCTCGTTCGTCCATGGGATTACTCCCTTGGCAGGCGTATCCTCATTGGCTTCCAAAGTTTTTTTTCTTGATCCCAAGCAAAACAGCTCCATTCCACAGTGGGGTTGTCCCACAAAATCCTAACCGAGCTTGCTGCGCTCTGCCCTTGTGAACGGTGCTGATAGTCCCACAGCCGAGAGCGATGTATTCCTGTACGGTTTACTGTATCCCCGCAGAAAATGTGTCACTAATTAAAACGGAGGATGGCAGGAATAGGGGGCACCGGTCTGCCTACATAACAACAGCAACGGGGGGTGGGGGAGAATAAAGTGTGTTTGTGTGTGTGGAGGGGAAGATTGCAAGGTTGTTTCTTGAGCACTCCAGCATAATAAGCTGTAATAGCCACAGGCCTGATTTTCTGTCCTTGTTCCAGCCAACCCGGATTAACCCTTCGCGTGGCCTGCCTTGCTCTTGATACAGGCCCCCGTGTCACTCGCAGGTGCTATGTCTGGAGGTGCGCGTTCTGTCAGATCGCTCAATTAATTATAATTGTCCTGCCTTGAAAGGCATAGCCCTGGGCCTACCAGGGGGTGTGGCCCTCAGGGGGTTTCATTGCCAGGCCCAGCCTGCAGACTCCAAGTCAATCAAGAGACTCGGCTCATCTATATTTAATTGTGCCAGCTTTACTTTCAGACTTAAAGAAAATAAAATGCATCATTACCCGCAGAGCAGGGCAGGTGTGTTCTCATTGTTTTCCTGAAGGTATCTTGCTGCAAAACAATGGAGATTTCTGCACTGGAATGACGGCATCTCTGGAAATTTGATGGGAGTTGTTGCCCAACCAGAAATGAAGCGCCATAGGTTCCTCCAGTTTGGGTGTAGGCAAACCTTCATTTTTGAAAAAAAAAAATATTTATTGATTTTTCACACACACACACACACAAAACTTCACAGATTTTAACATAGACCGTGAATTACTTTTTCCATTGACTTCCTCCCCCCCCCTCTTCATGGTTTCCATATTTACCCTTAAATGCTGCATATTTCACGTAGAATATTCAATAATCCATTTTAACCTATTTATCTTAATAACTTAATTAATATAATTATTATCTTAATAATTAACACTGTTGCTCATGTTTCAAGTCCTACTCGCATTTTCATCTCGTTGTAATAGTTCTTTCTCAATAAAAAAATTCTCCTCAAGG
This sequence comes from Lacerta agilis, assembly GCF_009819535.1. NCBI lineage: Eukaryota > Metazoa > Chordata > Lepidosauria > Squamata > Lacertidae > Lacerta > Lacerta agilis. Next base: position 109,856,416 of record NC_046314.1, on the reverse strand, counting down.
AACCTTTCATCATTTTGCTATTGAATATTTGCTGTTAATCTTGCCAGTTCGGCACACTCCATCATTTTTAAAAGCCATTCTTCCATGGTTGTGACCTGTCCTTCTTTCCACCTGTGGACATGCAGTATTCTTGCTGCTGCTGTTACATACATACCGTACTTTTCAATCTGCAAGATGCCTCATGGATAAGATGCCCCTATTTTGGGGGACTCAAATTTTAGGAAATGGGGGGAGATTGCTATATTACCAGAGCTTTCGGGAGGAATGATTGTGCAAATTTTTTGCGCTTTGGGGGGGTTGCTAAAGGTTCTTGGGCTTTTTTTGGGGGGGGGATGAATAAAATCACTAACCCAAATGACAAGAGCTCAGAGTCACTCACATTGCAGAATTTGACAAGTGTCTGCCCATTCGCAAACATAAGTCGGAAACTGAACGCCCAATTGCCGCAGTGGTAGCCAATCCAAGGCAGTCCTTGATGCAGCAACCAATCACGTGCCCAATTAATGCAGGAACAGCCAATCCAAGGCAGGCCTTGATGCACCAACCAATCATCTGCCCAATTAACGCAGGAGCACCCAATCCAAAGCAGCCCTGGATGCAGCCAACAATCACCCACCAAATCACCACTTACCTGTATAAGCTGCAGCTTGTGGCTGCAACCAATCACCCGGTTCCACAATGCACTGCCCGTGTATAAGACAAGCCCCATTTTTTAACATTATTTTTGAGTAAAAAAAACCTCGTCATATACACGGAAAAGTACAGTAAGTAAGTTAAGCAACTCTTTGGGTACACCATTATCTATAATTCCTAAAAGAAAAGCTTCAGGTTTCTTGGGAATAATCAACTTGAACTAATGACACAGGCCCCAACCCTGTGGTGATTTAATGGTCAAAACCATCACTTTCAAGTACGGATGGTGAAATCTTCCTGTTTTGAGTCAGTATGTTTCTCATTTTTCCAGTCTCAAATGCAAATCTCCACATTTCTGCAGCAATTTGTGATTATTATTATTTCAAAAAATCCTCGTGAAAATTCACCAGCACTTTCAAGTAAATTACTCCCAATAAATTATCTTATGTGGTTTTGACTAATGCACAGATTTTTCCTTAAACAATGCATTTTGTATGCCACTGTGTCACTATTATAAATATGTTCATGCACGCTTTCCCCAATGCAGTATATACAAAAATGTATATACTGCATTGCAAAATTCAGAGAAGTGGAAATTTTTAAGGGTGGCTGTGTCCCCATCCTCGTCATTTCAGAAAGTGTGAATTTGGTAAGGTTCACCTTTAAACACAAACCAAATCAAAATTCTCCCCCACCCCATCTGAAAGACTGCCTGTGTTTGTTATTTTCACGATTGCAGAGCTGCGTTGCAAATTTGGAGAATTGCAAATTTCAAAGCACGGTTGTATTTGCGTTCAAGTATTGCTTCAGGAAAGGGCAAGTTAGATAAGTTCGCATTGTGATGTGCAAAGTCAAAGTGGCCTGGGAAACACACTGGTAACTGGTGCAATGAATGAATATTTCCTTTCAATATTGGGAGTTCTGGGTAAAACGGTCTCGGGCCCCCACTGGATTGTGAACCCATCAAAGATGCTTGTGGTCATTCACGACTTTGGCACAACCAACAACCTCGATGCTACCACTTTTGCTCAGAGCATGTGCAATGGACTGAGCCCACTCAGGTGAACAGAGGGGTGTTCATGCATCCCTGCTGAAGTCATTGACATAGTTTGGGTGAACCTTAGACTCTTCAGATGCTGCTGAACTACAACTCCCATCATCCTTAGCCATTGGCAGAGAGTGTCGTAGTCCACCAAATTCTGGAGGCAGAAATGCCCCACCCCACAAACCTGCATTACTGGGACCAGATTGGTGCCTTTCTTATTGTTCTCCACCCAGAAGCACAAGAAACATCTCTGGATATGTTTTCTTTTGGGATGCTGCTATCCTATGACCATAATTTTGGCCATGAAGACCTGTTTATTCTCTTAGTTCTGCAGATTCCTCCCGCAGACATCAGAAATGGAAACAATTATGAGACAAAGGTTTGGCATGTATACAATCAGTTCCTTTTCCCTGCCTTTACTGATCCACAGCAATTGTACTGCAAATTTCTACTGGCGATGGGGCAAGCTGTCAGCACCAGTGGATCTCAGTTCTGGTGCGGCTGCTTGCTATCACAAGGCAAGCAATATCTGCTCAACTGCAAAAGGATCAGTTAATACTGATTGTCAATAGTACCTATTTGTCCAATCATATTTATTTAAAATAATTAGATTATTTGTATATTGAATAAGGATAAAAATAATACATAAAATCTGTAAAATAACACCATCCTGAAAATGCACAACTCACTAAATGGCAATTTACTAATTGCGGCAGCGACAATGCATCCATTTATGTGATCAGGACTTATTCCCCTCCCAATGGCCATCTGAAAAAGTGCATGTTGCACAACCACCTAAAATGAGAAACAGATAGAGGCTGGTGTAACTTAGTGGGAAGGAAGCCAGCACTGAAAAGGCCCTTCCCTTGGCGCCCTACACAACATACTTCATCTTGCGCAGGGACCACCAACGAACACAGGACGGGATGGAAATTGCAACCTCCTCACATCCTAGATAGGGATGCTGTGACAAACATCAGGAGGACTCTAGTTTTCTCACTTTTGGACCAGATGGGCCTTCAGCCTTATCCAACAGGGATTGTCTTGTGTACTTTTGATGCTGATGTTGGCAACTTTGTAATACATCCACTACATATTTTTAAAAGCTGTTTTATAGATGTGTTACTGATTACAAAGCCATTGTACTACCAACCTTACTGTATGCTTGGACCACTTATAAATGCCCACTTATAAATGCCATCTCCAACTCCTTGAAAGATTCCATCAACAGCATCTTCGAAAAATGTTACACATCACTTGGGAAGACAGGCGAACTAATGCCAATGTACTGGAAGAAGCAAAGATCACCAGTGTTGAAGAAATGATTCTTCAACATCAACTTCGTTGGACTGGTCATGTTGTTTGGATACCTGATTATCGTCTTACAAAGCAACTACTTTATTCTGAACTTAAAAATGGAAAGCGTAATGTTGGAGGTCAACAAAAGAGGTTCAAAGACCTTCTCAAGACAACTCTTTAAAAATGTAGTATAAACACCGAAAACTGAGAAACACTGGCCTGCGAGTGCTCCAAATGGAGAACAGCCTTTACCAAAGGTGTCATGGACTTTGAAGACACTCAAACTCAGGACAAAAGGGAGAAATGGGCTAAGAGGAAGGCACGCTCGGCAAACCCTCACCATAATCAATTCCTGTCCAGAAACCTATGTCCCTACTGTGTGGATCCAGAATTGGCCTCCACAGTCACTTACAGACTCACTTTTAAAGCCGTGTTCATGGAAGACAATCTTATTTGGTTACAAGTGATCGCCAAAGAAGACTGTTCACCGTTGAGATACTTTATGGTGTGGTTGACTGCATATATGCCTATAAATAAATGGGAAGAAGGACTATAACTTTTGACCCTTATCAGGCCTCCTCAGATCTCTTCAAATGTTATGTCCAGGGGATGGAAATACAGCAACAACAAAAAAGTTTTGTTTTTGTGTGTGCATGGAGGAAACAGAATATATTTTGACCAGTGACAGGCAATAGCCATTTGTCAAGGAGACGCCACTTTCTCACAGTGGGCTCCAGCCTTCTAGTAAGGAGGTCCTGAGGGGACATGCCGAAAAAAGTGGAAGTTATGTGGCTCAACGATACTGGGGAAGGTTTGGTGATGGAGGGAAACATCTGGCTGAGGAAACAGATGGGCCAAGAGCAGACTTCAGGGCAGAGCGAGAAAGGGAAGGCCTGCGGTTAAGAGGAAACAGAACGAACAGAGAAAGTGGTCAAACAGGGACATCAAAGGTGGTTACTACATTGTTTTGAAATTGGCTGCACAGTATCTTGGATTCATACTTGAGAGCTCTTAAGTGGACTGCCGGTTTTCCCATGCTATATTTGTTGGTTGGTTATCTATCACATTTGTGGCCCACCCTTCCTCTGAGGCGTGTCAAACACCATACAGGTGGTCTCGCCCTCCAGCCCACCCCCATCACCCTGACACCAATTCGGCTGCCTGGGAGAAATCATTTGTTAACAATTGCTTGAAATATATGCAGGAGAACTGAAAGTGAGGGAGGTCAGCCCCTTAAAAGAGCAGGGCAAAAAGCCTGTCAACTGTTTAGAGCAGGCACCCCCAACCTGCGGCCCTCCAGATGTTTTTGGCCTACAACTCCCATGATCCCTAGCTAACAGGACCAGTGGTCAGGGATGATGGGAATTGTAGTCCAAGACACCTGGAGGACCAAAGGTTGGGGGGTGCCTGGTTTAGTGGCATTATTTACACCTAAGAAGTATATAATTTTTGTTCAATAAATAAAAAGAGGTGCTCTAGGACAGTGTTTCCCAACCTTGGGTCTCCCGCTGTTTTTGGACTACAACTCCCATCATCCCTAGCTAGCAAGACCAGTGGTCAGGGATGATGGGAATTCGCTGCCACCGCGCGATTTCTGTTCTCACCTTGAAGCAAAGTTCTTAACCCGAGGTATTATTTCTGGGTTAGTGGAGTCTGTAACCCGAAGGAGCATCTCCACTCCAATAGTTCAGCCCGGACACTGAGGTCCAGCTCCGAGGGCCTTCTGGCGGTTCCCTCACTGTGAGAAGCAAAGTTACAGGGAACCAGGCAGAGGGCCTTCTTGGCAGTGGCACCCGCCCTGTGGAACGCCCTCCCATCAGATATCAAGGAAATAAACAACTATCTGACTTTTAGAAGACATCCGAAGGCAGCCCTGTTTGGGGAAGTTTTTAATGTTTGATGCTTTATCGTGTTTTTAATATTCTGTTGGGAGCCACCCAGAGTGACTGGGGAAACCCAGCCAGATGGGCAGGACATAAATAATAATTTCTTATTCTCATTCTTATTATTTGGTCAGGGTTCAGTCTGACTAATTTACTCCTTTTATATGAACAAGCATGAAAGAGGTTCCCAGCCCGCTCACAGGTGCTTATAATATTTTAATTTGATTGAATTAATTGTGGGATGTATCTTAATGTATTGATCGCTTGTTTTTATGCATTGTCTTACTTGTATGATGTTAGCCGCTCTGAGCCCAGCTTTGGCCAGGGAGGGCGGGATATAAATAAAATTATTATTATTATTATTATTATTATTATTATTATTATTATTATTATTATTTCTAAGACACTGCCTCAAAGGCCTAGTGCAGATCATGTGGCCTAAAATGAAGACACCACCACCAAGATGTTACAATATACGTTTAATAAAATACCGGAAGCCTTCTTATTAGGTATGGTTGGACAGGAAGTCGCAAAAAAAAGACCAGAGGCTGTTTTTATATGCCACCACAGCAGCGAGAATGTTGTTAGCTCAAAAATGCAAAACACTGGAACTACCAACAATTGAAGAGTGGAGAGTACAACTATTAGAATATATAGAATTAGCCAAAATGACAGGAAGGATAAGAGACCAAAGTGACCAAAAGGTTATAGGAGACTGGAGTAAATTTATTGGATACTTAAAAAAAAACCATTGTAAAAACATGATAACACCAACAGGATTTGATGAAATACTTGCAGTGTGATAATATATCTATTCTTAAAATTAAAACAAAGTATGTAAATTAATGGAAACGTGAGAATAAACAAAGCGTAAGAATGAAGAGAAGTTAAAAAACCAAAGTCGGAGGGGAGGCAAGTCAAAATACTCGGCGGAGTATAAGTACAGAAAGGGACAAAAATAACGACAAAGAAATGTATTATGTTTATAATTTTTTAATTTCTGTTTATCTCTTTTTCTTTTGAAATTTTTGTTTGATTGTAACGTTGAAAAAGCATAATAAAAATATTTTGAAAAGAAAAAAAGAAAAGAAAATGAGGACACCAGGCGGTGTGCCCCACTTCGAAAGCACTGAAATAAAGGCACGCTGCCCATATATCCTTAGCGCTGTGGAGGGGATGGTGTCTCCTGCCTCCACAGTGCAAAATGCCCCATTGAGAGAGGCGAGCGTTGTACAGGGACGAGTTGACAGCTCTTCACAGTGGTGGCTGGATTCCTTTGTACAGCTGCATCCCTGCTAATGATAAATGAGTAATGTTTGATAGCTGACTCCTTTGCCTGACAGCTACAGTTGTGGCCAGAGGGCCAGGACAGGCTTTAGACTTCTGTTCAAAATGAGTTAAACATATTAGGTATTATGAAGGCACAGAAGCCCTCCGAGAAAGGAGCGCTGAAATGAGTTATCAAGGTATGCTCCTGGGTACAGGACTTGCAAAGCAGATGTCATTCTAATAATGTGTGATATAGAACATGTCTAGCCTAAACCCTGCCGGATGAAATATGAAGCCCCCGTCGGTGATATTTAATACCATTTTATGAGGTGCCATCTTATGAAGACAATGCCCGCCTTATGTGGAATGCTTAAGGTGTTTTGCCAAAGGCACTGGGAGGTATCTGAACTAAGTAGAATTTTTATTATTTTATAAGCCTTTACTTTGTAATATTTCTGTGTCGACATTATTGTGGCGCTTGCTACGCTCGGCCTTTGTCTAGCGAGAGGTTTAGGGGAAGACTGACAGATTGCCTGGGCTGCTTCTGGACGTGAAAAAGGCCACTTCCTATCGGGAAACATTACTTGGGGGGTAGAAAACAAAATAAAATAAAACAAATCAGGAAATGCTGCTTTGCGAGAGCCATGCTCGAAGGAGAAGGGAAAAACGTATGAGGAAAAGGAAGGCTGAAGAAATATCACGCAAGTACGTCTGTGCTTTGAAAGCTGTTTTCTGTCATGTGGTTGATTCTTTTGGCCCCCAGCCTCGCCCCCTTGCCTCCAATCTGTGTTTGCTAGTTTATTTTGGTCAGTTAGGAATCTGAAGGGAACATACGCTTCTGGTTTTCCTGTAAAGAAAGCTCCTCCAGGAGGAATTAAAAATAATAATAATAAAATTTGTCCAGTAGCACCTTAGAGATCAGCTAAGTTTCTCCTGGGTATAAGCTTTCGTGTGCATGCACACTTCTTCAGATACCTTCTTCAGATACTTCAGTGTGCATGCACATGAAAGGTTATACCCAGAACAAACGTAGTTGGTCTCTAAGGTGCTACTGGACAATTTTTTTATTTTTTTTTATTTATTTCGACTGCGTCAGACCAACACGGCTACCTACCGTCCTCTAGGAGGGTCAAGAGAGTGGTCTACAAAAGCTTGCACAACTTTGTATACACACATCCTCACCTCACCCTGGCATATATCCTGAATTACCCCTGGCCTGTTTTCAATATTTGCCAAGGTGCTTGGTGTTTGGTCGCTCGCCCAATTGCACAGCACTGCTGCAACTCTAAAGACTTGGGTCACATTGAAAAGTCATTTTACCTTAATTGGTTAGGCAGCACTGCGGGGTGGTGCCCCCTATTCTGACATGAACTGGAGTTGGGCCTGTGTCTCTGGGTTTCTTCCCTGGCTGGCATGACACCAAAATGGTCTGGGGAAGTGGGTTCCAGCCTGCCCACACACTGGCCAATCGTGGGCAGACTGCTTGGCTGGCTCCACCCCCCCGGGGTGTATTGCACTGAGCCTGCAGTCTTCACGCCGGTCCACCTCTTGGATGTTTAAATCGGGCCAGTTCCCACCTGCTCACACAGTTCTACATCTTTAATCTGTTTTGGCCTGATTTGATCCAAAATCTCGTCCCATCACCTCCTGGCAAATAGAAGGGAAAGAAATGGAGGCAGTGAGAGATTTCACTTTCTTGGGTTCCATGATCACTGCAGATGGTGACAGCAGTCACGAAATTAGAAGACGCCTGCTTCTTGGGAGAAGAGCAATGACAAACCTAGACAGCATCTTAAAAAGCAAAGACATCACCTTGCCGACAAAGGTCCATATAGTTAAAGCTATGGTTTTCCCAGTAGTAATGTACGGAAGTGAGAGCTGGACCATAAAGAAGGCTGATCGCCGAAGAATTGATGCTTTTGAATTATGGTGCTGGAGGAGACTCTTGAGAGTCCCATGGACTGCAAGAAGATCAAACCTATCCATTCTCAAGGAAATCGGCCCTGAGTGCTCACTAGAAGGACAGGTCCTGAAGTTGAGGCTCCAGTACTTTGGCCACCTCATGAGAAGAGAAGACTCCCTGGAAAAGACCCTGATGTTGGGAAAGATGGAGGGCACAAGGAGAAGGGGATGACAGAGGATGAGATGGTTGGACAGTGTTCTCAAAGCTACTAACAAGAGTTTGGCCAAACTTGGAGAGACAGTGAAAGATAGGCGTGCCTGGCGTGCTCTGGTCCATGGGGTCACGAAGAGTCAGACACGATTGAACGACTGAACAACAACAACAAAATCTTGTCCACTCTGTTTTATCCAGGAGTCCAGGCATGTGGGGAAGTGGGTGCTGGGGCCACACAGGTACGAAACTCACCAGAGTGACAGCACTGCAGTAGCTTTCAGCCTATAGGTCCGCCTAGGCTGCACTCTCTTTGCTACAGCTGCTGTTCTTTTACACAACATTTGACGGTTGTGTATCTTGTCTCAATCATCTCCACCGTTCACCGCGTCTTGTATTATTCTGTGGCTTCCCGCAACGCTCAGGAATGCCCTTGTGGACAGGAAGACAAACCTCCTTCGTTGGGACGTAATTGTGGGCTAATCCCAGCTGAGCAATATGTAGTCAACGAGGGTTTGATCCTCTGAGATGTGCTTTGCAAGATTAGAGCTCGGCGTGTCCCTTGGGAAAAGTTCTCGCTCTCATTTGACATGGTTGATTTTATACACCTTCTGTTTCCGTCAAGGTCGCTGGCGAGAGACTCTACTGGAGTAGTCCCCCAAGATTACTCCTTGGGAATCCTTTCTCTCCTGAGCATAAAACTATTCCACTGAATTACCCCTTTGTTTAACCTTTCGGTGACCTCCACTGCAGAATCCTCAGCTTGGCAAACACTGGGAAGAAACCCCAAGCAGACTGGTGGTTTACTGCGCTTAACCCTAATTCTCTGGAGGAGGAAGCATCTAATGCAACTTTTCTAATCTAACAGGCCATCATCCTTAACCCAGTGAAGGAAATTGTGATTAAGCAAGTTGGCTCCCTGCTGAAGTCAATGACTGAACACCAGCGTTCATCATAAATACTTTCCCTAACTAGGTTGAATAATATCACCTAGGTGAAATGATATCGGCTGCAGCCAGGGCTTTGTGTACACCCTGCTAAATAAAATAATAATAATAATACCCTGCATCCAGACAGTGAAAATTCTGCAGCACAAAAAGCTGCATTCTGCAACTTGCATAAATGAGGCAAATGTAGCAAACATGCATATTTTTCATTTGCATGAAAATTACGCATTTTTCCTGTTTTGCATGATTCTCTTTTTTTCTAATTATAGTGAAGGACTCTGGAAACTTGCCCCAACCCCTGGAAATCCTTGAAACACTTTCAAGCAAACATGAGAGCTAGAATGTTTAACAATATATATATATATATATATATATATATATATATATATATATATATATATATATATATATATATCTGACATTCTCAGGGGGCTGATTCCACATTCTCTGCTTTTCTTGCGTACCAACAGAATCAAAACCTCCACAACATACTGGTTGAAGCTTGGCTTAGCAAGTGCCACCATGTATTAGGAACATAATATGCTGCCTTATACTGAGTCAGACAGTTGGTCCATTTGGCTCAGTCTTGTCTACACTGGACAGCGGTTGCTCTCTGGGTTTTCAGGTAGCCTTATCTGACAAGGCCAAGACTGAACCTGGAGAACTTTTGGATGCAAAGCTGATCGTCTACCAGTGAGCTATGACCCTTCTCCAAATGGGTTGTTTTAAATTGCAATATTTTCAATGCAAAAATGTTTCAATGTTTAGGAGCAGCTACTCTTTGGCCTTCCAGATATTGCAACTCGCAACATCCCTGGCCCTTGGCCATGTTAGCTGGGGCTGATGGGAGTTGGGAGTTCAACATCTAGGCAATGGCAGATATTATATGAAATTAATGAAGCTTAATCTTCAGGGCCCCTAATTCCGGGGTGGGGTGGGGGCAGGACCGGTGCTAGGGTTTCTTGGGCCCTAGGCAGACCACCTTCTGGCGCCCCCCGCCGCCAGGCCCCCGCCAAAGCCTGCTTTAGCGGGAGGTGGGGGGTGATGGAGAGGCAAGCAGCAGCTAGCCCCCCCCTGCCCCCCCGCCCAAGCCTGGCTAGCGCCCCCTCCATTTTGGCGCCCTAGGCAATTGCCCAGTTCGCCTTTATGGACGCGCCGGACCTGGGTGGGGGGGGTGGACAGAAGCAACTTTGGTCCACATTGCTTAAAATGTTTGGGTCAAGAAGACCCAGTTTGAGTCTCGTGACTCAAATTGATTAATTTTTGGTTGTTTGTATTTCAACAATCCAAAGGTTTGAGAGTCGACAGTACAGATCTTGTAAAAACGTGGTGATCTGTCATGAGACAACCCCGTTGAAGAAGGTAACAGTGGTTTCCCAGACCCTTGTTGCTGCGTGGAAAGGGACTCCCATGGCAGTTCAAGCTTCAGGGGCCCAAAAATGTAGGTCTGCCATGGTTTGAAGGGCCATGCATTCTCCACACCTGCCCAGAGGTCCACAACCTCCACTGGAAATAAGCCTCAGAAGGATTCTAGACATCTTTGGGTTTTTTTTGGGGGGGGGGTTGCATGCAACACTATGCTATCATGCAGTTCCATCCCCAGGAACAGACCAGCCCCCTTTTGAAAATTTGGGGTGAGTGCTGAGCTTTCTATGTGCTTACAATAACTTTTTACCTTTAACAAAAAAGGTTAAAGTTGGGAGGAAGAATTGAAAAAAGAGGGAGGAGGACGAAAAATCATGGGATTATCCGCCACCTGTATATGCATTTATCACCTGCGCCCAAATGCCCACATCCCATCCTAATTTTTGGAGGGGGGCTTGATCCCCTCAAGAGATCCCCTGAAAATGTGGAGAAATTGAACGGGATTGGAAGTTCAGAACAGCCCTAGCATTTGTGTCTTTCATGGGGCTCTAGGCTGAGAAGCAGAACTTTAAAAAAGATTGGCCTGTATCTCTTCCATTGAAAAGGGATATTTCTTTCTCTCCTCTTGGTCCTTGATGGAGGGTCTTTTTGGTCCTGCTCCAGTCTGGATTTAGTATATTAACGGCAGCTGCAATCAGATCCAGACAACTTTCTTGAGCCCAAGCCATCTATTTTTCATTATTCTTTTTATGGATGCAAAGCTGCATAAACGTACATTGGAGCATTGACGGGAAACACCGGCAAGGGTTTCTGAGAGCTCCACCGCTGCTCAGCATTTGAGGGATGTCAGGTTACTTCTGCCTTGTGTCATGAAGTATTGTTGCAATAGAGAACAGCAGTATCAAAGAGGACAAGGGTGGCTTTGACCAGTATAATCCCTTCCCTCCACCCGCTTTTCGGTCGTTGACCCCAAGTGCATTTTGAACAGATATGAATGTATATATTCAGACATGCTTGGGTTTATTGCTTGGGATTAGTTCCTATATTGGGAATACGTCATAAATAATGGCATTCATGATTGTGGATTGAGGTGACGGGAAGGGCAATAGCAGTTGGGTTAAAGAGATGGGGACCCAAACATGCCACGAGGATCCTAACACGGCTGTGGGCTCTAGCTGATAGCACCTTGTGGCTAGATAGGTGCCTACCTGGGTTGCTACCTGGCCGCAGGTGTAAAAAATGGGTGCCAAATGATCATGCAATGCACAGACAGTTATTAAAACAATGTTAGAGCATATGATGTTTTAGTTGAAAATATCAATGGGGAGGTGGCGAAATTTCAGGTAGCAGCAGACTCAGGGGCTTGGAAGGGGTTAATGTAATGTAGCAGCACTTGTAGATGTTATCAGTCTTGTTCAGATCCCCCTCATGGGGGAGAAGGCGATCAACAGCTACCAGCCACAATGGCATACCTTCTAACATGTCCCAGGGGAAAATTGGGATGTGCGTCTTTCGGGGTCCCACTCTCATGCGAGTCACATGACTCACATGAGAGCATGGTGCCCCAAAACACACGTCTTTCAGGGCCATGATCCTATGTGATGAAATCGGGACAGTCGAGGAATATGTGGTGGCTATGTTCTACCTCTGCTGCTGTCAGGCTTCGTGGAATCAGATCCCTCCCCCAGTGGCAGCAAAGAAGAAGATAAAAAAAGAAGAGTTCTTACTAGTTATTTTATTCCATAATCACAGAGAGGAGAAAGGAATGGTGTTGCTCCACTTAAAGTCCCCCCCTTCGCCTCCCCTATTCTACACCAGTCCTACGTCAGCTAATCTGAGCCTTCTGCCGCTGAGCTCTCTGTACTACTACCCTCAATGCCCATGTGGTCCTGGGAGAAAGGGGGGTCAGGAATGCTTTTTCAAGGACACCTAGTCTGTCAGCTGTCTCTCCCCTTCTTCTTCTTCTTCTTCTTCTTCTTCTTCTTCTTCTTCTTCTTCTTCTTCTTCTTCTTCTTCTTTCTTCTTCTTTCTGCTGTTCCTCTTCCAATATTTCCTGACTTCTACAGCCTATGAACTATGCCCTACTGCAAACCACTGATCTAAATCTATATTGTCCTCCTGTTTTCAGGAAGGTTCAGGAGAAGAGGGTGGGACAGTCCCCACCATTCCTCCTCAGTCCAGCCCCTGACATCTGCTGCCATGCCTTTGAATACAAGTTGATGAAAAACTCGGGATGGCAGAGAGCTATTGTGGTCAGGTCCTTCTGAAGGTTTTATACAGGTATCTGGGTGGTCACTGTGAGAACAGGATGCTGGACTAGATCAACAATTGACCTGATCCAGACAGGGCTCTTCTTATGTTCTTAAATACCTCAAGGACAGCCTCTTTCCATATGAACCTACCTGGACCCTGAGATCATCTTCTGAGGCCCTCCTTCATGTGCCTCCTCCTCAAGAGGTCTAGAGGGTGGCAACACGAGAACGGGACCTTCTCTGCAGTGGCTCCCCATCTGTGGAATGCTCTCCCCAGGGAAGGTCACCTGGCGCCTTCATTATACACCTTTAGGCACCAGGCAAAAATGTTCCTTTTTAACCAGGTCTTTGGTTGACCTGATCAACATACCCTTTTAAAATGTGGCTGTTTTTTTTGGGGGGGGGGGATATTATTGCGTTATTGCTTTTATTTTAATTTTATATACTGTGATTTTTTTATGTGAACTGCCCTATCCTGAGACCTCTGAGTATAGGGCAGTATATAAATTCAATAAAATAAAATAAAATAAAATAAAATAAAATAAAATAAAATAAATCAGAATCAAGGGCAAGAACCAGGGCACAACCCATTGACGAAAGATGTTCCCATTTGGGGTGGCGCTGTGGGTTAAACCACAGAGCCTAGGGCTTGCCGATCAGAAGGTCGGCGGTTCGAATCCCCGCTACGGGGTGAGCTCCCTTTGCTCGGTCCCTGCTCCTGCCAACCTAGCAGTTCGAAAGCACGTGAAAGTGCAAGTAGATAAATAGGTACCACTCCAGCGGGAAGGTAAACGGCATTTCCGTGCACTGCTCTGGTTCGCCAGAAACGGCTTAGTCATGCTGGCCACATGAGCTGGAAGCTGTACGCCGGCTCCCTCGGCCAGTAAAGCGAGATGAGGGCCGCAACCCCAGAGTCGGACACGGCTGGACCTAATGGTCAGGGGTCCCTTTACCTTTACCTTTCAACAGCTGCATGTAGTCATATTGGGGCGGAGTCAATGTACCTTAAAGACATTTCTCAACCCTATTGCACCTGCTCCCCTTGAGAGCATCCTCAGAAACCTACGATGCAATCGCCTTGATTTCAAGCCGTAGAGGTTGTTTGTGTTTACAGGACCTCACCTCCCTCCTCCCTGTTCGTTCCTTAAAATCTGTCCCAAGGTCTATTTAAAAACCCGTTTCTTTTTCCAGTTTCAGATGCCTGCCTTTTTTTAAAAAATGTCCTTTTCCTTTTCTCAGGGAAAAAACAAACAAACCAGATCTTCCTTCCCCAGTCTTCTCCCCACACTATATTTTGCCCCGTAGGAACGAACGGAGGCAAATGCACAGAAATAAGAGATTAAAAATGTAAATTTTATAAACAGAAAATCAAAGGTCCTAAATCCTTAGCATGGGGAAAGCCACCAAAAAGCATATGAACATTAAACCCCGTACATAAATAGAACTTCAAGGCTGAGTGTGCTAAATAATTCAGCGGTTAAGTCATAAGTGTTCTTAAACTTAAGTATAAAAATGCCCTTGACAATATTTCACAGCCGTGTATTTCCTTAAAATATTTAGCATTCTCATTAAAGAGAATGACTTTATTTTATATATTAGTTACACTCCTGCTCGCTAATATGGAGGAGTTGAAAAGGAAAAGAGCATTCTTATGCATATAAGCAAAAGACAATTTACATATAAAGTTAGGAGACGATTCACGGTTGTCTCCCCGCCCTCCCACGCGAGGGGCATTTAAACAAATTTATTCCTTAATGCGGGATATTAATATTTTCTACCTCAACGTGTCATTTGCCAGCACCGTCCCGAAGACGGCTTCATTCAGAAGCGACATCCCAGCTCCCGTCTTTGAGAGACTTAATGAACCTTACGCTTTTTTTTTTTTTTTTGGAATGCTGAACGGCAGGAAAAAAAAGGTCTATTACATATTCATCGCTGGGACGGAAGAATTCCTTCAACTCCTCAGCTTCCTGCTCTGGTTCTCTGTAAAACATTGTCAAAAGTCACCAGAGACGCTCGCTGAAAACTGCAACTCTTGATAGAGAGATGTACTCGGGAAATTTCAAGTACAGGAGCCTGTAGTCTATGGGCCCGGCGGGAATAGTTCTGACAGACACAAATGGAGGGATAATACATTTCTTGACATAATGGGATGAAAAAAAAAAGTTGGTGCTGGAGAAAGGACTGAATTAAAGTTGGGCCTTCAATAAAATCCTGAAGTTTCCAGGACCGTCGGAATTTTATTCACATGCATCTACATAAAGAAAAAAATAACATAGGGGTTCCCGCCGTGTTATTGTGCTGGCATCCTTCTCATCTTGGATAGCTCAGTGGGTCGAGCGTGAGACTCTTGATCTCAGGGTTGTGAGTTCGAGTCCCACACTGGGCAAAAGATTCCTAGATGACTCCTTGTGGTCCCTTCCGACTCTCCAATACGATGATGATGATGATGATGATGATGATAATAATAATAATAATTTATATAATAATTTATAATTTAATTATGGTGCTGGAGGAGACTCATGAGAGTCCCATGGACTGAAAGAAGATCAAACCTATCCATTCTTAAAGAAATCAGCCCTGAGTGCTCACTAGAAGGACAGATCCTGAAGCTGAGGCTCCAAGACTTTGGCCACCTCATGAGAAGAGAAGACTCCCTAGAAAAGACCCTGATGTTGGGAAAGATGGAGGGCACAAGGAGAAGGGGAAGACAGAGGATGAGATGGTTGGACAGTGTTCTTGAAGCGACGAGCATGAGTTTGGCCAAATTGTGGGAGGCAGTGAAGGATAGGCGTGCCTGGCGTGCTCTGGTCCATGGGGTCACGAAGAGTCGGACACGACTGAACGACTGAACAACAACAACAACATTTATACCCTGCCCATCTGGCTGGGTTTCCCCAGCTCCCAACAGAACTAAAAGCACAACAAAACATCAAACATTAAAAACTTCCCTAAATATGGCTGCCTTCAGATGTCTTGTAAAAGTCAGATAGTTGTTTATTTCCTTGACATCTGATGGGAGGGCGTTCCACAGGGTGGGTGCCACTACCGAGAAGGCCCTCTGTCCAATTCCCTGTAACCTCACATCTCGCAGTGAGGGAACTGCCAGAAGGCCCTCGGAGCTGGACCTCAGTGTCTGGGCTGAACGATGGGGGTGGAGATGCACCTTCAGGTATACTTTGTTCTCTGGTGCAGAATCCAGCACTTTCAGGATCAAAGCCTCGAATCAAAGAATCGTTGAGCTGGAAGGGACCTTCTAGTCCAGCCCTCTGCAATGTAGAAATTTGCAGCTGTCAAACCTGCAACCTTGGCATTATCAGCACCAAGCTCTAACCAGCTGAGCTATTTTTAAAGTTTCTAGACCTTATGATTGCATTGATAAATTGCATTATCAGCAAATGGACAAGGCCTGGTGAAATTTCAGAGTAGAGGAAGACTGGCCTTTGGGGTTCTGCAAAACAATTTGTCCTTCCCTGTGGGTAGCAGAAGCAGAATAAGTCACACAAAGAGAGAAAGATAGGAGTGTCTGAACAACCAGCAAACATGCCTTTGGGTGACCTTGGTGGTTTCCCCCCAGCTCTGCCTGGAGATGCCAGGATTTGAACCCAGGATTGTCTGCATGCAAAGCAGATGCTGTGCCGCTGAGTTACAGCTTCCTTGCTGAAATTATCTTTATTCTACCAGCAGTAGCAAAATTGAATCCCCAAGGCTGCTTTTTGGCTCGGTTGGGGGCTGAAGGGGAGAAAAGGCAAGCCGAGTGGTCGCAATGGTTCTTTTGTCTGCGAACAGGAACAAAAGCACCGAGTTTGTTCTATGCAGGATATGGAAATAAATCTCCAATTTCAGGCAGTTCTTATGGCTTGCTGCTGGACCCAGATGTCAGAGATAGTGGTTAAAGGTGCCTGATTAGAAAGCATTTATTCATTCGTGCTGATTAGATTGAGTGGAATGAGTTTTAATTCCCCCCCCCCTTTGCATGCGGTGTAAGAGATAAAGCAACAGATCTCTCTATCACTACTAGGTCAGTTAAAATAGGACTCTCGCTCACTGATGAAACCAGGGGTGGAGGAGAGGGGAAGAGAGAGAATGGCATTTTGAAGAAGAAAGCTGTCGCTGGAGTTACGAGTCTGTTCCTCTGTATCATGTCTGCATTCGAATCCCACACACAAGGATGGAAGGGGTGGTGGCCTGCACCACCGCACATTAAGAGATCCAGTGTGGTGTGGTGGTTAGAGCGTTGAACTAGGACTTGGGAGACCAGGGTTCGAATCCCCACTCAGTCATGAAGCTAGCTGGGCGATCTGGGCCAATCACTCACTCTCAGCCTAACCGACCTCACAGGGTTGTTGTGGGGATCAAATGGGAAGGACAAGGACGGTGTACACCGCCTTAGCTCCTCGGATGAATGGTGGGGCATGAACGCAATAAATAATTACAATTACAATAATTTAAGGCAGCTTGTGAACAGTAACCACAAAGCAGTTCAGTAGCATAGAATCATAGAATCATAGAGTTGGAAGAGACCACAAGGGCCATCCAGTCCAACCGCCTGCCAAGCAGGAAACACCATCAAAGCATTCCTGACAGATGGCTGTCAAGCCTCCACTTCAAGACCTCCAAAGAAGGAGACTCCACCACACTCCTTGGCAGCAAATTCCACTGTCGGACAGCTCTCACTGTCAGGAAGTTATTCCTAATGTTTAGGTGGAATCTTCTTTCTTGTAGTTTGAATCCATTGCCCCGTGTCCGCTTCTCTGGAGCAGCAGAAAACAACCTTTCTCCCTCCTCTAGATGACATCCTTTTATATATTTGAACATGGCTATCATATCACCCCTTAACCTTCTCTTCTCCAGGCTAAACATACCCAGCTCCCTAAGCCGTTCCTCATAAGGCATCGTTTCCAGGCCTTTGACCATTTTGGTTGCCCTCCTCTGGACACGTTCCAGCATGTACAGAGTGCTACAGACTGTTCCCATACCGGTTTAAACTGTATTTTAATAATGATGGTTTTATGCGTGTTTTCTTAACGGTTTCAAATTTTGATTTTAGCAATGCTTTATCTACAATTCTATCTGTGCACTGCTGAGAGCTCTTTGAGTAAGTGCTTTGAACAAATCTTTCAAATGAATGCAGAAATAATCCTGTCACGGTCCTTGAAACGCTGTTGCAGGGTTGGTCAGCATTATTGTGCCCATAATACAGATGAAAGACTGAGGCTGAGAGCAGGGAAGGTGATTGGCTGTTGGTGCCACTTAGGGAGTTGGTGAGAAAGTTATTCCCTGATTGGATGCTACAATCGTTAGAAACAGGGCTGTGTTTCCCTCCCAGGTATTCTCCATTTCTGGAGAGCTTGTGGAGCTTCTGAGAGGCCCAAAAGTGTACCAAACTGTGTGTAAGAACTGTTTTTAAAAAAGCTTCTCTCCGCAGGTGGCTTTAAGTTAGTGCGGCCAGTGGGAACGCACTGGGCTCCATACTGCAGGGGGTGCCCCAAAATGCTGTAGAACGCGGCGCAAGAGCTGGGGACACCAAATTTTAGCATTGCATTGCTGAAATTTGAGATCCCAAAGTCTGCTACTGCACCCTCAGAAGCTGAGAGACAGCTCCAATGCTTTAGAGCCAGCCAGCTTTGCTTGGGAAGCTGGCCAAATACCCCCAGAGTGGGTCGCTTAGACTCAGGATTCACGCTTCGTCCAACATGGGTGCACCTCTAGTTTTCTGCATCTCTCTCTACTTGTGATAACAGAGCTTTCCTCAACAGAAGAGGAGGGGGAGGGTGCCATCTTCAGGGAGGGCTAGGAAGGGATTTGTGTCTGAAATCCCAGAGAACTGCTGCAGACAGTAAAAAATAAAATAAACATTAGATGGACCAAGACCCTGACTCAGTGTAAGCCAACTTCCTGGACTGTTGCATCTATGAATGTCAATGACAAATTCATGGAGGACAACAATATCCGGGGTTACTATGCATTGTGGTTATGCTCTACCTCCACTTTCAGAGGCAACGTGCCTCTGAGTACGAGTTTTGGGGAATCTCAAGGGGAAGAGTTCTGCCGCACCCGCTCAGGTCCTGCTTGTGGGGTTCCAAGGCTGTCTACTTGGCCACTGTGAGAAGTTAAAAAGGACCACTGGACGGTTAAGTCCAGTCAAAGGCGACTACGGGGTTGCGGCGCTCATCTTGTTTTCAGGCCGAGGCAACTGGCATTTGTCCACAGACGGCTTTCCGGATCATGTGGCCAGCATGACTAAACTGCTTCTGGCGCACGGAGGACCGTGATGGAAGCCAGAGCACATGGAAATGGCATTTACCTTCCCACCACAGCGGTACCTATTTATCTACTTGCGTTGGCATGCTTTCAAACTGCTAAGTTGGCAGGAGGTGGGACAGGGCAATGGGAGCTCACTCCATCACAGGGATTCGAACCGCTGACCTTCTGATAGGCAAGCCCAAGAGGCTCAGTGGTTTAGATCACAGTGCCACCCACGTACCCAGGCCACTGTGAGAGAAGGATGGAGGACCAGAGGGTCTTGGGCCTGATCCAGCAGGGTTCTTATGTTCTTATATAGACATACTTACAGGAGGTCCCAGGTTTAATCCCTAGTATCTCCAAGTAGGGCTAGGAGAGGGCCCTTACTGAAATTCTGGAGAGCTGCTGCCAGTCAGTGTAGATGTACCGGACTGGATGGACCTGGGACCTGAACTGGATGGACCTGGGACCTGACTCTGTATCTGGCAGCTGCCTGCAGTCCATGAGAAGCCCTGGGCTGGTACTTCTCCTATAAATACCAATTGCATCTGAAAAGCTGTTTGCACACCCAGATTCCTGAGAACTAACTAACTCAACTATTAGCGTATTGGGTGGATGGGGGAACTAGGAGAGGGGTAGTGTACCTCTGGTGGGGGACATGTTATGCTCAGATCTCACCTGTGGCTCCTAGGAGCTGTCAGCATGTGACAGTGGCCACAATCCCAGGAATGGCTTTGGCTGGTTGGTTAAACCAGGTGTGGGGAGCTGATGGGTCTCAAACGCTTGGTGAGTTGCATGCGAAGGCAGGCTCCGATGGATTGAGTGGACAAGAGCAATAGTGGGTCCAGCGGTCCAGAAGGTAGTTTTTGCTCATGCTCTAGAGGGAATTGAGGAGCAGGTGAGGCTCACCCACCTGGGAAGGTGGCCTATCTAGGAGAAGGACAACTCTGATCCTGAACTTCTGCTGCCTTGTGTGACATCTTCAGGAGAAGAAAGGGCTAAGGAGTAAACTCTACACCAATCTGGAATGGAGTCCCTAAGATGGTTGGGTGGCGCCTTGTACGCCTCCTTCTGGCAACTCCTGCAGCCAAGATTGCTCTGCTCTCTTTTGGACCACATCAGCGATGCTGGGGGGGGGGGTCTTGTCCTCTGGGCAGTCCAGGACCTCCGCACACACTGCCCAGGCTTGTACCCCAGAGAGATCACTCCAGTGCTGCTAATGCAGCGGTTTGACTTCACCTCCGGAGGCGCACTCCATTGTTTTTCGAGACAGGCGGATGCCAACAATTGGCATGTAAGCAACACAGCCCTCTCCATCCACTCTCTCTGGATGCACAGAATGCTGAACATGAAGAAGAAGAAGAAGAAGAAGAAGAAGAAGACGGAAAAGAGGAGGAGGAGTTTGGATTTGATATCCCACTTTATCACTACCCGAAGGAGTCTCAAAGCGGCTAACAATCTCCTTTCCCTTCCTCCCCCACAACAAACACTCTGTGAGGGGAGTGAGGCTGAGAGACTTCAGAGAAGTGTGACTAGCCCAAGGTCAAACAGCAGCTGCATGTGGAGGAGCGGGGAAGCGAACCCAGTTCACCAGATTACGAGCCTACCACTCTTAACCACTACACCACACTGGCTCTCATAGGTGGTACATATCTCAATAGGCACCAAAGAGCTACGCTAGTTCTTTCCCCACACCCCGCAAAACAGGTTGGCATTTCTCTCAGTGGTACATCTGGCGTAATTGGATGGCATTTCCCAGGAAGTAGTCCAACGACAGCATGCCAGAGCGTTAACAGAAGAAGCACTTGTGCTTTGTGTCAATCATTTACCACCTGACAGTTCAATCAACATAGTTCCTGTGATGGTTTTCAAGCCCACCAGTGCCAGGGAGGGAGATCGGCAAAGGCTTCTGCTCCGCATCCGCGGGGGAAGCTATTCAGCCCCCAGTGCGGATGTTGCCAAGTGTTGCTTAGCAATGGGCTGTTTGTAGGCCACAGCCGAGCCACTGAGGGACTGACATTCACACCTTTGTTGAAAAGGCTTCATTCAGTCAATTAGGAACTACAGCGAGAACAAGGATGAGGGTTGCCAGAAATTCAATGTGCAGCTTCCAGCTTCCAAATAATCCCTTACTCAGTCATCCTTTTTAAAAAATATATATATCCTGAACACATACATATAAAGAGCGGAGTTGGAGCCAGCGAGGCCCGCAGTTTTTAGATGTGCCATTTTTTGGGGGTAAATCGGGGTTCAGATCTACACACAGTCGTAAATGGATGAGGAAATATGGAGGTCAGGACTGTCTGCATGCAGCTTTGTCAACTGGAGGAGAACTGGAACACAGAACCCCTTGGCAGTGAGTTTTCCATTGCGTAAGAAGAGCCTCCCAGATCAGGCCAATGGCCCATCTAGTCCAACATCTTGTCTCACTGTGGCCTAACAGATGCCTGGGGGAAACCAGTGAGCAGGATCCAAGCCCCAAAGCATCCCATTCCACCTTCTTTTTCCAGCTACTGGTATCCAGAAGATTTCACAGGTTCCGGAGCTAGGCATGCATGCATCTGATAATTTTTATTTCTTTCAGTTTCTCATTTTTTCTTCCCAATCTAAAGTTCAATTCTCCACATTCAGTGGCGCAGGAAGGCTCCACGCTACCCGGGGCGGCAAAAGGAAATGCCACAGGGGGCAGGGCGTCGTGACATCACATTGTGACGTCACGGCGGAGTGCCGCTTCCGCAGCCCCCTTTTAAGCCGCCTTTTCACTCTGCGGCTCAAAAGGAGCCCGCTGAAGCGGCGGCCCGACAACAGAGTGCACCTGCGTGAAATGTCGCACAGGCGCACTCCGTCATCGGGCCGTGTGCTGCTGCGGCCTGCTTTTGAGCCGCAGAGTGAAAATCCCCCCGTCGCGGGAATTCGAACCGCCAACCTTCCGATCAGCAAGCCCTAGGCTCTGTGGTTTAGACCACAGCAACCAAAACTATCAAGTGCCTTGAGAATGATTTGGAGGAAAGGGCACCTCTTTTGCAGAAAGGGAAAGACTTTTTGAGAAACTGGAAGGGTGGATTTCAGCACTCGTCTACCTGATAATGGCAGCCCTGCTGGAGTTATGTAGATCTGGGACAGGTCAGTGCTTGGATGGCAGGGTGCCTGGGCCCCCCGTTGCAGACCGCCCTGAGTTCCGTCACGGAAGAAGAATGGGGTACAAAATGCAACAAATAAATTTCGTCACCTGATGCTTTGAGCTTCCATGCATGCACGGAATGTGAAGATTGAAGAGGTTGCACTCCGAAGCTGTCAAGAATCTCACATCCACTTACGACGGTATTCCATGGAGAAGGGACAGCTAATTCCATCCGTGCTTCTGAGCCCTGGCTTGTTAATTGGCATTACCTTGAATTCCCAGCTACGTTCGAAGGTATGGACCTCAGGAATTTTAAAGTCATTATGTGGGTGAGGGACTCATCAAAATAAATCCTCCAGGTCTGGTAGAGGCAGAGAGGGAATAGCTGTCGGAGGAAAGAGTGGTTCGCAGCCAATTGGTAGGAAAGGAGAGGCTGAGATGGTGCAGGACTCGCTGGGAAAGGTCAGCCATACTACTCTGGGTGTCTCTGCCTGTGAACTTTATGCATCACATAAAATAAATTTAGAGCAGTTTAATTTAACAGCCTGATTAGTGCGACACTTCTCATAGGAATATTTCTGTGGTACGTAATGCAGAGAGAGAGAGAGAGAGAGAGAGAGAGAGAGAGAGAGAGAGGGAGATGGAGGCCAGCTTTCAAGATGGAGCAGAAGGGTGGAATGTCATCCAAGTCCCCATTTGATGCTAACATCCTTTGCGACTTGGGTTAACCTGTAATGGGTGGAGCCATAGTTTCTGATGTCACCTAAGGGGTGGAGCTTGTCAAGTTCCACTATGAAGGACAAGGGAACCAGGAAGTCATAGATGGGGTGGTTGATTCTGTTTCTCTCAGCCTTAAATTCAGCTTTCCGTATTTCCACAGCAATTTTTTTTTAAAAAAACCATGAAGATTCATCAGCACTTTACTGCGAATTTCTCCTCATCAACAGATTTTCTTTGCACTCTTGACTCATATACACACTTTTGCAATCAGTTCCCCTTAATATGATGCATTTCTGTATGCTATTTTCACAATTATATGTGTTTTTATGCAACAATTTCCCCTAACATATGCACGTTTGTACCTGTTGTTTTTGGCATTGCAAAAGCCAGAAAGAAATGTGAATCTGAGAGGAAATTTGCCTTTTGGTTTGCATGCTGGTTGGAAAAAAAATGTGAATTAGATCATTGCTCATAAAGATGCAAACAAAATTGAATTTCCCACCCTCATCTATGGTGCAGAGAGCTGCAGGTATTTATTTATTTTATTTATAAAATTTATATACCACCCTTCAACCAAGGATCACAGGGCAGTTTATAAGATTTGACCAAGTCACGCTCTGAACAAGAGAGGAAGCGCACCAATGATTTACCTCACATCCTGAAGCTGTGAGTTAAAATATCAGTTTCCACTCAGGAAGGGATTGGACATGTGTCGATCTAAATGGCATGATGCCGAAGGACCAACCTGGCAAGTTACAAATTATACTCTTAGGCAGTGGTAAGAAATATCCTGTGTGCTGCGGAATCCTGGGTTTTCTCAGAAGCTTTTCAGGGATTCCTCAAATGAGTCCAGGAACTCATATAGATAATCCTGGTAGCATTGGAAGACCTCCTATGAGAGATGCTATTCACCTAAGTGAACATGTAAACAATACCCCAGACCAGGGGTCAGCAAACTTTTTCATCAAGGGGCCAGTAAATTGTTCCTAAGACCTTGTGGGGGGGGCGGACTATATTTTGAAATATGTAAATACCCTGCAAGCCGATCCTGCAGCTGCCTCCGGACCTGGAGGAGGAATGCACTCTGCACGCACTCAGGAGCGTGTCTTGGCACCGCCCGCTCACCGGCGTTGTTGATGAGCAGCAGCTGCTCCATTGGCCCGTCCCCGTGGAGCTCCCAGGTGGCGTGCACCATGCTAAAGCACGGGCCCAGCAGGTGCGCCAAGCTCTGGCTGAAGCCCCATGACGCGCCCGTCATGATGCCCATGGCGTGGCACAGACCCGCTGCCCACCAACCTCTCCATCCATGGCCGTGCCAGGTTTACCTCAGCACGTGAGCACCCGCCCAGAAGCTGTGCCAGCATCGCAGAAGTCAGTCCCCGTGCGGCGAGGCTTCCGCAGCATGCAATGCAGGGACTGACCGAGCGGGTGGCAGGGTCCGTGGTCCAGATTTACGAGCCTGGGGGGGCCGCATCCAGCCCCTGGCCATAGTTTGCCGACCCCTACCCCAGACCCTCCAAGGGTGAATCTACACTGATCAGTTATAACATTAAAATGCATTATAAAAGTGTGGCACCAGAGGGCGCTGCAGAGCAGCAATCTATCGGCAACGGGAAATTGCATTGAGAACTATATAACTTTTTAAAATAGACTTTAATAGCGTTTTTACAGAGCAGTGTAGATCCAGCCCAAGTGTCTCTATTTTCCAGGCACAGTTCCGGATTTAAAGAAGCTATTCCAGTTTCCGGTTTGATCCTGGAATCCCCTGCTTTTCCTTAGGAACATCCCTATTTTGATCAAAGAAATTTTGGAGGGTCTGCGATCCTGGTACAAGGCAAGTTCCAATGATCAATATTCAATTACAGCGCAATCCTAAGCATTCATACAATTCAATTCACTTATTAGACCATTTTTGCTCCATCCATTTAAAACACTGTGATGCCACTTTAAACAGTCATGGCTTTCCCCCAAAGAATTCTGGGTAGTGGAGTTTCTTAAGGGTGACAAGAGTTGTTAAGAGGCCCCTATTCCCTTCTCAAAGCTCCAGTTCCCAAAGTGGTTTAACTAGCAACTCCTCTTTCAAAAAACCCTGGGAACTGTAGCTCTGGAAGAGGAATATATGGGTTTGCTAACAACTTTTCACACACTTAGCAAACTACAGATCCCAGAAATCTTTGGCGGCAGCCATGGCGATTAAACCAGTATACGTGTGCTTTAAATGTGGCCTCTTGAATTAAGTGCATTTAGGTT
The DNA here is from genome assembly GCF_009819535.1 of Lacerta agilis. Classification (NCBI taxonomy): domain Eukaryota; kingdom Metazoa; phylum Chordata; class Lepidosauria; order Squamata; family Lacertidae; genus Lacerta; species Lacerta agilis. The sequence continues at coordinate 109,831,273 of NC_046314.1, read as the reverse complement.
CACAGCCTTAATTGATTTCCCCACAGGTTTTTAAGGCCTTTTCCTGTTGCTCCTTAATCTTTAGCCTGAATCTGCCGTTTCTCTCATTTAAACTCACTCCCCCCCCTTCTGTCCCTGTGGTGGAAGACCAAGGGCAAAGGGGGAGAAACAATCATTTAAAGGCAAAGACCTCCCCCCCCCCACAGTTGGCGTTCTGCTGGCTTTCGATGACACAGAAATGAATAGTGTCCCTGCCACCTGTTAGTACCTATTAGGAAAGAGGCTGTGTACTGCTAATCTGTGATCATGAAAAGGCCATCTGCTAATGCCCAGAGGTCATTAAGATACTAGCCATGTTTACTCGGCTCTTATTGGCGCGAGCCGCAGTTTCTGAGGGGGAAAGGTGTCTCGAGAGGCTATTAGGTGGCGCCCGCTCCCCTGCCATGGAAGTTACAGGCTTGTCAGCATTTTCCGTGGCAGTCCTCTGCGGCTTCAGAGTTCTCCTTATGCTGGTGTTCAGCGGACAATCCGAGCCCGAGAAGGAGCATGGCCTGCGAGTTTGCATCGCTTTGAGAGGGCGGGATCCAGTTCAAATAATCCAGACAAGACCCCCAGCAGCAGGTTACAGGCGCTTCAGGTTACAGACTCCGCTAACCCAGAAATAGTACCTCGGGTTAAGAACTTCACTTCAGGACAAGAACAGAAATCGTGCAGCAGCGGCATGGCGGCAGCAGGAGGCCGCATTAGCTAAAGTGGTACCTCAGGTTAAGAACGGTTTCAGGTTAAGAACGGAACGAATTAAGTTTGTAACCCGAGGTACCACTGTACAATGAAATGTACACTTTGGGTTGCAGATTCTGCTAACCTGGAAGTAGTACCTTGGGTTAAGAACTTTACCTCAGGATGAGAACAGAAATCGCGCAGTGGCAGCGGGAGGCCCCATTAGCTAAACTTGTACCTCAGGTTAAGAACGGTTTCAGGTTAAGAACAGATCTCCGGAACGAATTAATTTCTTAACCCGAGGTACCACTGTACAATGAAATGTACACTTCGGGTTACGGACTCCGCTAACCTGGAAGTAGTACCTTGGGTTAAGAACTTTACCTCAGGATGGGAACAGAAATCACGCGGCAGCAGCGGGAGGCCCCATTAGCTAAACTTGTACCTCAGGTTAAGAACGGTTTCAGGTTAAGAACAGATCTCCGGAACGAATTAATTTCTTAACCCGAGGTACCACTGTACAATGAAATGTACACTTCGGGTTACGGACTCCGCTAACCTGGAAGTAGTACCTTGGGTTAAGAACTTTACCTCAGGATGGGAACAGAAATCACGCGGCAGCAGCGGGAGGCCCCATTAGCTAAACTTGTACCTCAGGTTAAGAACGGATTCAGGTTAAGAACAGATCTCCGGAACGAATTAATTTCTTAACCCGAGGTACCACTGTACAATGAAATGTACACTTCGGGTTACGGACTCCGCTAACCTGGAAGTAGTACCTTGGGTTAAGAACTTTACCTCAGGATGGGAACAGAAATCACGCGGCAGCAGCGGGAGGCCCCATTAGCTAAACTTGTACCTCAGGTTAAGAACGGTTTCAGGTTAAGAACAGATCTCCGGAACGAATTAATTTCTTAACCCAAGGTACCACTGTACAATGAAATGTACACTTCGGGTTACGGACTCCGCTAACCTGGAAGTAGTACCTTGGGTTAAGAACTTTACCTCAGGATGGGAACAGAAATCACGCGGCAGCAGCGGGAGGCCCCATTAGCTAAAGTGGTACATCAGGTTAAGAACGGTTTCAGGTTAAGAACGGAACCTCCAGAACAAATTAAGTTCTTAACCCGAGGTACCACTGTACACGACATTTTCAGAAGGTAAAATTAAAATTCTTTGGCTTTCCCAAAGCAGCTTATGTACTTCTTCATCAAACATAGATTTACCAAGGTAAATGTTGCCCAGTCGCAAAAATAATAGAGTTGAATTCCTCACACCCAAAAAGATATTTTTAAGACACCCCCCCCCACTGAAGAAATTTGCAAAAGTTTTCAACCCCTGAAATGGTACGCCCCTACAACAACCCTGTAATGTGGCAGGTAGGTAGCCGTGTTGGTCTGCCATAGTCAAAACAAAATTAAAAATTAAAAATTAAGCAATCCTTCCAGTAGCACCTTAGAAACCAACTAAGTTTGTTCTTGGTATGAGCTTTCTGAAGAAGTTTGCATGCACACGAAGGCTCATACCAAGAACAAACTTAGTTGGTCTCTAAGGTGCTACAGGAAGGATTTTATTTTTATTTTTTATTTTGCTTTTCCTGTAATGTGGGTCATTATCACCATGTTCAAGTTGCAGAAGGAAGGGATGGGGCTGAAACTGACTTGCCATTTGTTATGTACTGAGTTGAATAGGATCCAAACTGCAGCAGTCTGATTGGTCCTAGAACAATAGGATTGAGATTGCAGCAGTCTGATTGGTCCCAGAACAATAGGATTGAGATTGCAGCAGTCTGATTGGTCTGTAGGAGCCACCCAATCCAGCTCCAGGTGGAAGTGAATCCGCACTCTGATTGGCATACAGGAGTATCCAGGAATTAGCCAATCACATGGGGCCCATTGTGTAAATAGTGTATATAAAGCAAACGTTTTGGGGGAACTACATTCCTCACTACTATGAGCTGAATAAAGAGCATGAAAGTCACACTGGACTCCGAGTATCTTTCACCATTCTTCATGGCAGAGGCAAGATCTGATCTCTCTCTCTCTCTCTCTCTCTTTGAGATGAGACCCCTTCTCTCACTGATGTACTTTGGATTCAACTCCCTCTCTGCCGGGTCCCAGATAAACTTCTTGGTGGCTCCTTGGTGGCTTGCAAACAATGTTCACTTTGCTACCTAGGATTGCACATGGAGATGGCATAGGTGCTTCAGAGGGGGGAAAATATTGGTTAACTGGAAAGAGCAGCAAAGTCCGTATAGATTTGCCACCCATTTCAGGGGAGAGAAATCACTTCTAGGCTGACTTGAGGTCAGGAGTGGGACTATTGCTTTTCAATGTGCTTATTAATGACCTTTGAGCCTGGCTTTGCCTAGGGAGGGACAAAATTTTGCTGGTGACAATAAAATTGGAAACGTTAAGCTACTCAATTGATCAAGAGATATGACAGGGTTTTGCTGCAAAAGAGAAGCTGAGGATGCTTTTCAGGAGAAGGGGGGTGGAGGCGGCCAGTTCTTCAGGAGAGGACTGCAGAATGGTCCAGTACGAAGGAAAATTGCTCTGAATTCACACAAAAAAAGCTTGCATGCGGTAGAGATGAAGTGAATTTTCCCCATGTATTTCCTCTACACACAAAAAAATATATACATTGTCCCCTGAGACTAATGGCTTGAGAGGGAGCTTGAATTGGAGGAAGATGCAGGTACAAATATATTGGCAGAAGGCTCTTAGTCAGGGGCGGACAATGTCTGACCCTCGGCACTCTCCTGAGGCCACACACCCTGCTTCACACACGCCCGACCAGGGCCGGCCCTCCCATGAGACAATATGAGGAAGAAAATTCTGGGGATTATGTGGAAGGTGGCTAGGAATGCAAGGAAGAAGCAGATTGAGTTTTTCTTCCTTTCTCATAACACCAGAACTTCTGAAGCTGGGGCTGAATGTTGGGAGATTCGGGGCAGGCAACAACAGGAAGTGATTTTTTTCAAGCAGCACATTGTTAACCCATGGAACTCACTCCCTCAAGAGGCAGTGATAGATATCATCTGATGTTGTCTGTGAATTCTCAAAACAGTATTGAGAGGTGGGTGAGATACTGTATCCATTGAACGGTACTGGTGGAGTTTAACTTCGCTGACCCAATTTAGTTCGCTGACTTGATTTACTTCTGCCATTTTGTGAGAGGCATTTACTGTGCGAAATCAGATACTGGAACCTTCTCTTTGCCACTAGTGAATGCCACAAAAGTTTTGGCTGAAAAATTAGCTTGCAAGAATCACACGGAACAATGAAAAATCTATCACGATGCGTCTTTTGGAGCTGAAATAAAAAGTGCAAGAGGATTGTTTTGTTTAGCATTTGATTTGGAAATGATGTATGAGTACATCATAAAACACTTATATTAAAAAAAGAAAACAATTTCTCTGAATCTAGCAAACATATATATTGTGCTGCCTTATCATTCAGTCATTTTAGAGTGAAAGTTTTTTTTAAGAAAAATTCCAGTCTTTGGTTTTATATCATGTTGCTGATATATTCTTCTAATACTTTTATTTAAAAGGCCTATTATTCAGCACTGTGTATCAAGTTATTCATTTTGGTGCTGAAAGTGGAACTGTTTCAAGTAGCATTTGGTTTTGCTGTGGGTATCTGCACTTTGCTGAAAGCTCTAATTCAGATGATGGACTTCTATCATTCATTGGATTCCTTGCATACATATTTAAATCTGCTCCCAAACTTTGCTGCTCTGCTGAAAAGTCCCATAAATCCCACCTGGCAGCTCCTAGTAAAACAATCTTCACCTGAATACGCTGAGGATCCCAGGAATCATAGCTATGTTTGAGGTCCTCTGCAGACTGAGTGTTTTACTACAGGTGTAGGGATGCGGGTGGTACTGCAGTCTAAACCACTTAGCCTCTTGGGCTTGCCGATCAGAAGGCCAGTGGTTCGAATCCCTCTGACAGAGTGAGCTCCCGTCGCTCCGTTCCAGCTCCTGCCAACCTAACAGTTCAAAAGCACACCAGTGCAAGTAGATAAGTAGGTACCACTGTGGCAGGAAGGTAAACGGTGTTTCCGTGCACTCTGGTTTCCGTCACGGTGTCCCGTTGCGCCAGAAGCGGTTTATTCATGCTGGCTGCATGATCCGGAAAGCTGTCTGTGGACAAACGCAGGCTCCCTCGGCCTGAAAGCGAGATGAGCACCGCACCCCGTAGTCGCCTTTGACTGGACGTAACTGTCCAGGGATCCTTTACCTTTTGTACCTGCCAGAGGGGCATCCTGAAACAGAGGCTACATTCCCCTGGCAGTTTATTCCATTTCCTCACAGTTTCCCTGTTAATTTCCCTATTATATTTCATAGAATCTCAGAATCTCAACTAAAGCATCTACGACAGATGGCCACCCGACCTCTGCTTAAATACCTCCAGGAGAAGTCCACTCCACCATTAAACTTCCTGTCAGAAAGTTCTACCAGATGTTTAGTTGGATTCTCCTTTCTTGTAACTTTAAGCCATGGGTCTGGGTGCTACTCTCCTCTGGAGAAGGAGGGAAAAAGCCTGCCCCGTCTTCCGTGTGACAGCCCTTGAGATCAGTCAGAAAAGCATTGAAAGCAACACTGCAAATATCTGTGGTGTGGACACACTTGTTCTGGTTACTTTACCTCGAAAAGTTGTGGAGTTGGAAAGGGTTCTGGAAAGGTAACCTGTCATGCTTTGGGGAATCCGATCCCTCCCACAGTGGCAAGCCAAGAAGTGGATAAACAAGAAGAGTTCTTACCAAGTCTTTTATTCACTATTCACAGAGAGAGAGAGAACATAGAAATGCTGTCTCTCTTAGATAATGGCGTTGCTCCGAATAAAGTCCCACCCCCTCTGTTTCCCCTATTATATGTCATCCCTGCGTTGACTGATCTGTGCTTTCTGCCTCTGAGCTTTCTGTCCTCCTCCTCCTCCTCTCTCTCTCTCTCTCTCATTTTTATATGTTTTTTTTTTAATTAAAGATTTTCTTGATTTACAAAAGTGTGTGCAATGTCTCTCTCGTGTTTTTTCCATGTAACGTTTTTACAAATCAGTTTTGGTTGTTGAGACATTGGGGAGAGAAGGGGGAAAGAGGTGGGTGGGATGGGTGAGGTGTGGTGACGATGTTTCTATTTTCCTTAATATATGTAGGGTTTGATGTCAGCGTCGTTTGTGCAGGTTCTCTGTTGTTCGCTTGTGCTCCTTTGGTGGTGAGAGAGGTCGGGGTTGGCGTAGGGTGTGATTGTTCATTTGTGGTTGGCTGTGGTGGTCTTTGGTTTCCTGTGTGAGTGGGGTGGGTGGGTGTTTTGGATCAGGTTAGCCATATTGATTTGTATGCTGTCGGTAGATTTTTGTCATTGTCTTGTTGGGCTGTGTGTGTGATGAAGGGGGACCGTACCCGGGGTGAAGGTGTCTTCTTCTGTTTGTCCCTGTGTCAGTTTCAGGTTACTGGTTAGTTTTTCTAGTAGGGCTGTTTCCCATACTTATTTTTATATGATTTGATTAGACATTCATACAAACAATAGTATACATACACTTACAACCATAGTAACATAATAACAACAAAATATATCAGCAAAAAAAAAAAGATAAGGAGAAAAATGAAAGGAAGAAAGTTAGGTAAGAAAGAATTGCATAAGATAGGTGGGCGATAGTACACCTATGTGACTTCCCTCCACCAGTGCTCATCATTTTTTCAATCAAGTTCTTATTTACATTGCAAATCATGTATCACTACATTACGTATTTCTTACTATACTATACTATACTATACTATACTATACTATACTATACTATACTATACTAATATACTATTATCAAGACAACTTTATGAGCTTAGTCTAAACATATTATCAGCATGTTATCTTTAGAGCAGTGTTTACTCATGTACTCTTCGAACCATAACCATTGTGACCTTGCTTTTTCCTGTAAGACCAATTGCAGTCGTTAACAGTCGCCAACAGGTTTTCCACACCATAGAATCATAGAATCATAGAGTTGGAAGAGACCACAAGGGCCATCCAGTCCAACCCCCTGCCAAGCAGGAAACACCATCAAAGCATTCCTGACAGATGGCTGTCAAGCCTCTGCTTAAAGACCTCCAAAGAAGGAGACTCCACCACACTCCTTGGTAGCAAATTCCACTGCCGAACAGCTCTTACTGTCAGGAAGTTCTTCCTAATGTTTAGGTGGAATCTTCTTTCTTGTAGTTTGAATCCATTGCCCCGTGTCCGCTTCTCTGGAGCAGCAGAAAACATCAGCCAATCATCCATTCCCACCACCCTTCTGAGTAATGCCCCTCCCCACTCTCTCACTATATATAAGGGTCTGGTGACTTCTGTTTCAGTGTATCTGAAGAAGTGTGCATGCACATGAAAGCTCATACCTGGAACAAACTTAGTTGGTTTCTAAAGTGCTACTGGAAGGAATTATTTTGTTTTCATTGTGACCTTAATTTCTGGTGTGTTTGATATCTTATTGCCACAGTTAATTTTGCCAGTTCTATAAATTCTGTTAATTTATATAGCAATCCTCTTTTGGGGGTATATAATTTGCAAAGAGCTGTTCTACTACTCTCAACGCATGCCGGGTCCTGGGAGGGGGGTGGATCAGGAATGCTTTCCAGAGACACTGAGTCCATCACCTGTCTCTCCCTTGGTTCTTCTTCTCCCAATATTTTCCAGCTTCTTCCCTCTGCAGCCTCTGAACTATGACCTTCTGCAAACCACTGTTGTAAATGTATACTGTCTTCCTCTTCTTGGGAAGGTTCAGAAAAAGGGGACAGATGACATTCCCCACCATTCCTCCTCAGTCCAGTCCCTGGCACCACACAAATGATCAAGGGGACAGAGCCACTCCCCTATGAGAAAAGGGTACACCATCAAGAGGCAGCGTGGTGTAGTGGTTTGAGTGTTGGACTAGGACCTGGGAGACCATGGTTCAAATCTCCACTTGGCCTTGAAGTTCACTGGGTGAACTTGCATAAAACAGCACATCCCTATACATTTAAAAGGCATTGTTTAAGAGCCAGGAACCTGGAATAAAAGGAACATTTTTGCCTGGCACCTAAAGATATACTGTATGACAAAGGCACCAGGCGAGCGCCGTCCTGGGGAGAACATCCAATAAATGGGAAGCCAACAGTCCGTTCTCATGTTGCCACCCTCTTGCCAGACCTCTTTTGGACTAGGCACACGGAGAAGGGTCTCAGAAGCTGATCACGGGGTCCAGGTTGAAGAGGAGACCTATGTACGGCAACCTTGAGCCCCTTGGAGGAAAGTTGGGATATAAAACAAACACAAACACATATTTGAGATGTTTTAGTTCAGGGAAAAGGGAAGCGGGGGGGGGAACATGCTAGAGGTGCTTAAAATTATGCACGGAGATGTCACTGTGGTTCATTGAGCATACATAAGTGAACATGCAATTTAGCAACAAATCAAGTCAAGATGGAGGGTGGAGGAATGGGGGTGAGGCCAGCTATTCCCTGGAAATATCACCCTTTATGAAGGCCCCCACTCCTTGTAGTTGTTCTTCTGGCAGCAGCCCCTGAAGGCTTCTAGGGATGGAGGGTAGGGGAAGGCAGGTGGGGGGGGGGAACCACCTCCTGGTGGCCAATACAGAATGTCTCACCCATCAGAAACTGATTTATATATGGAGATGGAAAAGGCACTCAAGGTTCCATAAATCATAAATTAAGAGTGCAATCAAGTACTTGTGAAAGATTTACTACGTAAACTCTGGAACTCTCTGCCTCTTGACACCAAGCAGGTGCCTCCACTGTGCCCTTTTTGTTGCCTGCTAAAAACATTTTTGTTTAGACCAGCATGTAGAATATTTCAAAGAGTTGTTTCATTCTCTTCGGAAAGCGCTCTGAAGCTCGTTTGTTTTTTACAATCAAGTGCTGAATAAATTTCATGAAATAACAAATAAAAAAAAACCTACTGTGCGTGTTTAGAGATGGGTGCACTGGTAAAATATGCAGGTGGATGCAACTGATTTCATCTCTTGACTTCACCCATCCTGCCCAGAACCACCTTTTAAACCAAGTTGCAAAAATAATGACAATTTTTTTTTAAAAAAAATACCACTTTTCCATGATACCCAGATCTTCCGATGTCTTTCTCGGCCTGCCACAGGATTGGACAGACCTTAGTCAAAGATGGAAGGCAGAGGGAGAGGGAATTTAGTATAAAGCTATCTCCATCCTTTTCCTCCCAGCTATTGATCATTCTTTTGATGCAGTCCCAATCAACACCTTGTTATAGATGAGGCCATTGAGTGGAAGAGACTTAATAAATCTTCAACCTCTTATCACAATGGCAAACGGAAATCCATTCATAGCTGAAGCGTTGGTAAATGGGCAAAGGAATTATGAAACTATTATAATACACCCGGGAAATAAGAATAAAGCTTACAGTGGGCAAGACCATTGATTCTTCTAACCCAAACGTGGGTCTCCAGCTGTTTTTGGACTACAGTTCCCATCATCCCTGATCACTGGTCCTGCTGGCTAGGGATGATGGGAGTTGTAGTCCAAAAACAGCTGAAGACCCAAGTTTGGGGCAGAAGCTCCTCCCAGCCTGCCCAGGAGACATTGGGGATTGAACCTGTTACCTTCTCCATACAAAATAGATGCTCTACCATTATACAATGGCCCTTCCCCAGAAATACATCTTTGCATGGAGTTGCATCACTGGGAATAAGTTATTTGTGGCCACAGGAGGTCAAATCCCATGGACAATTGGGAGTACAGCAGGAATGCCCTCTCCAAAATGGTCCTCATGATTTGGATTGTGATGGTGCATTATCTAGCTCTACGAAGAGCAAATGAACTGTGGTGCCCAGAACTGGACACAGTATTCCAGGTGAGGTCTGACCAGAGCGGAATACAGTGGTACTATTACTTCCCTTGATCTAGATGCTAAACTCCTATTGATGCAGCCCAGAATTGCATTGGCTTTTTTAGCTGCTACATGAGTCAACAGTGTGATGCAGCAGCTAAAAAAGCCAATGCAATTCTGGGCTGCATCAACAGGAGTATAGCATCTAGATCAAGGGAAGTAATAGTACCACTGTATTCTGCTCTGGTCAGACCTCACCTGGAATACTGTGTCCAGTTCTGGGCACCACAGTTCAAGAAGGATACTGACAAGTTGGAACGTGTCCAGAGGAGGGCAACCAAAATGGTCAAAGGCCTGGAAATGATGCCTTATGAGGAACGGCTTAGGGAGCTGGGTATGTTTAGCCTGGAGAAGAGAAGGTTAAGGGGTGATATGATAGCCATGTTCAAATATATAAAAGGATGTCATGTAGAGGAGGGAGAAAGATTGTTTTCTGCTGCTCCAGAGAAGCGGACACAGAGCAATGGATTCAAACTACAAGAAAGAAGATTCCACCTAAACATTAGGAAGAACTTCCTGACAGTGAGAGCTGTTCGGCAGTGGAATGTGCTGCCAAGGAGTGTGGTGGAGTCTCCTTCTTTGGAGGTCTTTAAGCAGAGGCTTGACAGCCATCTGTCAGGAATGCTTTGATGGTGTTTCCTGCTTGGCAGGGGGTTGGACTGGATGGCCCTTGTGGTCTCTTCCAACTCTATGATTCTATGATTCTATATTTTTGGAGTACTCCTATTCAGCATCTGCATTTGAAAACTGAAGATGTTGCTGTAGCTGTCAGAATCGGGCAATACCTGACATCAGAAAATATTTGACAAGATTCAACAGCTGACCTAAAGCAGATGTCAGCATATGACAGCACCAGGTATATAGCATTCAGCATTTCCCATTACGTGACAGAGGACAGGCGGTAGAAATCAGGATTTGACAGATTTGGAATGCTGATGCAATAGAAGTGACTGGGCTTAACGTTGATTTCATCCATTCATCTCACCAGAACTTGCAATCGCAAAAAAATTTGATGTCAGATCACAACTTTGGTATTGGATTGTCAGAATTCAGCGTCAAATTTCACCAGCAAAATCTGAATTTGAAAATTCGCTTGAATTTGAAATGTGAGGCATTTCCATTCTGGCTCTGATGCAAAGTCTTGGCAATGCTTTGAGTTGCCCATTGCATTTCTGGTGCGTACTGAGCATGCATGTGCAGATAATGTATATCTGAACAGTTGACATTTGAATAGTGTTTACACTATTCCATCGTCTGGTGCATGTGCAGAGGAGAGGGACTAAGATAAACAAGCGTCTGGAAAGGTTGAGGGAGCTGAGTATGTTTAGCCTGGAAAAGAGGAGACTGAAAAGAAACATGATAGCCATCTTCAGGTATCTCAAGGGCTGCCACAAGGAAGAGGGAACAAGCTTGTTTTCTCCCTGTTTATAAAGTAGGACCCGAAGCAGAAGGAGATTCCAACTGAACATCATAAATAACTTTCTGATGGTAACAGCTGTTCATCAGTGGAATGGACTCCCTCGGGAAGTTGTGGACTCTCCTTCCTTGGAGGTTTTTAAGCCGAGGTTGGACGGCCATCTGTCATGGATGCTTTAGTTGAGATTCCTGCATTGCAAGGGTTTGGAGGAGATGACCCTTGGGGTCCCTTCCAGCTCTAAGATTTTGTGATTCGATGAGCAGTCCATCCTCTTCAGAACATAGGTCAAAACCAGCACTTGGAATTGGGCCCAGAAACTAACTGGTAGCCAGTGCAGACTCCCTAGAAAAGACCCTGATGTTGGGAAAGATGGAGGGCACAAGGAGAAGGGGAAGACAGAGGGTGAGATGGTTGGACAGTGTTCTCGAAGCTACTAACATGAATTTGGCCAAACTGCGAGAGGCAGTGAAGGATAGGAGTGCCTGGCATGCTCTGGTCCATGGGGTCACGAAGAGTCGGACACGACTGAACGACTGAACAACAACAACAGCCAGTGCAGTTGGACCAGGATTGGTGTAATATGCTCAAACCGTCTTGCCCTGGAGAGCAACCTGGCCACCCAAATTCTGCACCAGCTGAAGTTTCTGAACCATCTTCAGAGGCAGCCCTGCATTGCAGTAATTTGACCTCAAGGTTACCAGAGCATAGACAGCAGTAGTTAGGCTGTCCCTATCCAGGTAAGGGCACAGCTATTCTACCAACTGAAGCTGATGGAAGACACTCTGTGCCACAAGCTATGTACCCGCTACTTCAGAGGAAGTGTAACCCCATCCAGGGGCATAGGAAGTGGGGGGCAGAGAGGGCGGTTCACCCCGGGTGCCACTTGGGGTGGTGGTGGTGACAAGATGGCCCCTACCTCCCCCCAGCTGTAGAGCGGCCAGGGGTGCATCACGTGGCATCCATATGGGCAGCCACTCTTGCGTGCTGTCCATACAGACATCTGTATGGGCTGCCTCTTGCACGGCAACCATATGGGATGTCGCACATGTGCAGTCTGTACGGGATGCTGCACATGCAAAGGTAAAGGACCCCTAGACTGTTAAGTCCAGTCAAAGGCGACTATGGGTTGCGGTGCTCATCTCGCTTTCAGGCCAAGGGAGCCAGCGTTTGTCCACAGACAGCTTTCTGGGTCATGTGGCCAGCATGACTAAACCGCTTCTGGCGCAGTGGGACAATGTGACAGAAGCCAGAGCGCACAGAAATGCCATTTACCTTCTGGGCGTAGCGGTACCTATTTATCTGCTTGCACTGGCGTGCTTTCTAACTGCTAGGTTGGCAGGAGCTGGGACAGAGCAACAGGAGCTCACCCCGTTCCGCGTATTCAAACTGCCAACCTTCTGATCGGCAAGCCCAAGAGGCTCAGTGCTTTGGACCACAGCGCCACCCGCGTCCCATATCCTGGAGTACCTCTCCATCAGAGGAAGTGTAACCCCACCAAGAGCAGGCCACCTCCCAGCATCCTGGTCTAGGGAACCCCCCACTAACAGTGCCTCAGTCTTATCTGGATTGAGCTTCAGTTTGTTGGCTCCCTGAAACCCTGGAGGGTTGCTGCCTGCCAGTGTGGGCAATACTGAGCTCAATGAAGCAGTGGTCTGACTTGGCACCAGGTGGTTTCTTAGATTCCTGCGCTCCACATTCACCTGCGTTGCAGCATGCGTGACCTGATTTTCCCTCCCAAGTGAAAAATCACTGAGAACACCACATCCCCCTTTTCTGTTTCCATCCCCATCCTGTGCAGATTTGGAGTGCGGGGTTGCTCTTTCAATATTCCTATCTCGATTGCAAAAAAAAAAACACCCCACATAAGTCTGTTTAAAATAATAGCGATAATTTCCAAAGACCTCAGGATGAACAATGGCAACGGGAAGAGAGAGAGAGAGAGAGAGAGAGAGAGAGAGAGAGAGAGAGAGAGAGAGAGATGAAATTAAAGCGACCCAACTTTTGTGCGCGGTTTCAAAAGGAAACGCTCTTTCGGAACGGCTCCGCCTGCATTAAACTGGTCACGACCTCCCAGGTGTCTTTAAGGCTGAAGTGTTTCCTGGACCATTTAAAGCTACTCTGGCTGGGCTCATGTGACCCGCCTGACATTGGGAGATGGGGCTTTTAAGAACACCGCCACCTTGTCAATGGAACAGAGGTCACTAATAGCCTGCCTTGGGCCTTCCGACGGGGTCGCATTCAGATTGCGAGCCCCTGCGCACAAAAGGAAAGAGAAAGGAGAGGAAGCTGGCCCTGGAAGGGGTGAAGGAGGAGACGGGGGTAATTATCGTTCTTCCTCTCTCTCCCCCCCCCAACCCTACCCTACCCCCACCCCACTCCTCCTCATCCTTCACCCCCACCCACCCTCTCTCCAGGCTTAGAGTTATGCTCCGTGTCACTTTGTTAATGTGCTTGCATCCAGAGAGACACATAATGCCCCTCTCTCCGTCCTGTTTATTAGCGAGATCCATTTGCGCCAGAGTCTCTCCTCTCTCTCTCTCTTTTTTTTTTTAATGCCGCGACGTGAATGTGCTTTGATAGCAAATAATTACTGTGGTCCTTTTGACATGGAGAATCTACAGGCTGCCCTAGTTAAGCCAGTAATTAGCTTGTCCTCATTCTCCCCCCCCCTTCCCTCTTATTATTAGTATTATTATTATTATTGAGAAAGTACAAATTATCCTTGTATGAGTACTGACCATCAATCCCTCCACCTCTCGCCAATCCCTTTCCCCCTTGTATTCTCCTCTCTCTCCCTCTCTCTTTCTCTCTCTCTCTCCTGTATCTCTCAGCACTTTGGATAAGCAGAATGCAGCTGCACCCGAACATGATAAACCTCCTCCATCAAGATGATGAACAATTTGGATGAAGAGCCTTCGAGATGAAGACAAAAGCTGAAGAAGTGAAGCTGATACAACCCAAGACAGCTAAAGAATGCAGGCAGCCTGCAGATGAATAGCCCTCATTTGTGAATATACAGATTTTCCGTGATGAATAAAAACGGAGTGTAGGTCACAATAAATAAACTTTTTTCTCTTCTTCTTCTCTCTCTCCCTCCCCCCCCCCCACCGCTCCCAACCCCACTTTAAATAATAATTCAGGTTACCGGCACCAAACAGCTGTAAATTGAAGGTTGTGCTTAGTTTTTGTAAGTCTCACAGGGAATAATTAAGCTAAGCTCATATTGTTTGATATATTAGGGTAATGACGAGCCGGTATAATCTAGCTTGTTCGTTATTTTCGGGGTGTTGTTTTAGTTTGCTGTTTGTTTTTTTCCCATTATCTTTGCGGTTCCATTAAGATTACACGTTAAATGTAGAAAAATAACAGTTCGGAAAGCAGCGCAGTCTGCGTGCTGATGTATCTGAAATGAATTCTTAGAATATTTAATTAAAGTAGGAGCTTATTTTCTTTCTGAGGCGGGTGGCGGGAAGCTAAGGTAAAAAAGAGAGAGAGGGAGAAATTCACATTATCTGATGTGGCCTGACATGATCACTTTAAACCTAGTGGTCCTTCCTCCTCATTGGTGGAAGATAATTAGACTGGGATATCTTCATTATCAATTGAGTCCATCATTAACCTCCCGAAACTTCCATGTCAGTATTTCTGAGCAAAAAAAAAAAAAAAACACCCAGAGGGAAGTGTGATATTTTCCAAATTTTTTCAACGTGAAAGCAAATAATTCCTGAAATCTTCTGTTCTCGTAACAGCAGATTTTGCAATAATCAATTCAATTACACATATATACCCCAAAGGAGCTTGATAATGATTTATTATTATTATTATTATTATTATTATTATTATTATTATTATCATCATCATCTTTGGTCTGGTATATATGATGGATTGATTCATCAAGCCTAGTGGGAATTCAAGAAGACCCTGGATTACCACAGATTAGCTCATCCTTGGTGTTACGTTTTGGACTTGCCAAAGTTGGCATTGCATGTAACAGCTACAATTCTGTACACCAGGGATGGGATAGCTCAGTTTGTAGAGCATGAGACTCTTGATCTCACAGTCGTGGGTTCGAGCCCCTTGTTGGGCAACAGATTCCTGCATTGCAGGGGGTTGGACTAGATGACTCTCGGGGTTCCTTCTGTACAGTTCTGTGATTCAAAGCCCTCTTGAGTCCAAGGTCTGCATTCCCTTCCAGGCAACTTTTCTGGAGGCCGCTGGGCAAAACCACTCATGGAGGGTGCAGAGAAAGGGAGGCGAGGGGTGTGGCCTGGGGAGAAGGGGTGTGGCCTGGGTGAGTGCCAACGGCCAATCAGAGTTCAAGTTATCCCATACCAGCTATACACACTGACCTTGGAGTAAGCCCCTTTGAACTTAGTCATACAATTGAATAGACACGCACACGGTTGGACTGTGAGGCACACAAATAAGTATCTAATATATGCTCAGAGGAGATCTTCCAAACAGTGAAGTCTGCCATTATTTGGACTCCTAGCTGAAGTGCAGTAGGCCTGCCTGCTTTGCCACTGCCAGGACTGCAGGGCTTCCACTTAATGCACATTGCCCAACTCCAATATCTGAAAGGCTCGCTGTCGCTCAGAGCATCAGGCTGTTATTGCTCACTTTCAAATAACTAACTAGCATGTGAACTCACGGGTTCAACTCATGAGTCCTGCTAGCAGAAGCCTGCATGAGGAATTCCCCATTCTGTGGATTTGTCCTAATTGCACACCGTCTTCTCCCCCTTTTCTAAGAATGCGACTTCGATCATTTTTCAGGACACGGCTATATTCAGAATTCTTACCCACAGCTGCAAAGAACCACAATACTTCAAGTACCATCTCTCCCTATGTAGGCAAAAGGTAAATGACCCCTGGATGGTTAAGTCCAGTCAGAGGCGATTATGGGGTTGTGGCGCTCATCTCGCTTTCAGGCCAAAAGAGCTGGCCTTTGTTCACAGACAGCTTTCTGGATCATGTCACCAGCATGACTAAACTGCTTTTGGCGCAATGGGACACCGTGATGGAAGCCAGAGCGCATGGAAATGCCATTTACCTTCCCGCAACAGTGGTACCTACTTATCTACTTGCACTGGTGTGCTTTTGAATTGCTAGATTGGCAGAAGCTGGAACAGAGCAACGGGAGCTCACTCATTCACAAAGTCTCCTTCTTTGGAGGTCTTTAAGTGGAGGCTAGACAGCCATCTGTCAGGAATGCTTTGATGGTGTTTCCTGCTTGGCAGGGGGTTGGACTGGATGGCCCTTGTGGTCTCTTCCAACTCTTTGATTCTATGATTCATTCACTATGTGAACCAACCTGGACCCTGTGATCATCATCTAAAGCCCTTCTTCTTGTGCCTCCTCTGCAAGATCTCTGGAGGGTGGCAATGCAAGAACGGGGCCTTTTCTGCAATGGCTCCCCGTCTGTGGAATGCTCTCCCCAATGAGGTTTGCCTTGCGCTTTCACCTTTAGGCACCAGGCAAAAATTTCCTCTGTAACCAGCCCTTTATCTTTTGTACTTTAAAAATTTGTTGTGGAAGGAAGGGATGACTGGGTTTTCTTTGTTTGTATTTTTATTGTTGTTATGTACTGAGCTGAATCCTAGAACAATAGGATCCAGAATGCAGCAATCTGATTGGTCCGCAGGAGTCACCCAATCCAGCTCCAGGTGGAAGTGAATCAGTGACCTGATTGGCCTGCAAGAGCAGCCAATCAGGCTCCTGGAGGAAGTGAATCCGCAACCTGATTGGCCTACAGGAGTAGACCAGAATTAGCCAGTCATGTGGGGCCCATTGTGTAAATAATGTATATACAGCAGACATTTTGGGGGAAGATTCATTCCTTGCTACTATGAGCTGAATAAAGAGCATGAAATTCACATTTGACTCCAAGTATATTTCAATTGCAGTGGTACCTCAGGTTACATACACTTCAGGTTACATATGCTTCAGGTTACATATGCTTCAGGTTACATATGCTTCAGATTACATACTCCGCTAACCCAGAAATAATGCTTCAGGTTAAGAACTTTGCTTCAGGATAAGAACAGAAATTGTGCTCTAGCGGCACAGTGGCAGCGGGAGGCCCCATTCGCTAAAGTGGTGCTTCAGGTTAAGAACATTTTCAGGTTAAGAACGGACCTCCGGAACGAATTAATTTCTTAACCTGAGGTACCACTGTATGTATTTTTGTTGTTGTTGTTGTTCTTTATATTGTGTTTTTATTCTGTGAACTTCCCTGGGTACAGGGCGGTAAAATGATTCTTCAACATCAACTTGGTTGGACTGGTCATGTTGTGCGGATGCCTGATTATCGTCTTCCAAAGCAACTACTCTATTCCAAACTTAAAAATGGAAAGTGTAATGCTGGTGGTCAACAAAAGAGGTTCAAAAACTCTCTCAAGGCAAATATTTAAAAAATGTACAGTAGTACGTATAAACACCAACAAGTGGGAAACACTGGCCTGCAAGCGCTCCAATTGGAGAACAGCCTTTACCAAAGGTGTCATGGGCTTTGAAGAAACTCAGGACGAAAGGGGAAAAGGCGTTAAGAGGAAGGCACGCTTGGCAAACCCTCACCATGATCAACTCCCACCCAGAAACCTATGTCCCAGTGTGGAAGGACGTGTGGATCCAGAACTGGCCCCCAAAGTCACTTATGGACACCCTTTTAAAACCGTGTTTATGGAAGACAATCTTACTTGGCTACAAGTGATCGCAGAAGAAGAAGAAGAAGAAGAAGAAGAAGAAGAAGACGACAAATTTTATAAAAAATAAATAAACAATACCCAAAGATGCCGGAGACTGAACCTTGGACCTTGACCATGTGCTCCACCACTGAACTGTCCTTCCCCAGATTGAGCCCCCTGGAAAACACAGAAGCCTTGATTTTTCTTGTGTTCATGTGTCTGCAGGTTCTGAAGAATGTGTGGTAGCCAGGGGTGGCACCAGCGTCCATAATCCCAGTCTTCCCTCGGGTCTTCCTTTCTGCATGCTTCCATGCAACAACAGCCAAAGGAACATAGGGATCTGCCTGATACTGAGTCCCGAACCAATGGCTTCAAGTTACAAGAAAGGAGATTCCAACTAAACATCAGGAAGAACTTTCTGACAGTAAGATCTGTTCGGCAGTGGAAAGGTCTCCCTTGGAAGGTGGTGGACTCTCCTTCCTTGGAGGTTTCAAAGCAGAGGTTGGATGGTCATCTTTTCATGGATGCTTTAGTTGAGCTTCCTGCATTGTAGAGGGTTGGACTAGATGACCCCTTGGTGTGCCTTCCGACAATTCTGTGAAGAAGAAGAAGAAGAGTTTGGATTTGATATCCCGCTTTATCACTACCCGAAGGAGTCTCAAAGCATCCAACATTCTCCTTTCCCTTCCTCCCCCACAACAAACACTCTGTGAGGTGAGTGGGGCTGAGAGACTTCAGAGAAGTGTGACTAGCCCAAGGTCACCCAGCAGCAGCATATGGAGGAGCGGGGACGCGAACCCGGTTCACCAGATTACGAGTCTACCGCTCTTAACCACTACACCACACTGGCTCTCTATGATCCTGTGATTCAGTACAAGGCAGCTTGCCTATGTGCCTTTGAAGGAAATGGCCAGACAGTGCTTCGAAGAAAAGAAAGGGGGAGCAGAGGAAAAAACAGAACAAGGACCCTCCCAGCCAGCAGCCTTGTAAAATAATTCTAAACAGTAAACTGAAAACAGTGATTACTGCTGTTGTTTATGCTGACATTAAGAAAGTCGTTAACCACCTTCCCACCGGATTATGTTCCTGTAGCCTGTGTGCCAATGAAAGGTGGAAGCTCCCCCCCCCCCTTTAACGATTCAACATTACATCGAAATGTCACCAGAGTGGTGACATTAAAGACCCGATACATGGGGCAAGGTTTTTTGTCTTAATATATGCTGCTTGGAACACCGATCCCATGGAAGGGGGGGGTTTGCTTTAAGGACATAGAGCACCCTTTGCGCCCACAGATCCTTGTTTGCTCACCCTCCTTATCTCTCCAAACCCGGGGCTCATAGCAACAGCTGAGCGCGACTACAACAACAGTACTCAAGTGCATTTAAATAGGAATCCATCATTGGAAGCATCTGCGCGGGGGGGGCACACAAATAAAGGGCATGTTGTTTGTGATGATTATACTTCTGTGACTGACACGAGAGGCAGGGATGGCCAGCAGTTTGGGTGGCTTTAAAAGAGGATTTTAAGACGCGGGTGGCGCTGTGGGTTAAACCACAGAGCCTAGGGCTCGCTGATCAGAAGGTCGGCGGTTCGAATCCCCGCGACGGGGTGAGCTCCCATTGCTCGGTCCCAGCTCCTGCCCACCTAGCAGCTCGAAAGCACGTCAAAGTGCAAGCAGATAAATAGGTACCGCTCCGGCGGGAAGGTAAACGCCGTTTCCGTGCGCTGCTCTGGTTCGCCAGAAGCGGCTTTGTCATGCTGGCCACATGACCCGGAAGCTGTATGCCGGCTCCCTCGGCCAGTAATGTGAGATGAGTGCCACAACCCCAGAGTCGGACAAGGCTGGACCTAATGGTCAGGGTTCCCTTTACCTTAAAAGAGGATTTTAAAAGTGCAGACTCAGGTAATGGGTGGCTACTGAGCAAGACACCAAGACAGCTATCTTCTGCTTCCAGTGTCAAAAGCTGGTGCCAAACATATTGCTGTGCCCAGGTCCTACTAAGGCTTGTGCCCCGGGGAGGTCATTTCAGTGCTACTAACACAGGAGTTTGAAACACTCGATATTTATTGAAACAGACACATGGCAACAACTTTTAAAGCCATCCAAGTTGGTGAGGGGAGAGAGACTTTCTGCTGTCCATCAGGCAATGGCTTTTTCATTAAAATTTATTTATTTGGTTTTTCAAATGACAGTTTTACAGTCACGTCTCCAGCACACGACATAAATACAAAATTCCATAGAATCTCCTGGACTTCACTCCTGCCCTTTGTGGGTCCTATTGTTGATTTCGTCCTGCATCTTTCTTTCGTTCTTTTTTTAACTAATCCATATCTTTCACATCTCCATTATATCCAAAATTCACCATTAAACTACAAGTGTTATTCCAATCCTACTAACAATTTTAACTGTTTGCAATGGTTTTTTAAGATAAATTATAAACTTTCCCCCATTCTTTATTAAAATTTCGTTTTTCCTGCTTTCTGATTCTTCCAGTCACTTTTGCCGTTTCAGCGTAACCCATCAACTTAAATCTGCCATTCTTCTCTGGTCAGGACTTTATCTTCTTTCCATCTCTGGGCCAATAACATCTGGTCAGCCGTGCTCGCATATATAAATAGTCTTTTCTGCTCCATTGGGATTTCGACACCTATGGTAATGGCTTTTCCCACCTGCCTTGCCCCAGCTTCCAGCTCTAGAAGCCTTTCTGAGACCATGACTCTGAGAACAGTAGAAGCAGCTGGGAAGAGAGAAGAGGAGTTTGGGGATATTCCCGTTGCTGGGAATCATCAGAGGGGCAGTGCTGTTGTTCTCAGGTCCTGCTTTCAGTTGTTCCCACAGACATCTGGCTGGCCGTTGTGAGAACAGGATGCTGGACTAGAAACAGCAGGCTCTTCTTGTGTTTTTACACACACAAGTGTTTTTTCCTTGGAAAAGCTCAGATCATCTCGTACGGAGCTCCAACACATTCTCCACTCTGGTCCCCTATCAGGATGAGGCCTGCCATGGCAAGAGCTTTAGCAACAGAGCAGCATGGATGCCCTAGGTTGCTCTGCTCCTTCGAAATGCTCAATGTTTGCCTAGATATATTCCACATGCAGAAAAACTCCCAAGCTCATCCCCAATAATCTCCAGATAGGGCCGTCTGCAAGGGATTCCTGCAGGGCAGTGTTGATGCTGACAGCCTTTATGTCATGTTTGCAGACATCTTTGTAATGTGGAGCCTTCCATGGTTCCAGTTACAGGTAGGTAGCCATGTCTTGAGTGCTCACTAGAAGGACAGATCCTGAAGTTGACGCTCCAGTACTTTGGCCACCTCATGAGAAGAGAAGACTCCCTGGAAAAGACCCTGATGTTGGGAAAGATGGAGGGCACAAGGAGAAGGGGACAACAGAGGATGAGATGGTTGGACAGTGTTCTCGAAGCTACTAACATGAGTTTGGCCAAACTGCGGGAGGCAGTGAAGGATAGGCGTGCCTGGCGTGCTCTGGTCCATGGGGTCATGAAGAGTCAGACACGACTGAACGACTGAACAACAACAACAACAACAGCCATGTCTTGAGAGAACTTGCTGCAAGACAGACCCAAAAAAGAAAATAACAGAACACCACTAGAAATCACATACAGCTCACAAGTTAAAACAGTACAACGCATCATCAGAGATCTACAACCTCTCCTAGACAATGACAGTTCCCTTTCTCAAGCTCTGGGAGGAAGACCCTTCATCGCCTACAGACAGCCACCCAATCTTAAACAACTCCTCATCCACAATAATACAACAACAGGACTCAACAACATGGACACTGGTACCAGAGCCTGCAATAAACCCAGATGCCAACTTTGCTGCCACATAAACCCGGACAACACCATTACCGGCCCCAACAACATCAAACATACCATCTCAGGTCTATTTAATTGCTCATCTTCCAACATTGTGTATGCAATCAAATGCCAACAGTGCCCTTCAGCTCTCTATATTGGACAAACAGGCCAAACCCTACGCCAAAGGATAAGTGGACATAAATCTGATATCAGGAATCACAAGACAGAGAAACCAGTAGGAGAACACTTCAATCTCCCGGGACATTCTATAAAAGATCTCAAAGTAGCTGTCTTAATACAAAGGAATTTCAGAAATAGACTGGAAAGAGAAGTGGCTGAATTGCAACTAATCACCAAACTTAAAACCATGGAGAAACCTGGTCTGAACAAAGACATTGGATTATTATCTCATTATACATGACAAAGCTATCTTTAGCCATCTCACCCCTTGCCTTTCCCTGTAGGACCAACTGCAGTTGTCAACAGTTGTCAACAGGTTTTCCACACCTACCAGCTGATCACCCATTCCCACCACCCTTCTGAGTAATACCCCTCCCCACTCCCTCACTATATTTAAGGGGCTGGTGACTTCCGTTTCAGTGTATCTGAAGAAGTGTGCATGCACACGAAAGCTCATACCAAGAACAAACTTAGTTGGTCTCTAAGGTGCTACTGGAAGGAATTTTTTATTTTGTTTTGTTTTGTAATGTGCAGTTAGTCTGCCAATGGCCCTGGTGCCTGAAGCCAATTCCCCATAGAACACATCCTTGGTGATCCTGAGATGGTGGGTGCCATGATTTGCTATGTAGTTCTGAGAGAGTATTCCTCTGTAGTGGACAGTGGACAGTGTCCTCGAAGCTACTAGCATGAGTTTGGCCAAACTGCGGGAGGCAGTGAAGGATAGGCGTGCCTGGCGTGCTCTGGTCCATGGGGTCACAAAGAGTCGGACACGACTGAACGACTGAACAACAACAAAATTCCTCTGTATGGTTGGTTGAATGTCTCCTTGCTACGTACAAGGTTTGAACTGAGAAAAGCAAAAGCTCTCTGTTGTTTTCTCCTAAAATTACACACTGCTTTTTTCAGTTTCCTCAGTAAAGTATTACCAGTACTTTTCTCTCTGGACTTCGTATTTAAGTGACTTTGCAAGCAAGAAGCAGGGGACATGTGTGTTGAGGGAAGGCAAAGGAAACTTTCTTTCTTTCTTTCTTTCTTTCTTTCTTTCTTTCTTTCTTTCTTTCTTTCTTTCTTTCTTGTCTGGAAAACCGAGAAGAGTTGGAAAAAATGCCAGACCAGCCAGTAGGGAAAGGTCAAAGGGGAAACCAGACGCCAGACCCTCCCTCTTCCAACCTTAAAACTCTGGGGCCCTCAGCCTTTTAGAGGTGCGTCGCAGGAAAAGCCGCTTTCTGGAATATTTCAGAGGTTTTCAGTAACATCCTGTGCCGAGCAACCTTAAACCCCAGGTAGTATTTCAGAGGAAATGGACAGCATTGACTGAAAATTAACCGCAGCAGACCCTGGGCCCAAATAAGTTCCAAGGGCTGTTTCTGAAATCAAGTGTACTCCCTAGTCTGAATTTGGATACTTGCCTGCATTTTTAATAGGTGTGGTAGAAGGAGGCCAAAAAGGAAAGGAGAGCAGAGGAGGGGGAATAAGACAAAACAAAACAAGATAAAAGGAAGGTTGACAAGTCAGTTGCAATTGCTGTAAGCTGGTGGTTTTCAGAATGCTTTTTAATTAAAAGGAAGGGGTGGGTGGATCTGTTAATTTCACTTACTATCAAGTTCTCACACTTTCCAAAATTTCCAATATTCTCCACAGTGCTTTATTTCTAAAAAAAATAAATAAAAATGTTCAGGGGTACTCTCATTTTGACTGACGAAAACCAGCATTTTATAGTTCGAATCGTGAAAAATAAATACGATAAATGGACAAAAGTACAACGATTCACAAACGTTTAGTGGTATGCGTAACCCTGCATCCCCCCCCCAAAAAAGCACCGATTCTCCATAACAGTTTGCATTTATTAAATAAAGGGTGAAATGAAAATTAATCAGCCTTTTAGCATGAATTTTTCCTAATAAGCCCATCGTTGTATGCAATTTTGCCCAATACGCCTATTTTTGCAAAGCATCTCCCCCGGTGTAATGCATTTTTGTATATGACGCTCACCAATGTATGAATTGCTACGCACACTTTCCCCTAGAATAAGCATTTTTGTACACTTTGCTGGAGAACTACATTCAAAAATCAGACATGTGCGAATTTTGAAGGGTGCTTGGATTGTTTGAATTGGTCCCGGGGGGGGGGGGGAACCACCTTTCAGTGTGAATTGAATTCAAATTTCTCCCCCATCCGTAATTACAGGGAACTTTTTCTGCAATGATTTGAGCACCCATGAGACAAAACTAGGCTCACACCTGCACTGTGCAGTCAAAACACTCTTGTATCTCTTGAACAGTCATGTCTTCTCCCAAGGGAAGTGGCTTGAACACCTTTAGCAAACTTCAGTTCCCAGGACAGGGCCGGCTCACCTATGAGGCAATGTGCGGCAGCTGCCTTGGGCGGCAGAATCTACAGTGGCAGCAGATTCTGATGTCAATATTTACTTCTTTCTTGTTCCTGATGTAGATCTTCACTCACCCCTTCTTCCCTGGCAGGAGAGGGCACCATTTTGTGGGTCGCTTCGTGTGCCAAAATGTCTTGGGCCACCTCCGTCCCAGGACTCATTTGGGGAGGCCACCACTGGTCCTTTCATGGTGTGTGTGGGGTCCCCAATTCGCTCCCAAAGGACCTCAGGATTCCCTCTAATACAGGGGACCTCCTGCTTAAGTTGTTCAACAGCCTCCTCAAAAATCACAACACGGTTGAACCAAAAGCTGCCGCCTTGGTAGCGTTCCTGTTCCCTCTCCTCTGTTCTTTTTTTTTTTCCTGAGGTAACTTAACTCGGTAACATTTTTTCTCTAGATGGCTGTAGCTCTCTAATGGGGAGTTGTGTAAGCGACTGAGGCCAAACGCAGGCATTAATTACGATGAAAAATCAGTTTAGGGCAGGCCACAACTAAATTGGAAGCCAGGTCCTCTAGGTAAAACAAAAAGCCCGAAACAGAAGCTTAAGATTTGATTACAGGGCAATATAAGAAAAATGTGCTGTATGTTGCCTATTATTAAAGTTGCTTTTGGGCCTGTGTGTTTGCCTGCCTAAGGGATTTTAATAAATATTAGTAATAGCCAGCTGGCTTGCTAGGTCTGTTTGGAGTCTCCCTCTCAGCTTTTTGCGTGTGTGGGAAGGGAAAGATTAGAGGAGGGAGCGATACAAGGCAAGTCTTGCAGAAGAAATTTAAGTCACTGCAAAGAATCAGTTTTTGATGATAGCAAAGTTCATGGGGAGCCCCCCTTTCCAAGGGCACAGCTATTTGCTTTTTCCAGATACTGAGGAAGTGTGTTCTAGATTATCCTGGGCAACAGGAAGAATGCAAACCAAGTTATATAAACTCTGCTGTAGAAGCGTGTTAAAAATAGGGGTGGAGGAGAAATGAGTTTTTGCTCGCATTTCAATGAGAAACCATCTGATTTGCAATTTCTGCAAACCAAACTGCAGCTGCCTTTCGAAATTCACCGTTCTCTGAATTTTGCAGCGACGTTTCCACACAATATGTACAAAATGCACGTTTTGGAGGCGGGAGCTTCAACTGAGAAGTTTTGAAGTGGAGCAAGCCAACGACAGGGCAATGGTTTCAGGACCTTGGATGTTAACCTCAGAACGAAGACGGGTGTAGAATGCAAATTTAATCTGCAGGAACAAAGAGCCAGTGTGGTGTAATGGTTACGGGTGTTGGAGTACTGGGTTCAAATCCCCACTCAGCCTTGAAGTTCACGGGGTGACTTTGGGCCAGTCATTCTCAGCCTAACCTTCCACACAGGGTTGTTGTGAGCATAAAATAGGGAAGGGAGAATCTTGCAATCATAATCAGAGGCCCTTCATGTGCTTCCTCCACAAGTGGTCCAGAGAGCCGCAACACAAGAATGGGCCTTTTCTGCACTGGCTCCATGTTTGTGGAATACTCGCCCCAGGGATCTTCATCAGGTGCCTTCATTATACACCTTTAGGCAGCAGGCAAAAATGTTTCTCTTCAACTGAGAGCCAGTGTGGTGTAGTGGTTAAGAGCAGTGGACTCATAATCTGGTGAACCGGGTTCGCTTCCCCGCTCCTCCATATGCAGCTGCTGGGTGACCTTGGGCTAGCCACACTTCTTTGAAGTCTCTCGGCCCCACTCACCTCACAGAGTGTTTGTTGTGGGGGAGGAAGGGAAAAAGAGATTGTTAGCCGCTTTGAGACTCCTTAAGGGGAGCAAAAGGCGGGATATCAAGTCCAAACTCCTCCTTCTCCTCCTCTTCTTCTTCTTCTTCTTCTTCTTCTTCAACTAGTCCTTTGGCTAACATTCTATGGCCTTTAAAATTTGTTTGTTGGCAGGGCAGGGGTTTTTGATTTGTTTTGGTTTTTTATTTTTATTTTGTGTTCTCACTTTGTATTTTTACATTGTGAACCACCCTGTGGTCATTGGATGAAGGGTGGTATAACAACAACAACAACAACAACAACAACAACAACAACAACAACAACATAAATACAGTGGTTCCTCAGTGTTCAAACGTAATATGTTCCGGAAGACCCTTTGAGTTCTGAAACGTTGGAAAAGCAGAAACTCAAACGTAAGCTTCAGAACGGAAAACTCAATACAGAAAACTCAATGCGGAAAACTCAATACAGAAGCTGCGTTTCCTGTTTGACTTCCGAGGCGTGTTCGAAAACCGAAGCATTTACTTCTGGTTTTTCAGCGGATGAGTTCCAAAACGTTCATCTATGGAGACGTTCGAAAACCGAGGTACCAGAGATCAACAGGTCTGTACAACAGTCCTATTCGGGTGAAATTTCGTTGTGAGACCATGTGCAAAATACATTTGGTGACGTCTCCATTATCGAGCACCAGAAGGTCCCTGGTTCAACTCCTGGCATGTCCTAGCAGTGCTGGGAGAAAACCATGCCTAAAGCCCTGGACAGCTGCTGCCAGTCAGTGTAGACAATACTGAGCTGGATGGACCAGGGGTCTGACTCAGTATAAGACAACTTCCAATGTTTCTGTGAGAAAGCTTACCAAAAATTTTCTAGGTCCGTGGCACAGCAGATCCTGGAATGTCCTCCTGGGGAATCCTTCTCTCCCAAAACTGCCGGGTGGGCCACACAATTTGCCACTACATCCCAGTCTTCAGGAATATGGCCTGTTTTCATTGGTCAGCTGGGAATCGCCCAGCCTCTTCGTTAACCAGCCCCGCAAGAACAATGATTGCCCACATTACAGATTGTTGAACAATGCTCATTTTCCCACTGCAGCCGCAAAGCTGGAGGGTAAATAAAGACTGTTTTGTGTTGGTCCCCCCCCCACTAAACATGGTATTTATTTTATGAGCTCTTGAAAACAGGGGCTCCATTCACTACTCCAGCTCAAATATTTAGCCACCAAATGTTTCATCTCAAGGGTGGAAAGATTTTCCCCATTCTCATTTGTAATTCTTCTATGGATCTACTCTGCCCCATGCTCAGGCTGTTTTCTAAGTTTGCAGGCGGTTTTTCTACATTTAATTTTGGAAGCGGTGCTTGCAAACTTTGCCCTTGCCGCACTTCCCATTCCTTTTTCCATGTGCATGAGCTGTGCTCATGAGCCATGGGCGTGTTTGCCAACATTAAAACATAGCCAGTCCCTCCCCACATTGCATGCAGCCATCATGTGCTCAGAAACCTTTCTCGTTAAAGGGAAGACCCCACAAATTAGTTACACGTTAGGCGGATTGGTGGTGAACGTTGTTTTCCCATTCATTTAAACATGCAAAAACTTACCAATTATTTGTCTTTAATGGGAGCGCATATGCACAAAGCTGCTAGTATTATTTTAACCTGCTTTGATTCTGTTGACTTTTGAGAGATTCATATGGACACCATTTCTAGACGTTGGGGTTTATGAAGTCTGGTAACTAGCCAGTTCATACATTTGCAAGGCTTTTATTCCTCGAAAGAAAGCGAAAATGGATAACAAATTTTGGAGGGTAGTGGCAGGGAGGGAAACACAAGTCACCTCATTTGTTCCAAGAAACAGACATATATATTCTTGCCATTATCATTAGATGAGATGCTTTGTTAAGTGGTCCGAGGTGGAACATTTTCAAAAAGAAGTGTATATACTGAACATCTTGCCGTTAACAAAATTTGGATGTTCGGCGAAGATTGGTCATTAATTTTTTTTTTTTTTTTACTGAAGAAAAATAAAGGTACTAATTACTTATAGACAAGATACTTAGCACAAACAGATAAGCTTCAAAATGAAAAATTCTCAGTTTATGATAATTATGTTCTCTGCTTTGTTTTCAGAGACTGATAATTTGAGGCTTTAAAATCACCAGGAAGCCATTAATTGGAATTCTTCAATAAAAAATAAATTACATAGAAGTTCATGATGAGTTGTAAAAGCACAGATTGTATTATACAGTGAGCAACACTGAGTCACTATTTATAGACTTGCACAGATACACTGAAAAGAAGGAAGCGAGAGGCAGGGTTTGTGAAGCGCATAAGAAACTTTCAGAGGCCATGGTATGGCCTTTGACGGAACCAGGAAGAAAACCTGTTCATTAACCATTCACCCGGATTTGTTTGCTGGGAGAATAGACCTTAAAAAAACAAACAAACAAACAAAAAAAACAGGTTACACGAGAGTGTTTCAAGCAAAGGTGCCCCCCACGTTTTCCATCACTTTTTTGTTACTGCTAAAAGGGAAGTGTTTTTCATGCTTCCTGGAAGAAGCAAGGGGCCATGTGGTTATGGCTCCCAACTGTAAGAAAAACCAAGTGAACTGAATCGCTCCAAAAGGGAGATTTTAAAGCCCACATCTTTGCTAACCCAAAGACTACATGACACTTTCTGTAACAAAACCATTTTTTTCCCTTTTTAAGTTGCTTGGGAGGTTTTTCTTCTTCTTTATTTTACTGCCAGCAGCTGGAGACTTGTTTGCTGTAACTTCTGGAAACTTCACTTCTTCTTTTTTTGCAAAGCTAAGCCCCTGTGACTTCTTCTAACTAATTTTTGTGTGCGGAGCGTTTGTTTAAAGATGGATGAGGGCAGAATGTAAATTGAACAAAGTTTTATTGTGTTTGGAGCAATCGCCATTCTGCTTAACAGAAGAGTAAGGATTTCTCTCCCAAATCTCTCTCTAACAATATGCTTTACAAAAAGTATATATAAGGCAAAATTGCATTAAAAATGTGTATTTTAGGAGAAATATGCCCTGAAATGCTGATGAATTGAGGGATATTCTTTTAAAATTCACAAACTGCTGTGGAAATGTGGAAAACTTAACTTTACATTGGGATAATGTGAAACTGAGCGAAACTGAAAATTTCACCCACCCGCATCTTCATTCTAGCAAAGTTTTTAACATTAGGTTCAACCTGTAATTTTTTTCCCCTAGAAAAAGCTGCTGGTACTCTCTATGAAGTTGTCCAAGCTGCTATCCCAGCTTAGTTTCCCCCTTCCATCCTTGTCTTCCTCCAGCTTTTCTCAACACTAATTTAAATGCCAATATTTCTTCTTCCTCCTCCGCCAGAAAAAAAAGCACTAGGTTCAACAAGTGGGAATGTCAAGAGGTCTGTGGCAGAGATGTGCACTGTGATTTATTTGGTCTTGAATTATATCTCTCTCTGTAAAATAGCACAGTAGAAGTTCTCAAGGGAGAGGTCAAGAAAGGTTGACCACCTAAGAGCTGCCATGCCACACAAACCCAAATGAAGGAACTGTAGGGAAGGCAGCAAGATCAGACAAGGGCCCTCCTTATTTATATATTGCATTCATATTCCCACCTTTTCTTTAAGGAGTTCAAGGTGGTGTATACATGGTTCTCCCCATCCTAATTTAATTCCCACAACAACACTTGTGGTCCATTCAGCTGAGAGGCAGTGACTGGCCCAAGGTCACCCAGTGAACTTTATGTCAAGTGGGAATTAGAACCCTGGCCTCCCAGGTCCTAGTTTGACACCCAAACCACTACAACACCACTCCTGACCCCAGTAGGCCAGAAAAGGCAAGTGATATTTTATCTACCGTAGAGTGAACCTGGTAGGTGAACAAGGGTCCACATGTAGATCTTTTTGGTTCAAGTCCACCAGCTCCATCCAGTATATCACAGAGGCATTCCTCGGAAGATCTGGCAGCAATGCCCCACTTGTGCTTCCTTCTTCTTTTTTTAAATTCACAAATCATTTTTCTTTGATTTTACAAATACAGTGGTACCTCGACTTACGAATTTAATCCGTTCCGAATGCACATTCGTAGGTTGAAAAATTCCTAAGTCGAAAAAGCGATTTCCCCATAGGAATGCATTGGAAACGAAAAATTCGGAAAAATTCGTAAGTCGAGTAAACCTCATCTAAAATTCGTAAGTCGAGTAAACCCCATCTAAAACCACCAACGGATGTCCTTCGGATGTCGAAAAATTTGTAGACGTGCGGGCACTTTTTTCATTCGTAAGTTGAAAAATTCGTATGATGAGTAATTCGTAAGTCGAGGTACCACTGTATACCAAATACATCCATACAGAGAGATTACTCTGAATCTTGAGACTTACTCACTTCCCCTCCATGTGTCCTGTTGTCAACACTTTCAACTGCATATTATTTTGTAATCTATATTTTATGTCTATCCATATTGTCCATAGTATTTGTTACATTACAAGTGAGATTAAAATCCTGCTGATGTTTTCACAAAATTATAAACTTTCCCCATTCTTTCTTGAATTTCTCATTTTCTTTGTCTCTGAGTTTTCCGGTCAGTTTTGCCATTTCAGCGTAGTCTAAGAGCTCTACTCTAAGTTTGCTAAGTACACAACTGGCTATATCTAGGTGGGTCTTGAACCCAACACTTTGACTTGTCCTTGACACATTTGTCTCTCCGGAAAAAAGTGTGTGTGCACCCACCCACAGACAGAGACAGAGAGACATTGTGGGTTGTTTAATGTTGTATAATCCATAATGAATTTATGCAATGGTCATAATTTTATGTAAGGCGGAAACTTCTGAACTCACAGAATCAGACATGCTCTAGTTTGTACCCTTTCAGTGACCTCCAGCAAACATGTGACCCAGATAAGAGAGCCTCCTGTCCACTTGCATAAACCTGATGCTTTACATACCAAAAAGGAAAGGGGGTGAATGAGACATAAAATCAAAAGACCTATTCATGGTGGTGGAACGCAGGCACACACATTTGCTACTTGGATACAGTAATCATGATAATAATAATCCAGAAATAGGAAGACGACCTCCTGAAGATTCCCAGTTCTTACGTGTGGTGGCTGCTTGGTGTTTTCCAAGGCCCGTGGATAATAATACAATCAATTTATTAATAACACACAGTCATGTAATCATTCCCCTCCCTCCCCCAAAATTAGGTGTTTATCCAAGTCAGACTGGATAATAACATACACACATAAGAAGAGTCAGCTGAAGGAAGTCAATGGTGCCGACCAGTTGACTCTGGGAAGCCCACTAGCAGGACATGTGTGCAACACCACACTCCCCTCCTGTGGTTTCCATTCAGAATAATTTCTTCCTCCGAACAAAGTGGCAGAACATAGTCAGCATGGCTTGTAAGCGTTGATATCCTTATCCGCCATGAATTTTCCTCATCCCCTTTTAAAGCCATCCAAGTTGGGACCCGTCACTGCCTGTTGTGGCAGCAAGTTCCATAGTTTAAAAATGTGCTGCATGGATAAATAACTCCCTTCCTCTGTCCTAAATCTTCCAGCGTTGAGCTTCATTGGATGTCCACGACTTCTAGAGTTACGGGAGGGAGAAAAACTCTGGTGCTTTTAGTCTGCTTTACCTTCCTCTGAAGGCAGCCCTGCAAGGGGAAGTTGTAAATGTTTGATGTTCTATTATGTTTTTATATGTGTTGGAAGCTGCCCAGAGTGGCTGGGGCAACTGAGTCAAATGGGTGGCATAGAACAACAACAACTACTACTACTACTACTGGGAAGGTTTGGATGCAAATATTCTGGATGCTAAACTTAAAAATCGATTTCTCACAGGACAACAGATAGGTCACCCAGGTACCCTACGGGAAAGCTAAGCCAGTTAATGACAGATATTAAAGGCTATGATCTGCCTCCGCTTTTGGAAGCAATAGGCCCCAGAATGCCAGAATTACAAGTAAGGAGAGTGCTGTTGTCCACAGTTCCTGTTCAGGGGGCTTTCCACAGGCATCTAGTTGGCCGCTGTGAGAACAGGATGCTGGACTAGACGTGCCATTGGTCTGACCCACTGCATCTTTTCTAACTTTCCAATAATGCTAATGCTAATATTAATAATAATAATAATAACAACAATGTTGTTGTTCAGTCGTTCAGTCGTGTCCGACTCTTCGTGACCCCATGGACCAGAGCACGCCAGGCACGCCTATCTTTCACTGCTTCCCGCAGTTCGGCCAAACTCATGCCAGTCGCTTCAAGAACACTGTCCAACCATCTCATAGCTATGGACAGGCCATAGCGGAGAGTTTAGACTAAATATGATCCACCTGGAGAAGGAACTGGCAAGCCACTCCAGTATCCCTACCAAGAAAACACCATAGACAAAGACAATAATAACAATAAATTTACTCTGGGCAGTTCCCAACATAATATTAAAAACATGATAAAACTTTAAAACTTCCATTAACAGGGCTGCCTTCAGATGTCTTCTAAAAGTCAGATAGTTGTTTATTTCCTTGACATCTGATGGGAGGGCGTTCCACAGGGCGGGTGCCACCACCGAGAAGGCCCTCTGCCTGGTTCCCTGTAACCTCACTTCTCGCAGGGAGGGAACCGCCAGGAGGCCCTCGGCGCTGGACCTCAGTGTCCGGGCTGAACGATGGGGGTGGAGACGCTCCTTCAGATATACAGGGCAAAGCCATTTAGGACTTTAAAGGTCAACACCAACCCTTTGAATTGTGCTCGGAAACGTACTGGGAGCCAATGTAGGTCTTATGCTATTCCTGATACATGTCTCAGTGGGACTCTTTGCCAGTCTTACCCAAACTGTTTTGGCACCTCTCAGATTTCCTTGTCTGTGTTGCACGAAGAAGAATCCCCAAATTGGCTTTCAGCAAACATTTGGTGAAGCAACTCATTTCAAGTTCACGGAAGCCATTTTAAAACTAGGTAGTCGACAAATGACAGTTTTTGGCTCCGTTTCAGAGAAAGCTGCATGCCACAATGAACTTGTTAGCGTGGAAGGGACCACCAGAACCAGTGCTGTTTCTGCTACAAAAGACTTAACGTGTCTCCCTCTCTGGAACTTGACAATCGTCTGGTTACTACTCTCCAAACGCAGAAATCAGCAAGACG